>NW_023425589.1:147500-602500 GCF_014108245.1 Pipistrellus kuhlii
GTTTCTCTCTCATCGATGTTTCTGAACCTCTCCCCCTCCCTCTCCCTTCCTCTCTGTATAAAATCAATAAAATATATTTAAAATAAAATAAATAAAAACTGGAAAGGGCCTGGATCCATCTGTGGCTCACGGTGGGGCCAGCCCCTGTTTTACTCCGATTCGGCCAATCCTGATCGCACGCCCGCCTGCTGCACACAGTCCCCCTGCATATGGCCCTGTGCCGTCTGTTTCTCCAAACTTTGACACACTCACTGGTTTCAAATACAGCAGCCCACACAGGCAGGTATTTTTAGCCAGTTAAAGCCTGCCTGCTGTGACTGCTCCACGGAGCTGTGCCCAGCATTGGCAGGCCAGAGGCAAGGCGAACCTGCAGCTATAAAGGACCAAGCAGCCTGGCCAGTGTGGCTCAGTTGGTTGGGGGCCAGCCCATGCACCAAAGGGTTGCCAGTTCTATTCCTGGTCAGGGCACCTGCCCGGATTCCCTTGGGGCCTTGAGGCCAGGTAGGGGGAGTGCAGAAGGCAGCCAATCGATGTTGTGCTCTCACATCGATGTTTCTCTCTCTCTCTCTCTCTCTCTCTCTCTCTCTCTCTCTCTCTCTCCCCCCCCTTCCTTGCTCTCTAATATATTTTTTCACTTTTAATTGAATTATATTATATTTTTATTTTTTAACATGTTGGTATTTATTTTTAGACAGAAAGGGAGAGAGAGAGAGAGAGAAGCATCAATGATGAGAATCATTGATTGGCCGCCTCCTGCACACACTGGGGATCGAGCCTACAACCTGGGCCCGGGCCCTGACGGGGTTTTGGACTGTGACCTCCTGGTTCATAGATTGATGCTCAACCACTGAGCCACGCCCGCCGGGCGATATATACACTGAGTGACCAGATTATGGTGATCTCTGAACGCATAAAATCTGGCCACTCTGACCAGGAGTTCAACCAGCAGGCAGGCTGGCCAACTGCCCATATCCCCTCCCTCTGGCCAGGCTGGCCGGCCCCCACCCATGCACGAATTCATGCACCGGGCCTCTAATATATATATACACTAGAGGCTCGTTGCACAATATTCGAGCAAGAACAGGCCTTCCTTCCCCTGGCTTCATCCCAGCGCCCGGGAGCCAGGGAGCCCCCCCTTCTGTCTGAAGCACCGCTCCTGTGGCTCCCTCCACCCGCTGCTTCCCCTCCCAGCCCTCCCACATGCAAATCAACCTCCACCTTTGTTGGGTTAATTTGCATACTCATTCTGATTGGCTGTGGGTGTATGGTTAATTTGCATGTTTCTATTTTATTAGGTAATATATACTGAGTGACCAGATTATTATGCATTCAGAGATCATAATCTGGCCATTTGGTGTATATTATTAGAAGAAAGAGAGAGGAAGGAAGGAAGGAAGGAAGGAAGGAAGGAAGGAAGGAAGGAAGGAAGGAAGGAAGGAAAGGAGAAAGTATACCCCAAGGGGCTGCCACCTAAGGCTTCTCCCAGAGACACCCGCTGTGCGCTGAGTGCTGTCTCCCTGCCCTGAACCCCCTTCTCAGACCTCCCCGCCCCCTCCCCTTGGGCACTGGCTCCCACAATAACCTCGGGTCTCAGGTCCTGGCTTCTCCCAGGGCAAACCCGTCCAAAGGGGTCAATAAAGCTCAGTGCGCGCTACCGCCCCCTCGTGGCCATCTTGCTCCTTGCTCAGCTCCGGAATGCCTCCCCAGCCGGCCGGCGCAGAACTGCGTGGCTGGGAGGGGAAGAAGCAATTCCTGCCCATTCCGCACGCCACGCCCTTCCTAGGAAAGACAGTGGCTTTGTATCCATGACAACAAGGAAGCACCAGAAGCGCCCTCCACTCCGCTGGGTCAGGTCATCATCCCCAGCCAGCCAGCCAGCCAATCAGTGCCGGCCCGCGTCTCTGAAAGCCAGCCAATCAGCAGCAGACACAAAGCCTCCCCAGCTTACGGGCGGCCAGTCCCTGGACTCTCCAGGTCTACCTTGTTTAAGCAAAGGAACAGCTTCAGCACTGATTCTGCGTCTCCATCCCCTCCACGCCGTTCCCTCTGTTGGACTTTCCCACATGGCCACGCCTTTTCTCATGCACCCGGACTCAGTTTACCTATCCGTTAAAAGGCTTCCTAGCCCCGGCTGGTGTGGCTCAGGGGACAGAGCGTCAGCCTGCAGGCTGAAAGGTCCCAAGTTCAATTCAGGTCAAGGGCATATGCCCAGGTTGCGGGCTCACTCCCCAGTAGGAGGCTCTCTCATCATCAATGTTTTTATCTCTCTCTCTCTCTCTCTGAAATCAATAATATATATATATATATATTTTTTTTTTATTATTATTATTATTTTTTTTTAAAGAAGGCTTTCTCCCTAACCGGTGTGGCTCAATGGATAGAGCATCGGCCTGCGGACTAAAAGGTCCCAGGTTCGATTCCGGTCAAGGGCATGTACCTTGATTGCAGGCACATCCCTGGTAGGAGGTGTGCAGGAGGCAGCTGATCCATGTTTCTCTCTCATCAATGTTTTTAATTCTCTGTCCCTCTCCCTTCCTCTCTGTAAAAAATCAATAAAATATATATTTTTAAAAATCAATAAAATATATTTTAAAATAAATAAATAAATTTAAACAGCCACAAGTGGCTACTGGCTACCTTATCGGATAGTGAAGAGGATATTGAATCAATATTTGTTAAGTCACACCAAAACCGGTTTGGCTCAGTGGTAAAGCGTCGGTCTGCGGAATGAAAGGTCCCAGGTTCGATTCCGGTCAGGGGCATGTACGTTGGTTGTGGTCACATCCCCGGTAGGGGGTGTGCAAGAGGCAGCTGGTCGATGTTTCTCTCTCATCAACGTTTCTAGCTCTCTATCTCTCTCCCTTCCTCTCTGTAAAAAATTAATAAAATATATATATTTTTAAAAATATTTGTTAAGTCAAGGAATAGATAAATGAATGAATGAATGAGTGAGTGAGTGAGTGAAGTACTTACTATATCCGGGCACTATTTCCAACCCTCCCTGGGCATTCATCTAGTCTGAACCCCCACATCAGCTCTAGGTGGCAGGCACTCATTTTGCAGACGAGAAAATGGAGGCAGAGAGAGGCTTAGTAACTGGCCCGAAGTCACACAGCTTAGCGGTGGCAGGGACAGAATTTAACCCCAATGTTCTCACCTCACGTTCCCTGTGCTCTGGGCTGTCGCCTTGGAGCCCCTCCCCCAGCCGTTCCCCCGAGAGTGGGTGATGGGTGCTGATCAGAGGAAGGGTTACGAGAGGGCCCGGGGGGCCAGGCAGACCGCCTACCTTGGTGCCTGGCTGCGGGGAGGGAGGGCAGCGACCCTCGGGGCTGGAAGCCTGGGAGGTCCTGGGAGACCCCACACCTGGCAGGGCAGGAGGGGATGTGGTGAGGGCGGGGGGCCATGCCGGTGTGTGTGTGTGTGTGGGTGTGTGTGTGTGTGTGTGGGTCCCCCCGGCCCAGGGTGCTCACCTGAGCCAGCGCTGGCAGGGCCTCGGTCCCCCCCGGGCGGCCGCCCCCAGTCGGCCTCTGAGGACCGGGGTGAGCTCAGTTCCAAGGATTCAGGCAGACTCTGGAGGGGTTGGGGAAGAGGAATCATGATGATCGTCATCCTTATTATGGCCACTGGTTAAGCAACTAGCAACTGGGACGCAGCACCATGGGATTGAGGTGGAAAACCAGCAGCTAGGCCCTAACCGGTGTGGCTCAGTGGATAGAGCGTGGGCCTGGGGACTGAAAGGTCCCAGGTTCCATTCCGGTCAAAGGCATGTACCTTGGTTTGCGGGCACATCCCCAGTGGGGGGTGTACAGGAGGCAGCTGATTGATGTTTCTAATTCTCTCTCCCTCTACCTTCCTCTCTGTAAAAAATCAATAAAATATATTAAAAGAAGAAGAAGAAGGAGGAGGAGGAGGAGGAAAAGAAGAAGAAGAAGAAGAAGAAGAAGAAGAAGAAGAAGAAGAAGAAGAAGAGGGGGAGGAGGAGGAGGAGGAGGAGGAGGAGGAGGAGTAGGAGGAGGAGGAGGAGGAGGGGGAAAAGTCTGATAAGTGTTAAGCAATGACTCTCTGGGGGGAAACAGCCCTGGTTTGCGTGTTTGCCAGTTACCGTGGTGTAAATATCCCACTCCGGTCCATTTCCACAGGGCATCCTTGACTGTGGAGTTGGGAAGTGATGCCCGCAGTTGGCCCCTGGGGGGTGGGGCTGAGCTGGGCCCAGCACCCCGCTGGCTTACGCTCACATGTAACAAGGAAACTACGACTTCCCCGGCTTAGGATGCTTGTCTGAGGCTGGTTAGTCGGTCAAAGGAGAGGGAGAGAGGTGAGTGGGCGATAGTTTGGCAGATGGGACAGGAAGCTGGGAATGGGAAGAGACGTGTGTAAGCCTCACCTCTCTCTCTGAAGACTCCTCGCCTTGGAGAGCAGGAGATGGGGAGTCAGGCTCCGTGCTTTGGGGCGGTTTCTGGGGGCCCCCCAGACCTGCCAGGGTGTCTTCCATCATCCACAGCTGCTGCTGAGCAGACGCTCTGTCCTGGGGGAAAGGGGGAGGGAGGAAATGAATGAGGTGGGACAATGCAAGAGGGTTAAAGCTGATGGGCCCCAGGCAGCATCTGAAACCAGCCGGGCTGTTTGTGGAGTCGTAAAGGGACTATGGCCAGAGCTGGTGTGGCTCAGTGGGTAGAGCATTGGCCTGCAGAATGAAGGGTCCTGGGTTCAGTTCCAGTCAAGGGCACAGGCCTAGGTTGGGGGCTATGTTCCCTCCTGTGTGCAGGAGGCAGCCAAGAAATGAGTCTCTTAACACTGATGTTTCTCTCTCTCCCTCTCCCTCCCTCTCTGAAATCAATAAAATATATATGAGAGAATTATATATATAAAATAAATAAATGGACTACATGCACATATCACAGCTGTATTTGTGGCTACCCATTCCCATATGGATATCCTGCCACCTCACCCCCACTTATCACAAACACTGTCTTTTTAAAAATATATATATAAATTTTATTGATTTTTTTACAGAGAGGAAGAGAGTCAGAAACATCGATGAGACAGAATCATCGATTAGCTGCCTGCTGCACACCCCCTACTGGGGATGTGCCCACAACCAAGGTACACGCCCCTGACCGGAATCGAACCAGGGACCTTTCCGTCCGCAGGCTCTATCCACTGAGCCACACCGGTATTGGCTACACTGTTTTTTGCAAGGCTCTGCAGCGTTGCCTCTGGCATAAATAAGGGGCCATATACATGTACGTGAGTCTGCTTCTGAGTACCCTATTCAGTTTCTTTGTCTAACCTGTGTCAACATTACCCTGTGTCATTAACAGTAGCTTTCCAAATGCAACGTAGGGTCAGTGTGTCAATCTCCATGCAAAAACCCTCTGGATCTGCATTGGGGCTGCTGATCCCCATTGGGGAAATTCACTTGGGGAGACTACATCTTTGCATTAGTGTATCTTTCCTATCCATGAGCTTGGTATATCTCCCCATTTATGTAGGTCTCTACCTTCTCTGTGGTTTTGGTTTTTTTGGGGGGTTTTCTTTATTTTTTTAAATATATTCTGATGTCCTGTGGTTTTTATTTATTTTTTAAATATATTCTATTTATTTTTTACAGAAAGGGAGAGGGATAGAGAGCTAAAAACATCGAGACAGAAACATCAACCAGCTGCCTCCTGCACACCCCCTACCGGGATGTGCCCACAACCAAGGTACATGCCCTTGACCGGAATCGAACCTGGGACCCTTCAGTCCGCAGGCTGACACTCTATCCACTGAGCCAAACCGGTTAGGGGCCAGGTTCGATTCTAGTCAAGGGCACACGCTCACATGCTCAGCTTTCGAGCATGATCCCCAGCAGGAGGCGTGCAGGAGGCAGCCGATCAATGATTTTCTCTCATTGGTGTTTCTATCTCCCTCTCTTTTCCTCTCAGAAATCAATAAAAAAATATACATATTTTAAAAACTGTTGTTTACTTACTTTCTACTTGTTTGGCACTGGCAAATATGAGGACAATTGATATTAACCTTGCATTCAGTGACCCTGCTAAATATGCTTCTTTTTTTTTTTAATATATATATATATATATATATTTTTAACAGAGAGGAAGAGAGAGGGACAGAGAGTTAGAAACATCGATGAGAGATGAACATCGATCGGCTGCCTCTTGCACACCCCCTACAGGGGATGTGCCCGCAACCAATGTACATGCCCCTGACCAGAATCGAACCCGGGACCTTTCAGTCCGCAGACTGACGCTCTACCACTGAGCCAAACCGATTTCAGCTAAATATGCTTATTCTAATAGTGTCTCTGGAAATTATTATTTTTTAAAATGTGTGCATTTATTTATTTATTTATCCTCACCTGAGGATATTTTTCCATTGATTTTTAGAGACAGTGGGAGAGAGAAGGAAAGACAAAAATATCAGTGTGAGAGAAAGACAGCCATTTGTTGCCTCCTGCGTGCACCCTGACCAAGGCCCAGCTGGAGAGAGATCTGCAACTGAGGCATGTGCCCTTGACCATGATCGAACCTGGGACCCTTCAGCCTGCCGGCCGGAGCTTTATCCACTGAGCCAACTGGGTAGAGCTGGACATGACTTGGATATTCTACACATATACACAATCTGTAAATGAAAATAGCTTTACTTCTTTCTTTCTTGTCCTGATACCTAATTGCTTACTTCTTGTACTTGGTCTGTCTAAAACCTCTGGTACACTTGGTTGCGGGCACATCCCCAGTAGGGGGCGTGCAGGAGGCAGCTGATCGATGCTTCTCATTAATGTTTCTAACTCTCTATCCCTCTCCCTTCCTCTTTGTAAAAAATCAATAAAATATATATATATATATATATTTTAAATATATTTATTGATTTTTCACAGAGAGGAAGAAAGAGGGATAGAGAGTTAGAAACATCAACCAGCTGCCTCTTGCACATCCCTCACCGGGGATGTGCCCGCAACCAACGTACATGCCCTTGACCGGAATCGAACCTGGGACCCTTCAGTCCGCAGGCCAACGCTCTATCCACTGAGCCAAACCGGTTTCGGCAATATATTTTAAAAAATAAAATAAATAAGGCCGAAGCCGATTTAGCTCAGTGGTAGAGCGTCGGTCTGCGGACTGAAGGGTCCCAGGTTCGATTCCGGTCAAGGGCATGTACGTTGGTTGCAGGCACATCCCCGGTGGGGGGGGTGCAAGAGGCAGCTGGTCGATGTTTCTCTCTCATCGACGTTTCTAGCTCTCTATCTCTCCCTTCCTCTCTGTAAAAAACCAATAAAAATATATTTAAAAAAAAATAAAAAATAAAAAATAAAGTAAATAAGACCTCTGGTACAATGTCGACGAGAACTGGTGATAGCAGACACCCTTGTCTTATTCCAAACATCAGGAGGAACGTTTTCCATATGTCACTGACCACTGCAATGTTTGCTGTAGATTGGTAATAAACAACTTTTTAAAAATATATATTTTATTGATTTTGTACAGAGAGGAAGGGAGAGAGATAGAGAGTTAGAAACATCGATGAGAGAGAATCAGCTGCCTCTTGCACACCCCCTCCTGGGGATGTACCCGCAACCAAGGTACATGCCCTTGACCGGAATCGAACCTGGGACCCCCCAGTCCGCAGACCGACGCTCTATCCATTGAGCCAAACCGGTTTCGGCAAGTAATAAACAACTTTTATCAGATGAAGGAACTTCCATTTCTGCTTTACTGAGAGCTTTTATCAGGAATGGGTGTGGAATCTTGTCTTTCTCCGCCCTGCATGTGTTGAGACGACCATGTGGTTTTCCTCTATTATGTTGTCAAATGTAGTGAAATGCATGGACTGATTTTCAAGTGTTAAAACTAACCTTGCATTCCCATAGCAAACCCAATTTGGTTGTAATGCATTTCTGTTCTCTTCCTCTATTGCTGGTTGTAAGTAATATTTAACACCACTAGGGGGCGTCAGTGTTAAATGTTGGATTTTAAGGAGAAGTTGGGAGGGTTTAGAATGAAGAAGTCAGGGCTTAAATCTGTAAGTACACATGTAATACTAGAAGTCAATGTTTTTAACTAAAAATATATAATTTTGGCCCCAGCCAGCGTGGCTCAGTGGTTGAGCGTCGACCTATGAACCAGGAGGTCACGGTTTGATTCCAGGTCTGGGCACAGGCCTGCCATATCTATCCCCAATGTGGGGCTTGTGGGAGGCAGTTGATGAATGATTCTCTCTCTCTAATCATTGATGTTTCTAACTCTCTTTCCCTCTCCCTTCCTCTTTGAAACCAATAAAAAATAAATCAAATAACATCAAATAAAAAAGATACATGATTTTGGCCCTGAACAATGTGGCTCAGTTGGTTGGAGCATCATCCTCTATACCTAACTGCCCCGGGTTCGATTTCCGGTCAGGGCACATACCTAGGCTGGGGTTCGATCCCTGGTTGGGGCACGTAAGAGAAATAACTGATCAATGTTTCTCTCTCACATTGATGTTTCTCTCTCTCCTTTCCTCTCTAAAATCAATAGTTATATCCTCTGGTAAGAATGGGAAAAATGAAGAAAAGGAAGGAAATAAAGGAAGGGGAGGAGCTTGTGAGAAGGACTTCAAACCTGTGGGAGGGGCCTCAGTGCCCACAGGGTTTCCAGGTGTGGACGGTGGGGCTTGGGGCTGGGGACAGGGATGTACCTGCGGGGACCCGAGGTGCAGCAGGCACTCCAGGGTCTCTCTCACGGTGCCCAGCTCCTGCTCCAGGCCGCTGTACGCGTCCCAAACCCGCTCACGCTCCTTCCAGAAAGGGGAGACACGGGGTTAGCATGCCCACCCCCTAGATCTTCCCCTAGAGCATCCTACTCCCAGTGTTCCCAGAGGAGGAGGAGGAAGGCCAGCCTGGGCCCTGGTGTCCTGAGGGAGTACGTGGACTACAATTCCCAGAGGCCTCTTTACATGGACTACAATTCCCAGAGGCCAGCAAAGAGGCCTCTGGGAATTGTAGTCCATGTAAAGGGGCCTCTGGGAATTGTAGTCCACACTCCCTTGGGAACCGCAGTGTCTGTAAGGAACCTGGCATTCCAAAGAGCTCCTAGTGCAGAGAAATCACAGCTCTCTCTGAGCCCTCCCCTCTGAGCTGCCCTGGGGCACATCTGGTGAGTTCTCCGGCTAGTCAGGACCACACCCCTCTGCCCTCCTGGACAGCAGAAACCCCCTCACCAATAGTAATAATGATTGATAGCCGCTAGTATTTATTAGGCACTTCATGTGTGTCAGGCACTGTTCTTAGCACTCATTTAAGTCTGTGCTATAGGTTCTATGAATGTTTCCATTTTACAGACAATAATACCCATAGCTAACACAAATACTGCCGATCAGATGCCAGGTACCGACGTGTTAACTAGTCATTTATTCAATGGCTAGGACAGTGGTAGGCAAGCTGCGGTTCTGTTGACTCATGAGTTTGCTGCCCGCTGTGTAAGGCATTATTACCCTTACCCAGAAGTTTTGACGTCAGGTTAAAGACATCAGTACATTATTCAAATGTTTTTTTAAGTGTTTTTCCCCTACTGTATTTTCCATCTCGCGTTTACAGAAGATGCGTCTTATGGGAGCTAAGGCCCAGAGGGGTTGGGTAACTTTTCTAAGCTCACACAGCTACCGGGAGTGCGAGCTGAGACTCAAAGCCAGGAATCCGCATCCAACCACCCCTTAAACCGCTACATGAAGTCCTGAGCTTCCTGGCTGCTCACCCTCTGGGACAGACAAGAGCATGGGCCTAAAATTTGGGGAGAGGGCAATTCTCAAAAACTACCTTCCCATGAGCCCTGGCGCCATTCCCCCCCACCCCTCCAGGGTATGTCCCTTCCCAGATGCTCACCTGAGTCAAGTGACAAAGAGTGGCCCTCACACTGACCAGCCGGTCCTGCAGGAGGCGCTGGCGCCCCCAGGCCCTCGGAGGAGCCGCAGCTTCCCTGGCTGCCTGGCCCAGCTGCTGCCTGGTCAACTCCAGGGCTGCTTCCAGCTGCTCCTGCACCGAGAGGGGAATGATGACCTTCGCCCAGCAGCAGGGCTCACATCAGCCCATGAACCAGGAGGTCACAGGGACAGGGGCACATGCCCAGGTTGTGTGCTCCATCCCCAGTAGGGGGCATGCAGGAGGCAGCCGATCCGTGGTTCTCTCATCATTGATGTTTCTATCTCTCCCTCTCCTTCCCTCTCTCTCAATTCAATTTAAAAAATTTAAAAAGCCAAAACCGGTTTGGCTCAGTGGATAGAGCATCAGCCTGCGGACTGAAGGGTCCCAGGTTCGATTCCGGTCAAGGGCATGTACCTTGGCTGCGGGCACATCCCCAGTGGGGGGTGGGCAGGAGGCAGCTGATCAATGATTCTCTCTCATCGATGTTTCTAACTCTCTATTCCCTCTCTCTTCCTCTGTAAAAAAAAAATCAATAAAATATATTTTCTAAAAAAAAAAATTAAAGAAAAGATTAACTTTCTGAAGTCACACCCAGCCCGAGGGAGAGAGAACAAGTGTCCTCCCACATCCTCTTCAGCCCGAATGCTGAGGATAGGGTCGGGCTAAGGGCGGGGGCGGGACTAGGTGTCTCTTCCCATCCCACCTTCTCTTCCTGCCTCTGGTCTATCTCCTCCTGCAGCCTCTTCAGCAGCCGGTCCTGGCCACACAGCTTGGTCAACAGAGTCTGAAAAAGGAGAACGGGCCAGATCTGGCTCTTACCCCTGTCCCCATCCCCCAGCCCCCCACACTCACGCACCTAGAACATTCTCTCCCCAACCCTGGAACTCAGCAGAGTTTGGATCCGGGAGGACTTACATCTGTCTCCAAGCTCTGGGGGAAGGAGGAGTCCAGGGGAGGGCCCGGCTGGGGAGGAGAGAAGCCAGGTCACTGGGCAGCCAGGGCCCAGCGCTGAGCCTCCCTCCGTCTGTACTGACACCGCCCTCCCCTCAATGTGCTCTGTGAACTAACAGCTGTAACAAATGTTATCATTCATGGGGGAATCCAGACATTTCCTTCACTGCTGAGAATAAACCAGGGATGGCCACTACCTCTGTTACCGTTTAACACCGTGTTAGAGATCCTAACCGATGCTGTGAGACAAAGAAAACAGCCCAGCTCAGTGGTTGAGCATATATAAAAGATGATGCCATTCAAATAGCTATAAAAACTGACAGGTATCTAGGAATTATCTTAACTAAGAACACCTAAGATCTCTATGGAAAAGCTCTAAAACTCAAGTAAAAGATTAGAAGATGACACGACCGAATGGAGAGAGAGTCTATATATATGCTGCCCAGTTCGCGCAGCCTGAGGAACGTACCTGGAGCCCCTGCTAAGGACCTTGCAACATCCCACCTGGCCTGCGCACTAGTCCGGATGAGGTCAGCGTAGCCAGGAAAACAGGGGAGCGGGGGGAGCAGTGGGGGCTCCGGCAGTTCCCAGGGGCCCCAGGATATTTACCAGTAAAACCAGGGAAGCCCGCGTCCCAGGAGATCTTGGAGGAAGCTGGATGTAAGTGGAGGAGCCAGAAGGGGTCTGGGGGAATGTTGAAAAAGAGACGTTTAGAAACGGGTGTGCCTTAGCAACAAATATTGAAGTGGGTGTGCCCAGCCCTAGCTGGTCTGGCTCAGTGGATAGAGCGTCAGCCTGCAGACTGAAGGGTCCCAGGTTTGATTCCGGTCAAGGGCACATGACAAGGTGGCAGGCTCCATTCCCAGTAGGGGGCGTGCAGGAGGCAGCCGGTCAATGATTCTCTCTTATCATTGACGTTTCTACCTCGCCCTCTCCCTTCCTCTCTGAAATCAATTAAAAAAAAATTTTTTTTAAAGTGGGTGTGCCCAAAACTGAAGTGCCATAGGAGGCCCTTTGAGATTCAAAACTGGGCCCCCAGCCAAAACCGGTTTGGCTCAATGGATAGAGCGTCGGCCTGCCGACTGAAAGGTCCCGGGTTCGATTCCGGTCAAGGGCATGTACCTTGGTTGTGGGCACATTCCCAGTGGGAAGTGTGCAAGAGGCAGCCAATCAATGATTCTCTCTAATAATGTTTCTAACTTTCTATCCCTCTCTTTTCCTCTCTATAAAAAGTCAATAAAATATATATTTAAAAAAAAACCTGGGCCCCCAAACTGCCTCCACTACCTGCTCTCCGGCGGCAGGCCCCGTGTCACTGGAGGGACAGGCAGGAAGGCAATAAAGAGACCGGCCTGGCCACACAGCCCCGGGCGGTGGGAGGTGCCCCTGCCCTCCCTCTCACCCCTGTGGTTAGCTGCGGATATTCTGGGCTACCCTCCCATGATGCTCAGAGAAAATTACAGGCGACCGACTTGGAAAGACGAACTGCAGGAGACACGAGGCAGCTGCAACCCCCACCCCTTCCCGTGTCCTTGTCTCGGCGGAGAGCACGCCGGACTGCGATCCCAGCATGCGGACAGCCTGGACCTACACCCCCAACCCCTCCTCACCTGGGTCCTGGCCTCCGGGGTCCAGTGCTCGGGGCTCCTGGGCGGCCTCCCTCCCCCGGCCTCGGAGGAGGGCGCTCGGCGGGGAGTGGGGGGCCGGGACAGGGCCTGGCGCTGGGGGCCCCATTCCGAGGGGGGGCGCACGTCGATGCGGCTCAGCGGGGTGTGGGGCCTGGCGGGGAGCGCGGGGTCCCCGGAGGAGGAGGAGGAGGGCGGGAGCCTGCGTGCGGGCGCAGAGCGGGGCCGCGGGAGGCTCAGCGGGGAGGGCGGGCGCGAGAGGGGCGGGAACAGGCTGCGGGGGGAGAGAACCGGGACCGGCTCAACGAGGGACCGCCCGCCACCCACCAGGGCAGCCCCCAAGACGGTCTCCCTCTGCTGAGCCTCTCTGTCCCGCTAAGAGCAGAGCCTCCTCTTGGCCGATCCTGAACGATTTCTCCCTTTTTGGCAGCTCCTGGAGGCTTTTCCCCCACCGGCTCTGACCCCACAGACCCCCAGCAAGTCCTAGTCCAGACGGCGAGCGCCAAGCCACGCCCCCAACCAGCCACAGTCCCCTCCCCTTTCTCAGGCCACGCCCCCAATCAGCCACAGTCCCCTCCCTTTTCCCAGGCCAAGCCCCAACAGCCTACAGTCCCCGCCCTCCTCTTAGGCCACTCCCCAAACAGCCGCAGTTCCCCCCCCCGCCCTTAGGCCACGCCCCAACCAATCCCAGCCCCGTCCTCCTCTTAGGCCACGCCCCAACAAGTCCCCGCCCTTCTCTTATGCCACGCCCCCAATCAGCCACAGTCCCCTCCCTTTTCCCAGGCCACGCCCCAACCGCCTGCAGTCCCCGCCCTCCTCTTAGGCCACGCCCCAAACCCAGTTTTCCTCCCTGAAGCTCCATAGAACTTCTCCCAGACTCCCGGGTCCAACTCACTCGGGGCTCCTGGTCCTCCGAATCCCGGGTCCAGACTGGCGGTCGGCTGTGGAAGCGGGAGTGAGCGGCCCGGGGCGGCCACGCTCTCTGGACAGCCGAGCCACTTGCGGCGATTCTGAGCTGGGCCCCTCGTCCCCCTGGTTCACCTCCGGAGGACCACCGGGGCCGCCGGGGCCCTCCCCAGGCTGGGGACGTGCGGGGGACCTGGGCCGCCCACTAGCGAGTGAGCACAGAAAAAGACAACACTCCTTTGCACCCCATAACAGCCCTATTCTCAGTGCCCAGACAAAGGCACAGGGGCCTACACAGGAGAAAAGCGGGGAGGTGGTGCCCTATAAATCGTTGTCTCCATATTGCAGATGGGGAAACGAAGGCCCTAGTGTGGGAGACTTGTAAGGGCCACACAGTCCATTCAAGTCACTGAGCCCAATGCCCCAGACTGAGTCTCCAGCCTGAAGACTCGGCCAGATCCAGAGAGAGACCGTCTGAAGCCTTTAATACAACAAAAGCAACAACTGAACCCTGACCGGTTTGGCTCAGTGGATAGAGCGTTGGTCTGCAGACTGAAAGGTCCCAGGTTCGATTCTGTTCAAGGGCATTTACATTGGTTGTGGGCACATTCCCAATAGGAGGTTTGCAGGAGGCAGCTGATCAATGTTTCTCTCTCATTGATGTTTCTAACTCCCTATCCTTCTCCCTTCCTCTCTGTAAAGTCAGTAAAATATATATATTTTTTTAAAATCTCACATTGCAGAGAAAGACAAGTATCACATGATCTCATTCATGTGGAATCTAATTGACAAAATAAACTGATGAATGGACTGAATCCAGAGACATGGAAGCATGGAACAAAGTGCAGAATCTCAGAGGGAAGGCAGGTGGGAGGTTAACAACCAAAGACCTTGTAAGCATATATGCATGGCACATGGACACAGACAGTAACAATGGGGGTGGGTGGGTGGGGGCAGGGACAGGGCAGATTGGAGGGAGTCAGTGAGGGGGGAAAGCAGACATATGTAATACTTTCAACAGTAAAGATTTTATTTTTTTTTTAAATATATCTTATTGATTTTTTACAGAGAGGAGGAGAGAGGGATAGAGAGCTAGAAACGTCGATGAGAGAGAAACATCGACCAGCTGCCTCTTGCACAACCCCCACAGGGGATGTGCCAGCAACCAATGTACAAGCCCTTGACCGGAATCGAACCTGGGACCTCTCAGTCCGCAGACCAACGCTCTACCACTGAGCCAAACCGGTTTCGGCAACGGTGAAGATTTTAAAATAAATAAATAAATAAATAAATAAAAATCTGACATTGTGGCCCGGCCAGGGTGGCTCAGTGGTTGAGCGCTGACCTGTGACCCGGGAGGTTGTTCCATCCTGGTCAGGGCACATGCCCGGGTTGTGGGATCAATCCCCAGTAGAGGGCGTGCAGGAGGCAGCTGACGAATGATTCCCTCTCATCATTGATGTTTCTCTCTCTCTTCCCCTTTCCCTTCCTCTCTCTGAAATCAATATATTTTAATCAAAATATTGTGGGTTTTTTTTTTGTTTTTTGTTTTTAACTGACATGTGTAGGGGGCAACGGCTGGGTGTAGACTTCTGAGGGAGCCAATCAGAGTGCGGAATATTGATAAGGGGCCTGGATAGAGTGGTGGGCGGAGCTTAGAGGAAAAGACTGCACTTCTTCCAAGGCTGGGGCCTGAAGGGCGGAGTCTCTCTCTCTCTTTTTTAATTAGTTTCTTTATTGATTAGGGTATCACATATTTGTCCTGTAGTCTCTTTAGCCAGAGGACGGTGATGGAGTGTTGAGGGCCTCAGGGGGGGAGTTGGGGAGGAGTAGACAGACCGGGTTGGAGCAGCGGGGTCCGGTGCGGGGCCGGTAACTCACCCATCATCTCCCTCCGCGCGGGACGCCCTGCCCAGCGCACGCACCCAGCCCCGCAGGTCCTCCAGCGTGTCCGCCGCCAGCACGTAGGTCCGCATGCCCGGGTGCTCGGCCTGCGGGAGACAAAGCTGGCCGCCAGGGCCCTCCGCAAAGGAGGGTGGCATCCATCCTAGCCAGGATCTTCCATCCACATACAATAAAGGGGGCCGATGCCTCCCGCCCGGCCTAGGGCAGTGGTCGGCAAACTCATTAGTCAACAGAGCCAAACACCAACAGTACCACGATGGAAATTTCTTCTGAGAGCCAACATTTTTTTTTAATATATATTTTTATTGAATTTAGAGAGGAAGGGAAAGGAATAGAGAGATAGAAACATCAATGATGAGAATCATGGATCAGCTGCCTCCTGCTCGCCCCCTGCAGGGGGTGGAGCCTGAACCCAGGCCTGTTCCTTTGGCCGGAATCGAACCCGGGACCCTTCAGTCCCCAGGCCGATGCTCTATCCACTGAGCCACACCAGCCAGGAGGAGCCAAATTTTTTAAACTGAAACTTCTTCTAACGCCACTTCTTCAACATAGACTGGCCCAGGCCGTGGTATTTTGTGGCTCGCGAGCCGCAGTTTGCCCACCACGGGCCCTGGTGCATAGTGCACAGAGGAATGGGGGGATGGAGGGACTCACGGTGAAGGTGAAGCGCCGCCCGCGGGGGGCTCCCGGCCCGTCTGGCCGGACACTGTAGCTGGGGAGCAGAACGCTGCCCAGGACGCTCTCCTCGCGGCTGTCTGCAAAAGGAGGGTCCGGGTCCGAGGTCAGGGGTCACACAGAGATCGGAAGGCCCAGAGGCTGGAGGAAAGGGGGCGTGGGAGGGGCGCCCTGTCACCCCGTGCGGACTGCAGGACTGACCCTTGTAGTAGAAGAGGCAGTGGCCAGAGAGGACGAACCAGCGGCGCTTCCAGAGCCGGAGCCCGGAGCTGTCCTGGGGAGAGAGGCGGGAGAGGGCGAGTACAGGGGAGGGGGGAAAGGAGGTGGAGACAGGGACCCTAGGGGACAGAGACTCAGAGAGACGGGGGGGACAGAAGCACGCTTGATGCAGTAGATCCAGGTGGAAGGCCGGAGGCGGAGAGGAGGTAAGATTCTGGACAGTCAGACCTGAGTTCGACTCCCAGCCCCACCACTTTCAGTCTACGCCCCCACACACTCATTTTCCCACGCGGACCCTCAGCTGTTCTCATCCGTCCACTGGGGGTTGAGAAGTTATGGGAGCCATAGCCGGTTTGGCTCAGTGGATAGAGCATGAGCCTACAGACTGAAGGGTCTCTGGTTTGATTCTGGTCAAGGGCATGGACCTGGGTTGCAGGTTCAATCCCCAGACTCAGGTCAGGGAGGCAAACAATCGATGTGTCTCGCTCACATCTATGTTTCTCTCTCTCTCTCTCTCCCTCACTCCCTTCCACTATTTCTAGAAATCAATGGAAATATCCTCCGGTGGGAATTAACAAAAAATAGCCAAAACCGGTGTGGCTCAGTGGATAGAGCGTCAGGCTGCGGACTGAAAGGTCCTGGGTTCGATTCCGGTCAAGGGCATGTACCTTGGTTGCAGGCACATTTCCAGTTGGGGGTGTGCAAGAGGCAGCTGATCGATGATGTCGATGTTTCTAACTCTCTATCCCTCTCTCTTCCTCTTGTAAAAAAATCAATAAAATATATATTTTTTTTTTAAAAAAAAAGAGAACAAAAATACAATAGAAAAGTTGGAACACATACATGCCACTGGTGGGCAGGGGTTGAATATCACTCTTTTTAAAAAATTTTTTTAAATATTTTATTGATTTTTCACAGAGAGGAAAGAAGAGGGATAGAGAGTTAGAAACATCAATGAGAGAGAAACATCGATCAGCTGCCTCCTGCACACCCCCTACTGTGGATGTGCCTGCAACCAAGGTACATGCCCTTGACCGGAATAGAACCCGGGACCTTTCAGTCTGCAGGCCGACGCTCTATCCACTGAGCCAAACCGGGTTCGGCTGGATATATCTCTTTATTCTGGAGCCTGAGACACAGAGAAGCTGTCAGTCAGACATCCTTAGGACAGCCAAGGAGGCGGGAGAGCCTCCTGCCACTGAGGCTTCACTCACCCGCCATGAGCCAGGCTTCTGGCCGAGAGGCGCTCCCCTGTGTGAGCGCACTGACCACCAAGGGGGCAGCTCCCACATTGAGCATCTGCCCCCTGCTGATCAGTGTGTGTCATAGCGACCAATCATTCTGCTGTTTGGTTGATTTGCATATTAGCCTTTTATTACATAGGGTTATATATTATTTCACTCCTTCCATTTATTTGTATACTAATTTGTTACCCGCCCCTACCCCACCCCACCTTGAATGGACTATGGATGCTTGGCCTATTTGCTTGGTATGTGATCCTGGGCTTGGCACACTGTCACGTCAAAGAAGTGGTCATTAAACGAAGGAATGGATGGAGGAAACCCTGACAGAGTAAGGGGAGAAGACGTGAGAGCAAAAGCAAAACAAATGCGGAGACGCGGAAGGAGAGGAAGAGCAGGCAGCCGGGGTCACAGCCTCTGGCGTCACTCGGAGCGTCTCGTCCCCTCCCCCGCCCCCCCCACCTGCTTATGCAGCCAGCCTCTGATGTGCACCGGGAGGTTGGGGTCCCTTCTGAGCGCATTGCCTCTCTTCCCGAAGGCGTGCACCTTGCTCACCGCCCGGGGGGGCTTCTGAGGAGAGAGGAGACAAGTGAACAGGGCTTTGGGGGGGGGGGGGTTTGAGGGGAGCAACCCCCTCATCTGGTGCCATGGAAACCAGGCCCAGGAGGGGGCTGAGTTCGAGGTCAGAGTGGGTGTGCACAGGGCAGAGCGGAGGCACTTTCCACAGGGGAGAGAGGTGCTCAGAGGCAGGGAAGACGCTGGCCCGCGGGAAGGGTCCGCTGCCAAGGAGAGGATGGCCTTGGCCACCAGAGCCGGGGACATTGCCTGGGCAGCCCCATAGTCAGGAGGCCTCCATGCCAAGACCCTGGCGATGGGTCAGAATCCAAGGCCATCAGTGCCAGGGAGAGACATCCCTTAGCGTCCACGTCTGGGGGTGGAGGGCTCCTCGGAATCCCTCCATCCCAACAGGCAGAGCCCCTCGCCCGCGCACGCGGGGTCTCAGGCATCCACCGCCACATCCCCACAGGTGCCCGCAGAGACGGTGCCGGGCAAGGTCAGGGTCCAGTCTCTGGACTCCCAACTGTGGAAGTGGGAATGAGGGAGGGGAATGGCCGGGAGGACAAGGAAGCCAGTGCCCCTGGACGCAGGGCTGGGCGACCAGGTGGGATGCAGGTATCGTGGGCCCCATGGGGCCTCCTTGTCAGAGAAAGGTCTGTCCTTGTCGGATTCCAGACCTGGGGGCATTGCATGGCTAGAGATGGGGCAGGGAGTCCAGGAGACACTGAGCAGCCACTGCAGCGGAGTGCCTAGGGGGCGTGACCACGGGGCGTGGCCCAGGTGGGGGCGTGGCTCGTGGTGGGGGCGTGGCCAGTGGGACGCTGCTCGTTGAAGGGCGTGGCCCGAGGCGGGGGCGTGGCCCGAGGCGGGGCGGGGCCTATCTCAGCAGCCAGACCCGTTGGGGTTGTGCCTCTGGCCCTGAATCAGGGAAATGCACGGGGTGGGGACGGCTGGAAGCGCCTTGGAATTCCTAGCTGCAGCTCGGGGTCAGCTGGGGCCCTAACGAGGTCTGGCAGACCCCGTGGCTGAGGCTCTTTCCTCTTAACCGCCGGAGTCCCTGGGGTGGCCTCCACCCCGGGCTCGAAGCCGGGAGGACGGGGCAGCCCCAGCCCCCCGCGTCCTCCCCCCCCCTCCCTCCGGCGGCCCCGCCGGAAGCTCGCTCCCACCTTGGCGCCCAGGCTGCTGAGCGAGGAGATGGTGGAGGCGCTGCTGGCCAGGCTGAGGCTGCTCCGGGGCCGGCCCTCCTCCATGGACGGCGGCCGGGGGCGAGGAAGAAAGGGGGCTGTGTGCGCTGCCCCTGCAGCTGACCCGGCTGGGGACAGAGCCGCCGAGGTCAGGGGCTCGCAGGTCGGAGGAGGAGGCTGCGGAGAAAGAGCCCGTTGTTCGGGGGCCTGGGGGGCTGGGCGAGGCCGGCCTGGGCCCGCATACCACGGGCGATGCCAAGAGAGGTGGGCGGCACTGGCAGCTGCGGGGAGGGGGCAGCTGCCTGTGGTCCAGGGCAGAGAATAGGGGCCCCTTTATTCTTGCCTCTCCCCCACCCCAGCCCCCCACAACGGCCAGGAATTTGACCCTCTCTGTGCTTAGGGACCCCTCATTCCCTGCCTCTTTCACGCTTCCTGCAGTTACTGTCTCCTGCACCCCCCTCGCCCCTTCCACATGCACCCCAAACCATCCTGCCAAGCCCTGGGGCACCGGGCATGGGCACCCCTCTCAGCCCAACCAGGGGACTTACCAGCTCCGGGCCCCTGCCGGTCAGGTGCTGCCTCCACAGGCCGTCTCCCTGCTCTGCTCTCTCCCAGGCTCTGGGTCTCTCTTCCTCTGGATCTCCCTGCCTTTCAGACCGTCTCTGTCTCCTCCGGCCTCACCTTCTGTCTCTCTCCCTCTCTAATCTCTGTCCCTTCCCGTCTCTTACTCATGTCTGCCTCCCTCCCTCACACACTCACACACCCATATCACTTTCTCTCCCAATCTTTGTTTCTGTTTCTGTCTAAATCCTTTCCTCTCGGACTCCCAGAGTCTCTTCCTTATGTCTCTGTCTCGTTCTTTTCCTCTCTCCCTCTCTGTCTAGCTGAGTCTCTCTCTCTCTCTCTCTCTCTCTCTCTCTCTCTCTCTCTCTCTCTCTCTCTCTGTCTCTCCCCACACACACTCACATTCAATCTCTCCCTCTCCCTCCCTCTTTCTCTCTCTAGCCCTCCACTTCTGCTGTTTCCTTCTCTCCCTGCTTCTCCTTTCCACTTTCTCTTCTTCCCTAACTCCCAGTTTCTTTCCCTCTGCTGGTGTCTCCCTCCCTCCAGCCGCCCACGCTGCTGTCTCCCCTCCCAGTCGCCGCTGACCCCGCCCCTCCTGGCCTCCCCACCGCAGCCTGACCCCTGGCTCAGCTGCCCCCACAGCTGAGGGGAGGAGCTGGGTGCCCCCCCCACCCCCCTGGCTCCTGGGTTCCCGCTGAGCTGGAGCCTGGAGAGCCGGGATCCCCTAGGGCTGAGGCTGGTAGCCCTCCATGTTTGGGGACTAGGAGCTGAGTCTCAGTGCCAGGCTCCCCATGGGCTGGTGGGGTCAGGAGATCTGAGATACTGGTGCCCAGAATGGAGATGGCTTGGCTCTGGGGAGGAAGGGCTGGCGTGTCAGAGCCCTGGGTGTCTGGGAAGGTGTGCACCAGGACTCGGGACTCGTGGGCTGTGAGTGGAGCCTGGGCCAGGCAGTGTGGCTCTGTGGGTGGTCCAGGTCCTCCTGGGAGGAGGGAGTGGCCTTGAAGTCCTGGCTTCTGGCTACAGCAGGGTCAAGTTGACAGGCCAGATATCCACCTCAGATCAATATGAGAATTCTGTCCAAAACCGGTTTGGCTCTGATAGAGTGGTCCCAGATTTGATTCCGGTCAAGGACATGAACCTTGGTTGCGTTGCGGGCACGTCCCCAGTAGGGGGCGTGCAAGACGCAGCTGATTGATGTTTTTCTCTCATTGATGTTTCTAACTTTGTATCCCTCTCCCTCTCTGCGAAAAATCAATTTTATATATATATTTATATATATATATTTAAAAAGATGAGAATTCTGCTCCAGGCTAAGACGGACCATGCCCCTCAGGAGGGAGACATGGTTCCGGGCATATTTTGAGGAGCAAAATGATGGGCCAGGTAGGGGTGCTCCCGGGAAGGGTTCCTGGCCCTGAGAGGGTCTGCCCAGGGCTGGCAGTCGTGCGTGCGTGGGTTTTTGACTTCCTGCAGGAAAAAGTTCACACCAGGAATCCAGGTGAACTGAGAGGATGTTTATTGAAGCTGGGGACAGAGAAACACAGGAGGGCTGGGGAGGTGAGCTGGGCTGGGCTGCTCGGGCTCACTAACAAGTCAGAGAAAGGGGTTCAGGGGACAGGGTCAGGGGGTTGGCCCGGGATGAGCCGCCACTGCCCACTGCTGCTCCGGTTGTAAGCCTCACGGGGTCCCTTAGAGTTTAGGAGGTGCAGGCCTGAGCGGGGAGAACCTTATGTTGTGGACACCAGGACAGATACCACAAATCCCTTCATTATCATGCTAATTGTTCCTGCACCCACCTAAGCATATGTCCCTCATTTTACTTTTTATCCAATCCCAGGGGTTCTCCTGCACCCCCCACCCCCACTTTGCTTTATCCCACCTCCTTAATCTATCAACTATGAATTTCTTGTAACCCACCTCTGTCCTTCCTTGGATTGCAAAATGGATTATAAAATGGATTATAATTGCAAAATGGATTATAAAAATACAAATGTAACCCACCTTTCTCCGGAGCATTCTCTCAATTCATTAAGGTTCTGCTTCCTGCCATCATTGGACAGTTTGGCTCAAATAAACTCATAACAATTCTTTACAGGTTTCAGTGTTTGTTTGTTTTTACATTAACAAAGATTTGGCGTATTCCTCCTAGCCAGTAGACACCTCCTGCCACTGTTCAGACTGGGGTGGGGAGGGGGGGGAGCCTGCACAGGATACATGTATGCTCTGGCACTCAGCCTGCTGCCAGTGGCAATTCCTCTGAACTCCGGAAACCGTGCCTGACCTTTAACATAAGTTCTGCTCTGTGTCGTGAGAGATAGAGCAAAGGAAACGCAGTTTGCAGGTGGGGTTAAACGTTCTAACTGGAACAGATGTGGCAGTGAAATGTTTATAGTACATGCCGAGCTGGTGAAAACAGGTCGGTCAGAATCACATGCGGCTCTCCACGCTGACGTTTCAGCCACGTGTTGGCTCTGGCAGAATTGGGACCTTTGTTCCAAGGAGGTTTTTGTTTGTTTGTTTGTTTGTTTGTTTTTTAATTGATTTTTTATTTTTTAAAAAATATATTTTATTGATTTTGTACAGAGAGAAAGGGAGAGAGATAGAGAGTTAGAAACATTGATGAGAATCATCGATCAGCTGCCTCTTGCATGCCCCCTACTGGGAATGTGCCCGCAAATAAGGTACATAGACCAGAATCGAATCCGGGACCCTTCAGTCCTCAAGCTGACGCTCTATCCACTGAGCCAAACCGGCTTCAGCTGTTCTGAGGAGTTTTAAAGGCGGGGTGTTTAGAGGAGGACTTAGGGGAGGATTTCAATAGAATAGTAATCAGCTTTATGCTGATGTACCAAAATGAGATTTATTATATTTTTTAATATATTTTATTGACTTTTAGAGAGGAAGGGAGAGGGAGAGAGAGAGAGAGAAACATTAATGATGAGAGAATCACCCATCAGCTGCCTCCTTTACGCCCCCCACAGGGGACCGAGTCCACACCCAGGCATGTGCCCCTGGCCGGAATCGAACCCGGGACCTTTCAGTCTGCAGGCTGAGGCTCCGTTCTTTGAGCCAAACCAGCCAGGGGGAGATTTGTTATCTTAATTTCATCTGTCCTTGGGTGTGGTTGACAAATGGCACTGATTGGATTTCTGCCTGTCCCATTTACTCTTTTTTGTTTGTTTGTTTGTTTGTTTGTGTTTTTTAATAATATATTTTATTGATTTTTGTACAGAGAGGAAGGGAATGGATGTTTCTGACTCTATCAGAAAAATAAAAATAAAATATATTAAGAAAGAATAAAATATATTAAGAAAGAAAAAAAGAAAGAAGAAAGAGAGAGGGAGGGAGGGAGGGAGAGAGAGAGGGAGGGAGGGAGAGAGAGAGAGAAAGAAGAAGAAAAAGAAAGAAAGAAAGAAAGAAAGAAAGAAAGAAAGAAAGAAAGAAAGAAAGAAAGAAAGAAAGAAAGAAAGAAAGAAAGAAAGAAAGAAAGAAAGAAAGAAAGAAAGAAGAAAGAAAGAAAGAAAGAAAGAAAAGAAAGAAAGAAAAGAAAGAAAAGAAAGAAAAAGAAAGAAAGAAAGGCGTTTGCGCTAGAGCCTATGACGCATTTGATTGACAGCAGGCTTGTTCCGGGGCGGGATCACGCCTAAAAATGCCGCGGTGACGTTACGAAGCCCGGAATCTCCGCGAGAATTCCCACCTTATTTCCCTTCCTGCTTTCCGTTTCAAAGCTCCGCCCCTTCTCAAACGTCATCACGTCCGGCCGCGTAAGGATATAAAAACGCCGCGGGCGGTGCGCACGGCACGCCATTTGGATCCTGCCCAGCCGAGTTGTTGTTTTCGTTGCCGCCGCCGGACCCCGCCGCTCCTCCGGACCCCGCCGCTCCTCCGGACCCCGCCGCTCCTCCGGACCCTGCCGCTCCTCCGGACCCCGCGCCCGTTCGTCGCTGCCGCGTTTGCAGCCACCGGAGGTGGTGTGAGCCCCGACCCCGACGCCGCAGGGCGACATGAGAGCGCCGGCCTCCCGAACCGTCCGGAACCGCGAGTGCTCGTGGCCGCCCCAGCCGGCGCTGCTGCCCCCGAGGTGACGCGCCGCCCGCCGCCGGTGAGTGCGGGCGGGGCCGCTGGGTCTCGGGTGCCGGGGCGAGGGATGGGACATTGGGTCGCTAATGAGGAGGGAGCTTGGGCCTCTGGGTAAAGACAGGCATGTCCGGGGCCGGGGCGCCTGGGGCCGGAGGAGGGGGCCTGGGAGCCGGAATTCCTGTCTGGGGGCCGGCGGGGCGGGGCCGGCTCCAGGGCTCCGACGGGAGCAGGGGGATTGGGAGCGCGGAGTGCTGAGCCTGGCCGAGGGGGGGGTCTGGGAGCCAGACTCGGGTCCCCAGAGAAGAACCCAGGGGGTTGAGGAGGCTGGATTTTTTTTAAATGTATTTTTTATTTTTTCTTAAATTTATTCTCTCACCGTTCTGGAGGCTAGAAGTCTGCAGTAAAGATGGCAGCAGGGCCACGCTCCCTCTGAAGGCCCTAAGACAGAAATTTTCCTTGCTGCTTATTTTCTGGTGGTTGTTGTCAATTCTTGGAATTCCTTGGCTCCTGGGGCACCACCCCAAGCTCTGCCTCCCGTTGTCATATGGCCATCTTCCCTCTGTGTGCCTCTGTGCCTCCCGGGGCCTTTTATTATTTTTAAATGTGTGTCTTTATAGTTAAGAGTATTACAGATGGCGGGGGGAAGGGGGAGGATTGTGGCCGGACGTTTTTTAAAAATACTTCGTTTTCAGAAAGGAAGGGAGAGGAAGAGAGATAAAAACATCATTGATCAGCTGTCTCCTGCATGCCCCCTTCCTGGAGATTAAGCCAGTAACCCAGGCTTGTGCCCCCGACTGGAATCAAGCCGGGACCCTTCAGTCCACAGGCTGACGCTCTATCCACTGAGCCACACCGGCTAGGGCAGGTCGGAATTTTTGAGTCTTCCATGGAGGCAGGTGATGGGGGCCTGATTTATCAATCCTCAGGACAATGAGAGAACCAAAGACTGGGACTTGTTCCCGAAGGGGAATCCATGGAGGACCTGTGTTCTCCCTACTTGGGACTGGGACTTGTGAGTCTGAGGGAAAATGGGGGCTTGGACTTTTGGGTCTAAAGATGGAGAGAATGAGGACCCCAACTCCTGAAAGGAAAGAGGCAGGAACTACGGACAGAGATGGGAGTGGCTGGTCACGGGAAAGGAATGTTGGCAGGGACTGTCGCGTTGCTATCCGTGTTAGTAATGTTTCCTTGGTGACTCAGGGTCATCCCCCATGCTGTCTCCTAAATGGCTTCTCACTCCCTTCTCCCCAGCCCGGACAGATGGCTCCCGGGCAGGTGCCCCAGCCGCCCCCCTGGAGGGATGCCCACCCCTTCCACCTCCTGTCCCCGCTGGTGGGCCTCCTCAGCAGGGCCTGGAGCCGGCTGAGGGGCCCGGGACCGCTGAAGCCCTGGCTGGAGGAAGCAGTGACCGGCGCAGACCAGGGAGAAGCTTGCCTGGAGGAAGCGGCCATGGCTGCTCTGGCCACTCACTATGCCCCGTGGGGTGGGCACCCTCAGTGGGAGCCCGGAGACAGTGGAAGAGCCGAGGAGGATGCCAGGTTATTCTGGGGGGCCTGCCCTGCCCTAAAGGCCAACAGTTCTCTTCTTGAAGCCTGGGAACTTTCAGATGATGATGATGAAGAAGAATATGGTGGGGAAGAAGCAACCAGCATCCCTATAGAGCAAGGAAGTGACTGTGTAAGTGGCCAGCCAGCTCCCAGGTCCCTGAGCCTTCTGAGAACGCTGCTGGACCCTCGTGTGGAAGAGGAAACTGAGGCAGGAGGAGTCGCCGAGGATAAAGTGATCACGTTCTCTCCCCCTCCATCACACTGGGAGGGTTGTCCAGGGATGGAGCAGGAGGAAGGAGGAGAAGCTGTGAATAAAGTTTCCAGAACATCCACCTCCCCCTCACCTCCAGATTCCAAGCCCCGTGCTTGGGCGTGTGCTGCAGGGGAAGAGGCTGGAGCTGAGGAGGAAGGACGGACCGAGAAGAAAGAAACCAGGAAGACCTCCATTAGCTCTTCATCTGCAGACCCCCGCCTCAGCGCCTGGGAGTGTCCTTCAGGAGAGGAATCTGAGGAGGGTGAAAAGGCTGAGGAAGAAGCTGACCCAGAGCCGCACTCCTCAGTTCTAAGCCCCAGGCCCCTGCTCGGGCTCTGCCACCATCAACCCGAGGAGGACAATGCTTCAGGGGAAACTGAGGGCCTGTCTGCCAACCCCACCACGCGTGCTTTCACGAAGGCCTGGGTGTGTTGGCCAGGAGAGGACACAGAGGAAGAGGAAGAAGACAGTGATTCAGAAGCAGCTGAGGAGGAGGGAGAAGCTGAGAGTCCCTCTTCTATTCCCCCTACAAGTTCCTTCTTGAGGGCCTGGGTGTTCCAACCAGGAGAGGACACAGAGGAGGAAGACAGTGATTGGGGAGAAGCAGAGGAAGAGGGAGAAGCTGAGGGTCCCTCTTCCATCCCACTCACAAGTACCTTCTTGAGGGCCTGGGTGTACCAACCAGGGGAAGACACAGAGGAGGAAGATGAAGACAGTGATTGGGGAGAAGCTGAGGAAGAGGGAGAAGCTGAGGATCCCCCATCCACTCCCCCAGCAAGTGCCTTGTTGAGGGCCTGGGTGTACCAACCAGGAGAGGACTCAGAGGAGGAAGAGGAAGACAGTGATTCAGGAGCAGCTGAGGAGGAGGGAGAAGCTGAGGGTCCCCCATCCACTCCCCCAGCAAGTGCCTTGTTGAGGGCCTGGGTGTACCAACCAGGAGAGGACTCAGAGGAGGAAGAGGAAGACAGTGATTCAGGAGCAGCTGAGGAGGAGGGAGAAGCTGAGGGTCCCCCATCCACTCCCCCAGCAAGTGCCTTGTTGAGGGCCTGGGTGTACCGACCAGGAGAAGACACAGAAGAGGAGGATGAGGATGAGGAAGATGATTCAGAAACAGCTGGCTCGGGCCCAAGTCCTTCCCTTCAGGCCCAGAGCGCCCTCCTCAGGGACTGGACATACCCACCTGGGACGGAGACAGAGGGAGTGGAAGCCGCTGAGGAGGCTGAGCCCTTCCGAGTGGCCATCTATCTCCCAGGAGAGAAGCCACCGCCTCCCTGGCCTCTTCCTCGGCTGCCCCTCCGACTGCGCAGGCGGCTCAGGGCTGCGGGAACCCCCACCCAGCATCCGGACCCCGGGACTCCCCAGGCCAGAAAGGTTGGTGCTGAGGGCTCGATGCCCTTATTGTTTTTAAGCCGGGGACAGTAAAGGGCTTAGGATAGAAGAAACGAGAGCGCCTGTGCAAGGCTGCTTCGCTCACTGGAAAGTGAGAAAGGGGGGCCTTAGAGACAGGCACAGGGGGCCAGCCCCGGGAGGGCGAGCACGGGGGATGCTTGAGTGTGAGGGAGGAGGGAGCTGGGACTGTCCCCTGTGTGTTACAGCGGGTTGCATGTGAACCCCTTGGGAGGGCTGTGCTATTGTCATGCAATCCTCTGCAAGGGGCTGGGCCCCTGCCAGCAGCTGGGGGACTTGCCAGCCCCGAGAACACCGGCGCCCTCAGTCACGTGGAGAATGTGGGGGCAGGCAGGTGATGAGTCAGATAGCAGGCATTTTTGTGTAATTTTTGTCTGGTTCTCTCTTCCCTCTCCCACTGTGACCGTGTGCATCGTGTCTATGTCTGTGCCCGTCCGGCTCCAGGTGCACTTCTCTGAGGAGGTCTCCGTCCATTTCCTGGTTGTCTGGGCTGGACCCGCCCAGGCTGCCCGAAGGGGCCCCTGGGAGCAGTTTGCCCGCGATCGAAGCCGCTTTGCCCGCCGCATCGCCCAGGCTCAGGAGCTGCTGGGCCCCTGCCTCACCCCTGAAGCCCGGGCCAGGGCCTGGGCACGCCTCGGGAACGCCCCCTCTCCTCTGGCTGCCACGCCTGCCACGGCCCAGCCCGCGCCCACCTCCTCTGTGCAGGCCACGCCTCTGTGCGTGTCCCTGTCCCCCGCCTTGGACCTCAGTGGGAGGCGTGGCTAGGATCCTGTGGTGTTTGTGTCATTCACTATTTATTTTTTACCAGTTGGTTTAATAAATAAAGTCTTCTGGTTTGTACTGAGCAGTGTCACCCTGTGTATCTGAACTGACAATTCCTTCCTCTCCTGGTCCTGGAAGTAGTTGAGGGGGATAGGAAAGAGGCAGTGCCTGAATAGAGGATGAACTATCGATACATGTCCCATCATCCCTCAAATCTGCCTCTCCTCCTCCTCAGGCTTCTTTTGAACAAAAGGCTGATGGGTTTTGTAGTTTTTCTTTGGCTTCCACCTAGATTTTATTAGACTTGAGACAGTTATCTCCCCAAAGGGCTGGGAGCTAGACTCGGAGCTCTAACCAAGGGTTAAGCTCCAGTTTTCTGAATCTCCCTGGAATATACAACCCTCCTACTGGCCTGTACATGGCGAATTCCTGGGTCTTTCCACTGCCCCGATTTAACACTTACAAGCCGTGTCCATTGCCTCAGTTTCCTTTTCTGTAAAACGTGGCTAACAACTGCATATACCTTATGGGATTACAAAGGCCCCGAAGGAGTTCATGTTTAAAGTAATGCTTGTGGCCCAGCCAGATCAGTGGTTGAGTGTCGTCCTATAAACCAGGAGGTCACTGTTCGGTAGGAGGTTTTTTTTTTTTTTTTTTTTTTTTTTTTTTTAATATTTTACTGATTTTGTACAGAGAGGAAGGGAGAGAGATAGAGAGTTAGAAATATCGATGAGAGAGTCATCGATCAGCTGCCTCTTGCACATCCCCTACTGGGGATATGCCCGCAACCAAGGTACATGCCCTTGACCGGAATCGAACCCGGGACCTTTCAGTCCCCAAGCCGAAGCTCTGTCCATTGAGCCAAACTGGTCTTGGCCAGAAGGTCACTGTTTGATTCCCCATCAGGGCACATGCCCAGGTTGCAGGCTTGATCCCCAGCGGAGGGCATGTAGGAGGCCGCCTATCAATGATTGATGTATCTCTCCCTCTCCGTTCCTCCTCTGAAATCAAAGGTACTTTAAAGAAATAATAAAATAATGCTTGTCAATTATTGTCAAAATGTGTTAGCGGGTATTGTGATTGTTCTCCCTCACCCATGCACGTCTTCAATTACCCATCCAGCTTTTCTAGAACATTCCCTGACCTGGTAAGATCTCTCCAGCCTTTTAGACAAAGCACCCCGTCCAGCCTCATACCCTCCGCCTCCTCCATTGGTTCCCAGGCTCCTACCACACCAGCCTTCATTTTCCACACAACCCAGTCCCTTTGCACCTGTGATCTTTGCATGAACTCTGCCTACTGTCTCATGTTCCCATTCCTGCCCCTGGTGAATCAGCTAGTTCCGTGTGCTGCTTCGGGTGTAGTATGAAAACATTTTAGAGCTCCCTTGACTTGACCCAGCTGACTTGTGTGCCTCCATGTGCTTTTCTCCATAGCGGGTGAGCCCTTTGATTTTTTGTTATTTAAAAGACCCATCTCCCGCTGAAGCCGGTTTGGCTCAGTGGTTAGAGCGTTGGTCTGCAGATTGAAAGGTCCCAGGTTCAGTTCCGGTCAAGGGCATGGACCTTGGATGCGGGCACATCCCCATTGGGGGTTGTGCAGGAGGCAGCTGGTGAATGTTTCTCACTGATGTTTCTAGCTCTCTATCCCTCTCCCTTCCTCTCTGTAAAAAATTAATAAATAAATATATATATAAAAATACCCATCTCCCATGATGCACTGAGTGCCACCAGAGCAGGTGCCACTCAGCAGCCCACTCCCCAGGACCCCGAACACGTCTAATAAGTGTTGGTAAGTAAGGCGGTGCAGAGGCATGCTGGAGCCCTTCTCCAAATGCGCAGGCTCGGAGCTGTGGACAGGGTTGTATTTTATTGGGTTACTCACACGCCAGTTTCCCATCGAAACTGGACAAGCAGATAGCAAAGGCTTGAAGTGGGCAAAGCGGGAAGCAGAAGTCCATGGTGAACAGGTCTGGGGCCACGCGGCCGAACTGAAGCACCAAGTAGTGGGCTGAGGAGGAGGAAGTTAGAAACCCCGTCAGACACTTTCCCTGCCCAGACCCCTAAGAGCTCAGAAGACTAAGGGGCTGTGCAGCCTCGCCCTTACTTTGCCAGGAAGCCCTATGAGTGCCGTATAAACTACAATTCCCAAGAGGCTTTGCAACAGCGTGGAGTGGGCCTTGCTGAGAGAAAACCTTGAGTGTTGATGGGAGGAGTAGTTCTTGTCCGTTGGTGTCCCCCGTTCCCTCCACCCCCGGGCCCCAGCCCAGTTGCTAGGAGCTCACGGTCATTGGGATACACAATCTGGAAGTTCTTGACGGAGGCCTGAGTGACTCGGCCGTGGAAATTGAGCACGTAGGCGCCAGCGTTGTAGCTCCACGATGGGACTTTGTTCTGCAGGAGGATCAGCCCCTCGTTGGCCCCCCGTTGGACCCGATTCATAATGCAGTCCCGTTCCTAGAGGGCAGAGTAGGGGCGTGGAGACCCTACCACAAACTAGTATGTTTGTTTTTAAAAAAAATATATTTTATTGATTTTTCACAGAGAGGAAGAGAGAGGGATAGAGAGCTAGAAACATCGATGAGAGAGAATCATCGATCAGCTGCCTCTTGCACACCCCCCACTGGGGATGTGCCCGCAACCAAGGTACATGCCCTTGCCCGGAATCGAACCCGGGACCTTTCAGTCTGCAGGCCGACGCTCTATCCGCTGACCCAAACCGGTCCCGGTGGGTTTTCTTTTTCTCTCCGGACACACAATTTTGAGTCCCTAGCCTCCCCTCCCTGTGACACACAAATCTGATAAAATCCTCCGGGCTGCCCTTGTGACCTGCAACCATGGTCCCCCTCCCCCTCCCCGCTTAGGACCTAGGACCCCGTAACCTAGCCCTCTGTCCCCCCCTATGCACCCAGAGATTCTCAACCTCAGCCAACTCACACTTTGTGGCTGGAATCTGATTCTCTTGTTCTGGTCATCTATTCCTGGGATGATCACAGACATTCTCCGGGGCCCTTGGAATCCAAAGACGTTGGTCTCCTAGGGGTATGAGGCTCTAGTTGGCCTGGCTCCGTCTCCCTCCCCACCATTCTGCGCCACCCACTCTCTAGTCCCCAGAATACTTACGTAACACACAACGCCCAGCTCCTCCCTGATCCGATCATTGTCCGGGATGAAATACTTTTTTTCAGGATTCATCCCACCGTCGAAAATGGTAAATTTGGTGCCCAAGACATTTGATCTACTCCGAGAAGGCCGTGGCCAGAATAAAAATAATCACCATTACCGTTGTGCTATACGTTAACTGCTTTCCCCATGCCATCATATCAATTCTTCCCATCCAGTCCTCTACCCAAGACTCATTTCCGTGGATGAGTCCCAGCCCTGTGATTCATGATTTTCCATCTCCTGCTCGGCCTTTTAGGAACTCTTGTCCCTCTAATACCTGTTGGTTATTATTAGAGGGAACTCCTACTCAGGAACGTAGGAGTCCCAGCCCCTTGCCTTTGAAGAAGTCAAATGTCTTAAATGTCATCCGATGCTCCAAAACCTTCCATTCTATTTCTAACCACCCTGGGGTTACAACCTGAAGAACGTCAGAGCCCACCAGTCCCTGAGAGGGCTCTGCCTACCGAACTTTGCCCACAAAGCTGCTCCCTTCCCGAGACAGGTCTGTGGGGTCCAGGGAAATGAGATAGTTAGAGGTTGTGCTCATTTTTCTCTTTCGCCCAGCCAGAAGGAAGTGCTGTGGATGTGAGAACAGCCCATCAGATTCCATTTCGGGTACAGGATAGGGCTAGGGGTCCAAAGACAAGGAAACGTTATGTCCGTGGGGGGGACAGAGGAAAGGGTAACGGGGTGATAAGCGTCCCATGGCTTGCTGGGAGATGTAGTTCTCACTGCAGGAAGTCATCAGCTGGGTCCTGAAGGGGAACTACATGTCTCCCCTTCAGGCAGAGCCAGGCAGGCCTGACTCCGGACAATAGGAAAGAGCCTCACTTTGAACATTACAACAGGCCTTCAGTAGGTGTTCCATCTTGGAAAAGTGGATCTGGCTCTGAGTCGGAAAAAGCCCCTTTCTGGGAGAGAGAGTGCCACAAAGAGAGGGGAATGGCCCTGACTGGTTTGGCTCAGGGGATAGAGTGTCGGCCTGTGGAGTGAAGGGTCCCAGGTTCCATTCCGGTCAAGGGCATGTATCTTGGTTGCAGGCACATCCCCAGTGGGGGGTGTGCAGGAGGCAGCTGATCCATGTTTCTAACTCTCTATCCCTCTCCCTTCCTCTCTGTAAAAAAAATCAATAAAATATACTTTAAAAAGGGGGTGGGGGAAGATGGCTAGGCTGAGAGGGGCATGGCTTGACTCTGGATAGGCCAGCGTTTTTCAACCGCTGTTCCGCGGCGAGATGTTGCCTGGTGTGCTGTAGGTGCAGACAAGAATTTTATAATTTTTCACTATTTTGTTTGCTTAATATTTCATAATAAAGTAATTATAAAATACTTTCTTTGTGTTTATTTGATTCCTATTCAAGAGAATTACTTTATATATAGTCAATATAGGCACAGAGTTAAATTTTTTAACATTTTCTAATGGTGGTGTGCCTCGTGATTTTTTTTCATGAAACAAGTGTGCCTTTGCCCAAAAAAGGTTGAAAAACACTGGGATAGGCAATCCACCAAGGGCAGGGCTTGGTTCCTGAGGGGGCAGGGTTTATACCAGGATTGGGTGGGGCCTTATAGCCGAGAAGGCTCTTTTTGGACCGACAAAGATGGGTTGTGGAGGTGTGTAAGGGTGAGGGTTTGGATCCCGACAGGGCGTGGCCTGAGTTTGAGAAAGCCGTGCCCGTCTGCTCAGGGGGCGGGCCTTGGCTGTGGGATGGGGCAGGGCCTTGGCCGCTGGGCTCTAAGGAGCTCAGTTCTGGGAAGCTTTGGAGCTGGAGTTGACAGGTGATGGGCAAGGCCTTGGATTCGCGAAAGTCAAGCCCCTGAGAGGTGGGGGCTTGCCCCCGCAGCCAGACAGCACCTTCTGGATGTGGCCATTGATCGACTCCAAGTAGAGGTAGTAGAAGGGGAACAAGCCCTTGTTTACGCCGCGCTTGTCGCGGCTGATGCAACACTGCAACTTGCAGCCGCGCGGCGCCGGCCGCAGCACAAATTCTTCCATGTCCTCGCCGAGCCCAGGGCCTGGGACGAGGAGAGACGAGGGGGACGAGCTCCCCGCCTTGCAGAAGCCCCCGCCGCCCTCGCTGTCCAGGGCCTCGGACATCTCGTCAGCCATCCCTGGGACAGTCCTCACTGCAGACTCCGGTTCCGCCTTCTTCTCTTCCAGGTCTTCTCCCTGGCCCACATGCCAAATTCAAGTCGGGGTGCAGCCCAGCCCAGGCCACGCCCCCTGTTCCCGTTAGTAAAACCCTGATTGGCCAGACCAGCTCAGGGTTACACCCACTCTCGACCATGTATTCTGCCTATTGGTCAAACTCGTAGGCCACTTGCTGATTGGTCAAGGATTCCACCCAGCCAAGCCCCACTGGCTTCCCTCCTTCCCTCTGCTGCCCAGCTCACTCCGTCTACCAATTGGAGAATTCCTTTGCATGGCCCATTCAGCTAAAACAAGTGCTGAGATTCAATCTAGATAACTTAATATGGCCCGGATCTATCCAACTGAAACTATTTTGTTGTTCTTACTCCTCACCGGAGGACATATATGTTTCTCCTCCCCCCCCCCCCCCCCCCCCCCCCCCCGTTGATCTTTTTATAAAAAGAAGGGAGGGAGAGAAGGGGAGAGAAGAACCACCATCTATGGGAGAGAGACACATCTACAGGGGATCAAACTTGCAACCCACGATGCTCTGACCACTCAACACACTGGCCAGAGCCCAGCTGAAACTATGCATCTCACGTTCATCAATACCAACTGGCCTTCCCTATGGCTGAGTCACCCTCCCCCCAAGCTCACTGCCTTTGGGTTTTGATGTGCTCACATCTCTTCAAATCCTCTCGACCAGGGGTCGGCAAACTCATTAGTCAACAGAGCCAAATATCAACAGTACAACGATTGAAATTTCTTTGGAGAGCCAATTTTTAAAAAGTTAATCTATATAGGTAGGAACATTGTTATTAATTTAATTAGGGTACTCCTAACCTGGCCTTTGCTAAGAACTCAAGGGGGCAAAGAGCCGCGTGTGGCTCGCGAGTCGCAGTCTGCAGACCACTGCTCTAGATGGTAAATGGGGCACTCACAGAGCTGTCAGCACAGGCTCTACCCACCAGGAAAGGGGGCCTCTGATTGGCTGCAGGATTTTAGCACCACCCTCCTCTGCCTCCATCTGGATGAGCTGTGCCACCTCTCACCCTGTTGGAGCCAGAGTCTCCACTTCCCCCATCACCATCCCTTCCAGGCGACTCGACTTCATCTCCACCATCCTGGGAATCGTTCTCGTCCTCTGCACTGGACTCTAAGGGATGGAAGAAGCCGGAAGAAGACTGAGCTGGGGACACGTGGGTCCCAGGAGCCTGGGACGCTGACCTCCCTCATATGCAGGGGGTCTACTCAGGCCCAGAAGCCTCTGCCTGCCCTGGGCCTAAGGACAGTGTGGGATTTGAGCTCCCCCTTTCCTTTGTGCCAGACAGAGCAGAGGAGAGACTAGGGACCTAGGATGGGGGTGGAGGAAGAGTGGAGTTTTGGGGTGATCATTATGATTCCTGTTTTGCAAGAGTGAAATAGTCATGTCATGAGAATAAAATGTCATTGCAATGAAATATTAAAGAACAAAAGGGAAGCTCTAGCTGGGTTGGCTCAGCGGATAGAGCGTTGGCCTGTGGACTGAAAGGTCCCAAGTTCAATTCTGGTCAAGGGCACAAGCCCAGGTTACGGGCTCCAACCCCAGTAGGGGGCGTGCAGGAGGCAAACAATCAAGAATTCTCTCTCATTGGTGTTTCTATCTCCCTCTCTTTTCTTCTCTGAATAAAAGGGAGGCCAAACTCCGTTTGGCTCAGAGGATAGAGCGTCAGTCTGCGGACTGAAAGGTCCCGGGTTCGATTCCAGTCAAGGGCATGTACTTGGTTGCGGGCACATCCCCAGTAGAGGGTGTGCAAGAGGCAGCTGATTGATGATTCTCTCTCATCGATGTTTCTAGCTCTCTATCTCCCTTCCTCTTCCTCTCTGTAAAAAAGAATAAAAGGGAATGAAGTACTGATAATACCACAACATAGATGAACCTTAAAAACATGCAAACATGAGAAGCCTGTCCTGAAAAATCATGTTCTGTTCATCTGAAACATTGAGACTAGGCAAATCAGAAGAGCCAGAAAGCAGGTTGGTGGTTGCCTAGGGCAGGGAGAAGGGGCGCCGGTGACTGGTAAGAGGTACAGTTTTCCTCTGGGGGTGGTGAAAATGCAGGGAAATTGATTGTGGCGATAGGTGCGCATCTCTGCAAACATACTAAAGACCGTGGAATTGTCCACGTCAAATGAGTGAATTGTATGGCGTGCGAACCATACCTCAAAAAGGCGGTTACCGTGGGGGAGGGGAGCAGAGGGCCTGAAGATGTCCCCCAAATTACCATGTCGTCGTTGGGGTATCCAACCCCCCATGCGTCTTATCCTCGGGGGCTCTCTGAAGGGAGGGCGGAAGGCGGGCACATCGTCCACGAAGACCTCCTCCAGCTCCGGGTAGAAGTCGTCTGTTAGGCAGGAGAGAGAAGGCCCCTGGAGACCGGGTCCTAGGGGAGGGGAGCGCTGGAGACTCAGATGACTGGGTGTTGGAGAAGGAGAAGGTTCAAGACCTGGACTTGGTGTGGGTTTCAGGGTCCCTGGGCGGGTGTGTGTGTGCGCGCAGACCCTGGGAAGGGGGTGGGGGGAGTGAGGAGGGGAAGGGTCGGCACTCCAGGCTCATTTGCAGATCAAGGAGCGAGGTTCCAGACGCCTGGGTTCTAGCGGGAGCGGAGTTCTAGAACACAGGCGGCCTAAGGGCTTGCGAGTACCTGCTTCCGTCGGGGACGCCAAGGGGCTGGGCTCGGGGCGGCCATCGCCGTCACAGCTCATGACGCCCTGGGCGCTGTGGGTACCCGCGTGCAGATGTGCTTCCGGCACGTTCTCCCGGAGGAAAGGGTTCCGGAGGCCTGGGAGACAGGGCAGAGGCCTCTAAACTGCGAAGACCTGCCTCCTCGCTGGGCTCCCAGACACAGCCCCTGCCGGGATGGCCCCCCCACACCACCGCCGCCGAGGCCCATTCTGAACGCAACCTTCACTCCAAGGCTCAGGCGGGGACAGCCCGACCCCTCAATTGGTTGTCGTTGTTGTTTTTTCTTCCAGATCCCTCAATTGTTGTAAGCCAGCCGGGTTCTCGGTCGGTAGAACCTGGTTTCTAAGTTACCCAGGTCCCCGCTCGGCTTTGCCAGTTCCAGCTCTGGTCCTGCTTTTCCAGGCCGCGCCCCCCAACTCTGCCAGGACCCGCCCCAGCCCTCCACAGACCCCGCCCCACGCTTTTGGTTGGTCCCGGACTCGCAGGCCCCGCCCCTCGTGGCCTTAAAGGGCCCGCACCCGCGCTCTCCCCGGGGTCCCCCTTGGCTGCTGTGACTCCGGCTTTTGCGGGCTCTGCTCGGGCGCTCCTGGCCTCCGAGGGGGGGTCCCCTCACCGCTGTTCCCCGCGAGGCGCTCCGACCTCAGGCGCGGCCGGCAGGACCGCAGGGAGGCGTCAGGATTGGCCTTAACCATGAGGAAATCTTGGCGTTTCCGCCGCTGCTTCTTCTCAAAGAGCCGCCGCTGCGGGAGCGGGAAAGGGGTGTGTGGGGGCCGGGAGTCCTGCGGAAGACTCGGGTGAAAATGGGCCTGAGGAAGGGGAGCCCCGGGGGAGGGGAGCCCCGGGGGAGGAGGGCCCCGGGGGAGGGGAGCCCCGGGGGAGGGGAGCCCTGGGGGAGGGGAGCTCCGGGGGAGGGGAGTCCCCGGGGAGGGGAGCCCTGGGGGAGGGGAGGCCATGGGGGAGGGGAGCCCTGGGGGAGGGGAGCTCCGGGGGAGGGGAGTCCCCGGGGAGGGGAGCTCTGGGAGGGGAGGCCATGGGGGAGGGGAGCCCTGGGGGAGGGGAGCTCTGGGGGAGGGGAGCCCTGGGGGAGGGGAGGCCATGGGGGAGGGGAGCCCTGGGGGAGGGGAGATCTGGGGGAGGGGAGCTCCGGGGGAGGGGAGTCCCCGGGGAGGGGAGCTCTGGGGGAGGGGAGGCCATGGGGGAGGGGAGCCCTGGGGGAGGGGAGCCCTGGGGGAGGGGAGTTCTGGGGGAGGGGAGGCCATGGGGGAGGGGAGCCCTGGGGGAGGGGAGTTCTGGGGGAAGGGAGCCCAGGGGGAGGGGAGCCCCGGGGGAGGGGAGGCGGTCTGTATCCGTGGAAGAGTTTTTGGAATCCAAGCCCTCAGTCTCTCCTTTCCTCCTTCCTCAGCACTTGGTCCCTTCCGCCCCCAGGACCTGGGCCTCCTGCCCCAGAGCCCTTGATCCTTAGAAGTTTTGGGGTCTCGTCCCCAAGGTCTGCTTCTTTAGGACCCTGAATTCTTACTTTCTCATCTCCCAATCGCAGAACCTGAAGTCCCTGGGGATGGGCTCCCAGGGAGCTGTGAAGGGGCCCCGGGGGTGTGTATGTGTGTGTGTGTGAGGGTTCTCAGCACAGTACCTGCTGTTCCAGCTTCTGCAGCCTTATGGCAGCGAGCTCGTCCCACAGGACCCTGAGACAGAGGCAGGCTTGAGGCAAGAGTAAGCAAGGCAGCTTGGTTGCCCCATGGGCAGCCCAAGTCAGGATTCTGAGCACTTGTGAGGTCACAGAGGAGACAGACTCTGAGCCTGTCCCTCGGTTGTAAAGCTCCTCCCAGCACCGATGGGCTAGAATCCCAGACGCCAGGGCCCTCGGGTCTCAGAACCCAGGAGTCCAAGCCCCTCCCCTCTTGACCCATTGGTCTTCATCTTAGGATGCTCCCTTTAGGCAGGACTCAGAAGTCCAGGCCCCCAGCCCCTCCCAGCAAGGCTGGTGGTGCTGAGCCTGCGAAGGCGGTGAGGGGCCAGAGCTGAAAGTGTGGGGGCATAATCAAACTCTCGGTTCCCCGGGCACCCCTTTGTCCACTCCTGCCCATCCTGCTGCCTTACTCACTCTTTTTTCCACGGGTCATTCTCCTGAGACATTCTGGAGAAACAAGGAGAAGTCAGGACTCAGGCCCCACATCCCAATGGGCTCTGTTTCTCCCCCCCCCCCCCCCCCCCCGCCCCAACGTCGGATCTTAAGCTCTACATTTTATCCAGGAATCAGGAAGCCTGGATGCCAGCACCTGTTCCTGTCCAGGGAAACAGCGGCCTTATTCCAGTTTTTGGCCCAGGAGTCCAATTCTCTCTCCCCCAAATACCTCTCTCCTACACCCAGGCTGGGAATTCAGAAATCTGGGCCCCAAACACCAGACCACCAGCACCCATGTATCCCCATCTACCCCCACCCCCGCCCGCCCCCTGCTCTGCCTCTTTGGCCAACTTCTATAAACATACCTGACTAATTTGAGGGGCAGCTGGGGACCTACTCTCTGGGTCTCCGCGAAAATAAAGCAGGGGAATAAAGAGGGCTCCGAGCGAGGAGCGATCCCCTGCTCGGATCTCCCGCAATCCCCTCCCTCCGATTCCCTCGCGCTCAGCTTCCAACAAAGCAATGACCCCCGGCTTCGGCCGCAGCCAGGCTACCCTGCTCAGGGGGTTCTAAATTGGAAGGGGGTGCGAGTGTTCCTTAAAGAGACCGCGGAGAGGTCGCCGCGCAGGCTCGCTCTACCCCTCTCACTCATACAAGGAACTTATCAGGCGACCCGGACCATTGTTATGGACTGGTAACTTGCCGCCACTTCTAGAAAAAAAACACACATGGGAAAACTACAACTCCCATGAGGCAAAGGGGCCAAGATGGTGCGGAAGTTGTGTCATTTCACCCCGGGGCCTGCAGGGGGTTGTAGTTCGCCGTGAAAGTCTACGTACGCCGCTTTCGCCTAAGGCGCAGGAAATAATGTCAAGAGCTTGAGCTTCCGAGAAAGGAGGCGCGAGTCTTTCGAGAAAAGGCGAGCGGCTTCGACAAAAAGGGGCGGGGCCTCTAGGCAAGAACCGAGCGTGGGCCAATCAGATAGCCGGAGGCGGGTCTTTGGCGGGAAAGTGGGCGTGGCCTGGGGGGAAATCGCAGCGGAGCTCCCAGCCCGGGAAAACGCCCTCTGCGGGAAGGAGAGGTGAGGGGCTGCGATCTCTAGGCTCCTGGGTCCCGGGAAGGAGGGGAGATGGAGGGCTAGAGGGCTGGGGGCTGGGTTCCGGAGGAAGATGAGCTGGGCACCAGCTCTCCTAGATCGTAGGATTAAAAAAGGGGGGGCCTGGGGCACCCAGACCTGAAACCCCGGACTCCTGAGTCAGGGAGCGAAGAGGCTGCAGGGAGCCCGCACTCTGGGGTTTGAGGGAGGACAGGCCGCAGGCTCGGGATGTTGGGTCCCGGAAAACCAGCCGCTTTGATGCTTGACTCTTGGAGGGGAGGAGAGCATGCGGTGCTGGGAGGAGGGAGTGTGGGGTGACTTGCGGGTCCAGGGAAGGAGGAGGCTTGGGACAGACGTCCTCCACGCTCCGCCCGCACAGGTCAGGCCGCCATGCCTCCCTCCGGGCCCCGCGCCGCCCTCCTCCTGCTGCCGCCGCTGCTGCTGCTGCTGCCCCGCGCCGCCCTGGCCGTGCCCCTGGAGCGGGGGGCGCCCAAGGAGAGCCCCGCCACCGACAGCCCCGTGAGTGGCCCGCCCTGCCCGCCAGCCAGGTGTCCGCAGGGCTGCGGCCGTCCGGCGGACCCGTGGCCCCGGATGGACACTCCCCCCTTCCCTTTTCCCCCCTCTCCCCACCCCACACACGGCGTGGAGTTTGCCGGCCATTCTCTGTAGTCGCCGGGCTTTGACGTGGGGAAACTGCGGCTCGGGGGAGGCGGGGGGGGGGCGGGGGGAAGAGCAGATGTCCAAGTCCCTGACTCCGACCTGTGGGAAATCAGACCGGATATTGAGTGAAAAGTCGGCATCACCTCCCCCTCTCCCCTGCTACACACACACACACACACCTAAACCTCTCTGTCTGGGGTATTTTGGACTCCCCTCTCCTCAAGCAGGAATTTGAACAAAAGAACTACATTTCCCAGTAGCACCTTGAACAGGTGTTGTTGTGTTGTCAGCTCGCCGGGCAGCGCTCACTTCCTGGAGCTCCTGGCAGTTGTAGTCCCAGTGACAAAGGGGCTTAGGAACCGATCGGTTAAGTAATCCAATACGTAGGTTTGTATCCATCGCTGGGAAACATTTGCCCTTAGGGCGTTTGGTACTTGGAACTTGAACGATTTCCTCCAGGCCAGGCCCTGATTTATGACCGGAATCCTCCCTCTAGGAACCGGCCTGTCACTATCTCTGGGACAGACTGTGCCAGGCTCCTGTGTGGCTGATCCCCACCCAGTGACTGAGGCCTCTGCCCAGGGAAATCTTGGCAGACACAGAAGGGCACCTGTGCTGTGCCAGCACAGCCAAGGGTTCCGGGAGCCTGAGGGAGGGCGGCCAAGGATGTAGAAAAGACAGACAAAGAGAATAAGCTGGGTCTGGCTGAGGCCACAGAGAGAAGATCCAGACAGCAGGCTGAGCCTTTATTTAAAAAAATTTTTAAATATATTTTTACTGATTTCAGAGTGAGGAAGGGAGAGAGAGAGAGAGAGAGAGAAACATCAATGATGAGAGAATCATGGATCAGCTGCCTCCTGCATACCCCCCACTGGGGACTGAGCCTGACCGGAAATCGAATCCGGGACCCTTCAGTCCACAGGTCTATGCTCTGTCCACTGAGCCAAACCAGCCAGGGCTGAGCCTTTATTTTATAGCCAGAGGTAAACAAGGTAGGGGTCACCATAGTTACTATGTTCCTGTGAGTTTCACTTGTTTTGGCAGCACTCGCTGCACCTCCCACTGCCCTTTAGCTGCCCAGGAGGGATCTAGGGAGAGCCTTAAGGACAAGCTTAATTAGCTAATCGGGCTGTGCCCTCTAAGCTGGGACTTGTCTATGGCTTTGCCAGCAGTTCAGTCCGAAGCTTAAGCCTATAGCCGCTCCCTACAGGCATCTTTTCCTTATTCACTTCACACCTTTCTTGAGCATCTCCTGTGAGCCAAGCTCAGGGCTAACGCAAGCCCAGTCCCGTCCCAGGCCAGCCTAGCTCGCTGGGCTCCTGCAAACGGACAGGAGGAGTGATGGCCGTTGAGGGGAGATCTGAAGTTCAGGGAGGGCCCTCGGATTCCGGGCGGAGGGAGTAGGCTGGGCAAAGGCTGTGAGGTGGGAAAGGCGAGTGTGGCTGGAGCTGAGTGAGCCAGAGAGGGGCCCAGGCAGGTCACGTGGGGCCTGTGGGCCATGGTACAGAAGGTCTTTGCACTGAGACTCGTGGAAAGCACAGGATGTTATAGACATCAGCAGGTGGGTGAGGAAACTGAGGCGCAGAGGGACTGAGTAACTTGTTCGAGGACTAAGGTTGCCGGTTTCAGCAAGTAAACACAGGATGCTGAGGCAACCTGGCAGTCCTGACAAGACTTCAGCCACTGTGTTTGGCTGAAAAATGGTCCCCAGAGATGTCCCCGCCCTCATCCCTTGAGCTTACATATATATTACCTTCTGTGGAGAAAGCGTGTTTGGGTGTGACTGAGTTGGCATCTTCCCCCCTCTCCCCCCCCCAAAAAAATATTTTATTGACTTTTTACAGAAAGGAAGGCAGAGGGCTAGAGAGTTAGAAACATCGATGAGAGAGAAACATCGATCAGCTGCCTCCTGCACACCCCCCACCTGGGGAGGAGCCTGCAACCAACGTACATGCCCTTGACGGGAATCGAACCTGAGACCTTTCAATCTGCATGTCGAGGCTCTATTCACTGAGCCACACCGGTTTCGGCACTTCATGTCTGTCTGGTTCACTAGCCGTCTCCCCTGTAGCAGCACCTGCCACGTGGCAGGGCTCGGAGGATGCTGAATGAATGAATGAATGAATGAATGCACGCGTGTTCTCTGCTCGCCAGTAAGTACCAGTGCGTCTGCTCGGGAAGCCCCACGTGGTGAGCGGCGTTGGGCTCGCCTTTGCCCTTGTGACACACGTTTTGTCTCCACTGCAGACCTGGGCCGAGGTGAGAGCCGGGCCCGGGGGTCAGCAGGTGCCCGGGGTTACGGAGCGGCTGCTGGCTGCAGATGCAGCGCTTTACCCGGGGGCCGGCCTCCTGCTCCCAGTGGGGACGCCGTGGAGCAGGGTGCAGGGACTGAGCTCCTCGGCCCCCCTTCCCTCCCAGGACACCGGCCTGTACTATCACCGCTACCTGCAGGAGGTCATCAACGTGCTGGAGACGGACGGGCACTTCCGCGAGAAGCTGCAGGCCGCCAACGCCGAGGACATCAAGGTGGGCTCAGGGCCAGGGTGTCGGGGGCCCCGTGGCTCCGGCCCGCACACACCGGCAAGGGACTTGGGTAAGATGACCAGACATCCCGCTTTTAGCGGGACAGCCCCGATTTCTAACAATTTGTCCCGTGTCCCGCGACGTTTTAAAAAAGTCCCGATTTGCCCTAACCGGTTTGGTTCAATGGATAGAGCGTCGGCCCGCGGACTAAGGGGTCCCGGGTTCGATTCCGGTCAAGGGCATGTACATTGGTTGCAGGCACATCCCCAGTGGGGGGTGTGCACGAGGAGCTGATGGATGTTTCTCTCTCATCAATGTTTCTAGCTCTCTATCTCTCTCCCTTCGCCTCTGTAAAAAAAAAAAAAAAAAAAAAAATCAATAAAATATATTTTAAATAGATAAATGAATTAATTAAAAATAAATTTAAAAGTCCCAATTTTTTTGTCCCGCGTCCCGCGGCGATTTTTAAAACGCCGCGGGACTGATTGTTAGAGATCGGGACTGTCCCGCCAAAATCGGGACGCCTGGTCACCTTGACTTGGGGAACAGTGTGTGGTTCGGCGCCGGGGCGGAGGTCCCGGCTCCCAGCCTCAGCTCCGCCGCCTACCAGCTCGGTGACCTCCCCTTGCCGTGCCTCAGTTTCCCCGCTGTGAAACGGGTTCGGGTTTGGTGTGTCGCAGGCTAGACCTGCACAGGGTTTCGGCAGCCGCCGTAGGTGTCCTCCTGAGTGAGTGCCTGAGCGCTCAGCACCGAGCACAGAGCTTTCCGCTCCAGGAGGATCCGCCCTGATCATGCCCGCCTCAGAGGAGTGTCCCTGGCGGGACAGGAGGGTGGGTCGGGCCTGGGAAGCAGGGTGGGAGGCGTCCCGCAGAGGCCCCGCTGTGAGAGGCCCGGGTGGCCCTGCCCCCAGTGACAGTCGCTGGAACCGGTGGTGGGATGAGTGGCGGGAGGCGGGGACAGGGACGGGCAGGCCGAACGCCCACCTGAGGGGCCAGGACCTGAGGGGCCAGGACCGTGTCTGGGGCCTCCCTGGGGCCCTCGGGGGCACGAGGGAGCAGGTGGGAGGTTCCAGGAGCCCGTGCCTGCCCCGCCTCCCCTGACCGGGCCCCTCTCTCCCCCTCCCCCTGACCCTGCCCCTCTCCCCCTCCACCCCTGACCGTGCACCTCCCCCGGACCTGCCCCTCTTCCCCTCCCCTGACCGTGCCCCTCTCCTCCCCCTCCCCCTGACCGTGCCCCTCTCTCCCCTCCCCCTGACCGTGCCCCTCTCTCCCTCCCTTCCCCCTCCCCCTGACCGTGCCCCTCTCCCCCTCCCCCTGACCCGTGCCACTCTCCCCCTCCCCCTCCCCTGACCGTGCCCCTCTCTCCCCCTCCCCTCCCCCTGACCGTGCCCCTCTCCCCCTCCCCCTGACCGTGCCCCTCTCCCCCTCCCCCTCCCCCGGACCGTGCCCCTCTCCCCCTCCCCCTGACCGTGCCCCTCTCCCCCCTCCCCCTGCCCCCCCTCTCCCCTGACCGTGCCCCCTCTCCCCCTCCCCCTGACCGTGCCCCTCTCCCCCCTCCCCCTCCCCCTGACCGTGCCCCTCTCTCCCCCTCCCCCTCCCCCTGACCGTGCCCCCCTCCCCCCTCCCCCTGACCGTGCCCCTCTCCCCCTCCCCCTGACCGTGCCCCTCTCTCCCCTTCCCCCTCCCCCTGACCGTGCCCCTCTCTCCCCTTCCCCCTCCCCCTGACCGTGCCCCTCTCCCCCTCCCCCTGACTGTGCCCTCTCCCCCTCCCCCTCCCCCTGACCGTGCCCCTCTCCCCCTCCCCCTCCCCCTGACCGTGCCCCTCTCCCCCTCCCCCGACCGTGCCCCTCTCCCCTCCCCCTGACCGTGCCCCTCTCTCCCCCCCCCCTGACCGTGCCCCTCTCTCCCCCTCCCCCGACCGTGCCCCTCTCCCCCTCCCCTGACCGTGCCCCTCTCCCCCTCCCCCTGACCGTGCCCCTCTCCCCCCTCCCCCTGACCGTGCCCCTCTCCCCCCCCCCCCCTGCCCGTGCCCCCCTCTCCCCCTCCCCCTGACCGTGCCCCTCTCCCCCCCTCCCCCTGACCGTGCCCCTCTCCCCCCCTCCCCCTGACCGTGCCCCTCTCCCCCTCCCCCTGACCGTGCCCCTCTCCCCCTCCCCCTGACCGTGCCCCTCTCCCCCTCCCCCTGACCGTGCCCCCTCCCCCTGACCGTGCCCCTCTCTCCCCCTCCCCCTGACCGTGCCCCTCTCCCCCTGACCGTGCCCCTCTCCCCCTCCCCCTGTCCGTGCCCCCCTCCCCCTCCCCCTGACCGTGCCCCCCTCTCCCCCTCCCCCTGACCGTGCCCCCCTCCCCATCCCCCTGACCGTGCCCCTCTCCCCCTCCCCCGACCGTGCCCCTCTCCCCCTGACCGTGCCCCTCTCCCCCTCCCCCTGTCCGTGCCCCCCTCCCCCTCCCCCTGACCGTGCCCCTCTCCCTCTCCCCCTCCCCCTGACCGTGCCCCCCTCCCCATCCCCCTGACCGTGCCCCTCTCCCCCTCCCCCGACCGTGCCCCTCTCCCCCTGACCGTGCCCCTCTCCCCCTCCCCCTGTCCGTGCCCCCCTCCCCCTCCCCCTGACCGTGCCCCTCTCCCTCTCCCCCTCCCCCTGACCGTGCCCCTCTCTCCCCCTCCCCCTGACCGTGCCCCTCTCCCCCTCCCCCTCCCCCTGACCGTGCCCCTCTCCCCCTCCCCCTGACCGTGCCCCTCTCCCCCTCCCCCTGACCGTGCCCCTCTCTCCAGAGCGGGAAGCTGAGCCGGGAGCTGGACTTTGTCAGCCATCACGTCCGCACCAAGCTGGACGAGCTCAAGCGGCAGGAGGTGTCCCGACTTCGGATGCTGCTCAAGGCCAAGATGGACGCGGAGCAGGAGCCCAGTGAGCAGGGGAGGGGCTGGGAGCAGGAGCCCAGTGAGCAGGGGTGGGGCTGGGGGCAGGAGCCCAGTGAGCAGGGGAGGGGCTGGGGGCAGGAGCCCAGTGAGCAGGGGAGGGGCTGGGGGCAGGCCCAGGGAGCAGGGGTGGGGCTGGGGGCAGGCCCAGGGGGCAGGGGGGGGGCTGGGGGCAGGCCCAGTGAGCAGGGGAGGGGCTGGGGGCAGGAGCCCAGGGAGCAGGGGTGGGGCTGGGGGCAGGCCCAATGAGCAGGGGTGGGGCTGGGGGCAGGCCCAGTGAGCAGGGGAGGGGCTGGGGGCAGGAGCCCAGGGAGCAGGGGGGGGGCTGGGGGCAGGAGCCCGGGGAGCAGGGGTGGGGCGGGGGGCAGGCCCAGGGAGCAGGGGTGGGGCTGGGGGCAGGAGCCCAGTGAGCAGGGGTGGGGCTGGGGGCAGGCCCAGGGAGCAGGGGTGGGGCTGGGGGCAGGAGCCCAGTGAGCAGGGGAGGGGCTGGGGGCAGGCCAGGGAGCAGGGGTGGGGCTGGGGGCAGGAGCCCAGGGAGCAGGGGTGGGGCTGGGGGGGCAGGCCCAGGGAGCAGGGGTGGGGCTGGGGGCAGGCCCAGGGAGCAGGGGTGGGGCTGGGGGCAGGAGCCCAGTGAGCAGGGGTGGGGCTGGGGGCAGGAGCCCAGGGAGCAGGGGTGGGGCTGGGGGCAGGAGCCCAGTGAGCAGGGGTGGGGCTGGGGGGCAGGAGCCCAGGGAGCAGGGGTGGGGCTGGGGGCAGGCCAGGGAGCAGGGGTGGGGCTGGGGGCAGGAGCCCAGGGAGCAGGGGTGGGGCTGGGGGCAGGCCCAGTGAGCAGGGGTGGGGCTGGGGGCAGGCCCAGGGAGCAGGGGTGGGGCTGGGGGCAGGCCCAATGAGCAGGGGTGGGGCTGAGGGGCAGGAGCCCAGTGAGCAGGGGTGGGGCTGGGGGCAGGCCCAGGGAGCAGGGGTGGGGCTGGGGGCAGGCCCAGGGAGCAGGGGTGGGGCTGGGGGCAGGCCCAGGGAGCAGGGGTGGGGCTGGGGGCAGGAGCCCAGGGAGCAGGGGTGGAGCTGGGGGCAGGAGCCCAGGGAGCAGGGGTGGGGCTGGGGGCAGGAGCCCAGGGAGCAGGGGTGGGGCTGGGGGAGCAGGAGCCCAGTGAGCAGGGGTGGGGCTGGGGGCAGGCCCAGGGAGCAGGGGAGGGGCTGGGGGGGAAGGAGCCCAGGGAGCAGGGGTGGGGCTGGGGGCAGGAGCCCAGTGAGCAGGGGTGGGGCTGAGGGGCAGGCCGAGTGAGCAGGGGAGGGGCTGGGGGGGCAGGCCAGGGAGCAGGGGTGGGGCTGGGGGGCAGGCCAGGGAGCAGGGGTGGGGCTGGGGGCAGGAGCCCAGGGAGCAGGGGTGGGGCTGGGGGGGCAGGCCAGGGAGCAGGGGTGGGGCTGGGGGCGGGGCCAGGGAGCAGGGGAGGGGCTGGGGGGGGCAGGCCAGGGAGCAGGGGTGGGGCTGGGGGGAAGGAGCCCAGTGAGCAGGGGTGGGGCTGGGGGGAAGGAGCCCAGTGAGCAGGGGTGGGGCTGGGGGGGAAGGAGCCCAGTGAGCAGGGGTGGGGCTGGGGGGGCAGGCCAGGGAGCAGGGGTGGGGCTGGGGGCAGGAGCCCAGGGAGCAGGGGTGGGGCTGGGGGGGAAGGAGCCCAGTGAGCAGGGGAGGGGCTGGGGGGGCAGGCCAGGGAGCAGGGGTGGGGCTGGGGGCGGGGCCAGTGAACAGAAGTGCGGGTCCAGCCCCTCCTCCCTCAGACCCAGGGGTCCAGGCCCCAGCCCTCCTCCCTCAGACGTTTCTAGCTCTCTTCCTCTCTCTCTTCTCTCTGTAAAATATCAATAAAATATATTAAAAAAAAAAAAAAGAAACATCAATGAGGGAGAAATATCGACCAGCTGCCTCCTGCACACCCCCTACTGGGGATGTGCCCGCATCCAAGGTACCTGCCCTTGACCGGAATCGAACCTGGGACCCTTGAGTCCGCGGCCGACGCTCTATCCACTGAGCCACACCGTCAGGGCCAGGGCAGGGATTTTGAAGGAACGTTCTGTGAGCTGAGTTTCCCCTTCTTTCCCCTCCTTCAGACGCACAGTTGGATCACCTGGGCCTCCTGAAGCAGTTCGAGCACCTGGATCCTCAGAACCAGCACACGTTCGAGGCCCGGGACCTGGAGCTGCTGATCCAGACGGTAGCGTGAGGGGGGCACAGGCGGGGGACAGGGAGCTCTGGGGGGGATGGAGGGGGGCACAGAGCCCGGGACGCAGGCCGCTCACCTCTGCCTGGCATTCCCGAGGCCGGCACTGGAGAGGGCCTGGGGCAATCTACCCTGCTTCCCCGAAAATAAGACAGTGTCTTATATTCATTTTTGCTCCCAAAGATGCGCTAGGTCTTTTTTTCAGGGGATGTCTTATTTTCGGTAAAACCCCTTCCCAGAGTGAAGGCAGCAGCACGGGCTCGGTTCCACCCAGACCTGGCCTCATCCCTCCTGGGCTCTGGCTTCCCCGCGTGGCTGGGGGTGGGCGCTGTGCCCTGGGAGGCAGAATAATGGCCCTCACCAGACTCCTGCCAGCCGGCCTGGCCGGTGTGGCTCAGCTGGCTGGCGCCGGCCTGCACCCCGAGGGGCTGCCAGTTTGATTCCTGGTCAGGGCGCATGCCCCGTTCCAGTTTTGATCCCTGGTGGGGGGCAGGCAGATGAAAGATGTCTCTCTCTCTCTCTCTGTCTCTCCCTTCCTCTCTCTTCAAAAAAATCAATGAAAACGTCTTTAAAGACCGGCCAAGGTGGCTCGGTAGTTGAGCTTTGACCTATGAACCAGGAGGGTCCCCGGTTCAATTCCTGGTCCGGGCACAGGCCCAGGTTGCAGGCTCGATCCCAGTGTGGGCCTGCGAGAGGCAGCTGATCAGTGAGTCTCTCTCCTCATCGATGTTTCTCTCTCTCCTTCTCCCTTCTCTCTGAAATCATTTTATATATCTATATCTATCTATCTATCTATATAAAGGTGGATATAGATATATAGATATATAAAATCTTTAAATTAAAAAAAAAAAAAGTCCAGCTAGTGTGGCTCGGTGACACCTATGAACATGGTACAATTTCCAGTCAAGGGCACAGGCCCGGGTTGTGGGTTCAATCCCCAGTGGGGGGCATGCAGGAGGTAGTTGATTAATGATTCTCTCTCATAACTGATGTTTCTATCTCTCTCTTCCTCTCCCTTTCTCTCTGAAATCAATAATATATATATATATTTATATTTTCTTTATTAAAAAATATATTTTATTGATTTTTTTACAGAGAGGAAGAGAGAGGGATAGAGAGTTAGAAACATCAGATGAGAGAGAAACACCGGTCAGCCGCCTCCTGCACGCCCCACACTGGGGAGGAGCCTGCAACCAAGGTACATGCCCTTGACTGGAATCGAACCCGGGACCCTTCAGTCCACAGGCTGACACTCTATCCAATGAGCCAAACCGGTTAGGGCAAAAAAATATATATTTTTCAATCTTAAAAAAAAAGGCAGGGATTGCCGAAGCCGGTTTGGCTCAGTGTATAGAGCGTTGGTCTGCGGACTCAAGGGTTCCAGGTTAGATTCCGGTCAAGGACATGTACCTTGGGTGCAGGCACATCCCCGGTGGGGGGTGTGCAGGAGACAGCTGTTCAATGTTTCTTTTCATTGATGATTCTAGCTCTCTATCCCTCTCCCTTCCTCTCTGTAAAGTATCAATAAAAGATAAAAATAAATAAAATAAATAAATTATTTATTTCTCCAAGATCTTGACATTGTGGGGGACTTGAAAGAGGTGAGTTAAAGGAACCCTCCTAATCTCTTTTGAACAAAGAGGCCGTGTTATGGGGCAAGAGTGAGCCAGAGACCAAGTGCCGTGAGATCAGGACAGGCGACCCAGGTTCTGAGTCAACAGCCTGGCATTTGAAGGTGTCACATTTGACCCCGGACGTAGAGGTGAGACGAGGTGACTGTCTGCCTCCCCCAGGCCACCCGGGACCTGGCCCAGTACGATGCGGCCCATCATGAAGAGTTCAAACGCTACGAGATGCTCAAGGAACACGAGAGGCGCCGCTACCTGGAGTCGCTGGGGGAGGAGCAGCGGAAGGAGGCGGAGAGGAAGCTGGAAGAGCAACAGCGCCGGCACCGAGAGCACCCCAAAGTCAACGTGCCTGTGAGGAACATCATTCGCACCCACCTTCCCTGACATCCCCCCCACACCCCACGTCTAATTCCTTAAGCTCCACAAAGCAAGGATGTAGCTGAAAAACTACAACTCCCAGCAGACCCTGGGGCAAGAGTCCCTTTTAATGTGCCTACCTCTGCCCAGGGGCTTCTGGGAGTTGTAGTTTTCTTGATCGCGGGCCAATGACTTTGAGAGATGGGGGCATCTAGGGTTCCCTAGCTTCATCTCTTCTTACTCATGAGCCCCTCGCTCTCACCTCCACAGGGCAGCCAAGCCCAGTTGAAGGAGGTGTGGGAGGAGCTGGATGGATTGGACCCCAACAGGTTTAACCCCAAGACCTTCTTCATACTGCATGGTAAGGTGGGGAGGGTGTCCTAAGACCCAGGCTGGATTCTGAGGCTCTGGCCTCTGTAAGTGAGGACCACAGGGTTAAGACCCCAGAATGGCCATTTTTGGTAGCCTGGTCAGGAAAGGCTTTCTGGACCAGCATTGTCGAGGCCAGTGGTCGGCAAACTCATTAGTCAACAGAGCGGCACACCGCGGCTCGAGAGCCTCATGTGGCTCTCGAGAGCCACGGTTTGCCGACCGCTGGTCCAGTAGACCCTTCCACGCCGATGGCAATGCTCTGTGTTCCGATGGCCTTTGTACAGCAGCCACCCCCCCCACGTGACCATGCAGCACTTGAAATGTGGCTCTTCCCGCTAAGGAATTGGAAACCCCAGGATCCTGTGCAGAGGGGTTGATCCCTAACTCCTTCGGGATCCAGTCATCCTGCATGACAGCGGCCCCAAGAACGGTCCCACCTTCCTCTCCTCCATTCCTGGGACCCTGGTTAGAAGGGAATGGACTGTCCTAGCAGGAGGCCTGGGGTGGGGGAGGCACTGAAGCTGGAGACTTGTTACCTGTCCTCTACAACAGATCCCGTCTCAGCCCAGATTCCTCCTCCAGCTGGTCCCTCAGGGGCCTGACCCACCCCATCCTCAGCCCCCCAAGATCTGTGTGTGTGGTCTTCCCTCAGATATCAACAGTGACGGTGTCCTGGATGAGCAGGAGCTGGAGGCTCTCTTCACCAAGGAGGTGAGTGTCTGGGGTCACCCACGTGGTCCTTCCTTAGCGCCCCCTGGTGGTAAGTTCAGGAAAAACTACAACTCCCAGCAGCCCCAGGGGCAAAGAGTGGGGGGGAAAAAGGCTCACCGAGAATGTCAGGGTGCCCCAAGGTCTCATGGGCGTCAGCGTGGGTAGGGAGGTGGCGTAGCTTGGGAAAGAGGTTGCCCTGGACCCGTCCACATGTCCTCCCTCCCGCTGGACTCTGCAGCTGGAGAAGGTGTACGACCCCAAGAACGAGGAGGACGACATGCGGGAGATGGAGGAGGAGCGGCTGCGCATGCGGGAGCACGTGATGAAGAACGTGAGGGGGGAGCCGGGCCTGGAGGGAGGGGGCTGGGGACGGGGGGGGGGGGCGCAGCTCTGTGGCTCACCCTCCCCTTGCTCCCCAGGTGGACACGAACCAGGACCGCCTGGTGACCCTGGAGGAGTTCCTCGCGTCCACCCAGAGGAAGGACTTCGGGGACAACGGGGAGGGCTGGGAGGTAAGGTCGTGTCTCTCCCAGCCAAGGCCGCTGCTCTTAGGCACTGGACCCCCCACCCCCACCCCCCCAATCCCACACACAGCCCCTCTGTCCTCCGCTCTCCCTGGTCTCCATGCCCCTGCCGGCCCCCAGGGCGGGCCTCCCAGCCCCCAGCCCTCCAGGCAGAGCCCTCCACAGGGGCGGCCGCGCCGGGTCCCTGCTAACAGCCCCTCCCCTCACCCCTCCCAGACGGTGGAGATGCACCCTGCCTACACGGAGGAGGAGCTCAGGCGCTTCGAGGAGGAGCTGGCGGCCCGGGAGGCCGAGCTGAACGCCCAGGCCCAGCGCCTCAGCCAGGAGACGGAGGCCCTGGGCCGCTCCCAGGGCCGCCTGGAGGCCCAGAAGAGAGAGCTGCAGCAGGTGACGCCCTGGGGCCTGGGCCCGTGTGTCCAGATGTTCAATCACCGATCAGTCTTCCCATCAAAGTCCCGCCCTGACAGCTCCACAGCTGCCATCCTATCTAATAACAGAGCAATATGCAAATTGACCATACCTCCGCTATACCCACAAGCCAATCAGGAGCAAATATGCAAATAAACCCAGTGAATATGGCTGCAGCCACAGAGAGTAGGAGGGAGGCGTGGGTTTCCCCGGCCCAGGCTTCCACTCGAGGCTACGAAGTTTCAGTTACAGAAGGTAAACAGATCAAACAGAAATGGCGGCAGCCATGGAGCTGGAAGAGCAGGGTTGCCGCCAGCGATGGAGGAAGCCAAGTTTCTGCAGCTCTGGCTGGTCTAGGCCTCCAATCCAGACTACAAAGTTTCAATTATAGAAGATAAATAAGTTTCAACAGAAATGGCAGCAGACATGGAGCAAGCAAAAGGCTGGGCTCCACTCTAGGCTGCAAAGCTTCAATTGTAGAAGTTACATAAATCCCAAATACCAGGGTCTTCACATGGGTCACCAGGGGGCGTGGCCAGCCTCTAAACCACCACAGGCCCCTCACCCAGGCCACCCCACACCCCAAGGGAACACCTACCCTGATCCGGGACACCCTTCAGGGCACACCTGGCCTCCACCCCTGCACCAGGCCTCTATCCTATCTAATAAAAGAGTAATATGCAAATTGACCATCACTCCAACACACAAGATGGTCAAAGATCCTGCCCCTATGTGGACAAAAGATGGTCAGCAGAGGAGGGCAGTTGGGAGGGACCAGGCCTGCAAGAGAGGGCAGTTGGGGGCAATCAAGCCTGCGGGGGTGGACAGTTAGCAGTGACCAAGCTGGCAGAGGAGAGAAATTTGGGGTAACCAGGCCTGCAGGGAAAGGCAGTTGGGTGGGACCCGGGCCTGCAGGGGAGAGCAGTTGGAGGCAATCAAGCCTGCAGGGGAGAGCAGTTGGGGGTGATCAGGCCTGCAGGGGAGGGCAGTTGGGCAGGACACAGGCCTGCAGGGGAGGGCAGTTAGAGGCAAACAGGCTGGCAGGGGAGTAGTTAGACATCAATCAGGCTGTCAGAGGAGCGGTTAGGGGCAATCAGAAAGGCAGGCAGGTGAGCAGTTGGGCCAGCAGTTCTAGATTGTGAGAGGGATGTCCGACTGCCCGTTTAGGCCTGATCCTACTGGGAACCGGTCTAAACGGGCAGTTGGACATCCCTCGAGGGGTCCCAGATTAGAAAGGATGCAGGCTGGCCTGAGGGACATGAATTTCCTACACCAGGCCTCTAGTGTTGGATAACGGCAGGGGTTGTAAGAGGGAGAAAGTGGGGAAAGCAGGGACAAAGGTAGATTCCAGTAGGAGTTCAAGGAGGGCTTTTCTGCCCAAAGTGCAACCCAGGCCATGACGAGGGAGGTTGAACGGGGATTGATTTTTTACAGAGAGGAAGGAAGAGGGATAGAGAGTTAGAAACATCGATCAGCTGCCTCCTGCACACCTCCCCAGGGGATGTGCCCTTAACCAATGTACATGCCCTTGACTGGAATCGAACCTGGGACCTTTCAGTCTGCAGGTCGTCTACCCACTGAGCCAAACCAGCCAGGGCTTGAGTGGGGTCTTTATTATTAAACCCAAGTGCCAATGAGGAAGAACTGAGCCCCGCAGAGAAAGGACGAGGAGCCCTTGGCAGGATGGGGGACTCACCCTCTTGCTGTGTGACCCTCACCCCCCACAGGCGGTTCTGCAAATGGAACAGAGGAAGCAGCAGCAGCAGCAGCAAGAACACAATGCCCCAGCCCCTGGGCCCGAGGGACAGCTCAAGTTCCAGCCCCACCACACAGGTGCCAGCCTGCCCCCAGGCGGGGGAGGGGCTGGGGGCCTGGACCCCTGGGCCTGAGGGAGGAGGGGCTGGGGGCCTGGACCCCTGAGTCTGAGGGAGAAGGGACTGGAGGCCTGGACTCCTGGGTCTGAGAGAGGAGGGGCTGGGGGCCTGGACTCCTGGGTCTGAGGGAGGAGGGACTGGAGGCCTGGACTCCTGGGTCTGAGAGAGGAGGGGCTGGGGGCCTGGACCCCTGGGTCTGAGGGAGGAGGGATGGGGACCGGATGCCTGGGTCTGAGGGAGGAGGGGCTGGGGGCCTGGACCCCTGGGTCTGAGGGAGGAGGGATGGGGACCGGATGCCTGGGTCTGAGGGAGGCGGGTGGGATGTCTAGTGCCACCGTTTCCTCCCTTCATCTCCAGATGATGCTCCTGTGCCAGCTCCCGCCAGTGACCAGAAGGACGCAGTTGCTTCGGAGAAGAAGGTTCTGGAACAGCCCCCCGAGCTGCCCCCGCTGGATCCCCAGCACCTGTGATCTCGGGGAGCGCGGCCTCTGGCTCCCGGCTGACGGAGGCCGGGGACTGTCACCGGGGGAGCCGATGAGGCGGCTCCTCCCCCGTCACCACCAGCCCCACCTGCTGCTCAGCCTCCGGGCTCCTGTGCTCAGTGGGACCTTCACGGGGTCAGCTGGCCTCGGGGCCCCCTCCCTCCCAGGGGGCAAGGCTGTGGTGTCCCTGCCTTGCCGCTCCGGGTCGGGGCCACTGCAGCATCCTGCACCCCTCGCTGCCGCTGTGGGCCCCTGTTTGCTGCTTTGGGAGGGGTGGGGGTCCCCGACACGGTCCTCCGCCTCGTGTGGGACCGGCGACGCCTGGAGGACGGCGGGTGGCCCCGCCCCGGGGCCCGGCAGCAGACGATCCGCCGCCACCTGGAGGGCCGACCCCCTGACCCCGGCCTTCGGCCTCCTCGGCCTCGACCCCTCCCTGGTGGCCGGGCCCCCGCCCCTCGCCCGCGCAGCCGCTGGAGGGTCTCAGAGCTGAACCCCGTCCCCCCAGGATCAGGCCCCCCCCCCCCCGAGCCTCAGAGGGAGGCCCAGGCCCTCCCGGCCTCACCTCACTGCTGTGTGTCCTGCTGTGTGTCCAGCGCCGTCAAATACACCTCCCGGACTGGACCAGCCTCTGTGTTTGCAGCTGCTGTTCCCTCTGAGAACCCAAGTCCTGCTCGTTCTTTAAGGTTCAGCCCAAGCTTTTCCGAGAGGCTGCCTCCGGGCATCTTTCTGTTTTCTCCTGAGGAGTCCACTGCACACGTGTGCGTGCGCGCGCGCACACACACACACACATGCGCACATGCACATACACACGTGCACATACACACTTCAGTGGGATCCTTTCAGCCACAGGACAGAAAACCCAAACCTAGACTTCACAGTGAGGAAACGTTAAGGGAGAGGGAGAGGAGCCACACCCCGAACAAGAAGGCCCAGGTGGGGTGGCCCCAGAGCCTCAGGGACCGGGCCTCCCCTCGGGCTCCACCCTGGTCGCGGGGTGCTGCGCTCCTCTCATCCCAAAGTGGCTGCAGCTGCTCCGGATGTCACACCCGCCTCCCCGGCGCTGACGGCGGAAATGGACAGAGGCTCCCTGCCAGCCCCGCCCGTTCCCCACACCCCCTCTGGGAGCTGGCTGCCAACACAGCGCCAGGCCTGGTGGGGTAGATAAAGGAGCCAGACATTCCCTGGGAGGCCCATGGCCATGGAAGGACTGGTTCTGGGAAGTCACAGGTGCCAGCCCACCCTCCTCAGCTGAACTTGAATGACCACCTGCTTCTCTTGGGAAAAAGGGAGCTGGACTATTGCAGTCGGGGAGACAGGCCCTCAGGGGTAGCGGGTCCCAGCTCTTTAAAGGACCGGATGTGGCTCCCACCGGAAATCGGAGGTCAGTGTTAGGCACCTCTGCTGGCTCCCGTCCCTGGGGAGACCTGTCCAGCCCCCGCCATCTGCGGCTCTTCGTTGGCAAGTGTCTCCCCCAAAGGACGCCCAGGGAACAGGAGAGGGCGGCTCAGGGGTCACCCAGGGCGCCCTGCAGGCACAGCGAGAAGGGAGCGCTGCCCTGGAGCGGCCTCCCGCCCGGCCTTTCGTTCCAGGCTGACGGGCCCTGTCTGTTCCTCTGAAAAGGATTCCCTTTTCATCTGCGTGTGCAAAGGGTTTACCCTGGTGACTCTCTCCCGCTGGCCGGTGTGGCTCATCGCCTGCACAAAAGGGTTGCGGGTTCCATCCTGGAGCTCCGGACCCTTCAGTCTGCAGGCTGATGCTCTGTCCACTGAGCCAAAACGGTCAGGGCGAGAGCCAAATTTTTTAACTTAAACTTCTCCTAACGCCACTTCTTCCAAATAGACTCGCCCAGGCCGTGGTATTTTGTGGAAGAGCCACACTCAAGGGGCCAAAGAGCCGCAGGTGGCTCGCTTTCCCACCTCTGAGCCCTCGCTCATGCTGTTCCCTCTGCCGCTGTTCCCCACGCCATCTCCACTGGCCTGATGCTGGCTGCCTGAGGGAGGACACGGAAAGCCTGGTGGCCCAGGCCCAGGCCCCGGCACCGGAAATATGTGTGTCCATTTGGCTCTTTCTGGAATTCCTGGCTGATCAGGGTAGAATGTGTCCAAGCTCAGACGGGGTACCTCCTAGCATCAAGCTTTTGCTTATTTTTTTTTTAAAAAAAATTTTAGGATTCCATTTCAATATTTCCGATTTATTTATTTTTTTATATTTTTATTGATTTTTTTACAGAGAGGGATAGAGAGTTAGAAACACCAATGAGAGAGAAACATCGATTAGCTGCCTCTTGCACACCCCCTACTGGGGATGTGCCCACAACCAACGTACATGCCCTTGACCGGAATCGAACCTGGGACCTTTCAGTCCTCAGGCCGACGCTCGATCCACTGAGCCATGCCAGTGGTTTCAGCCCTTCTGCTTGTTTCAAGGGGCTCAGAGCAGGCATCTTCCTCGGACTCTAGCCCTCAGCGCAGCCGGCTAAGGCCAGCAGCCCCCGGGAGGTGTTCTCGGACCCTTCGCCTCTGAATCCTGAGGCCTGTGCCCTCTGTCAGTCCCCGGCCTCTCACCCTGGGACCCAGACACGCTGTCCCTCGAGTAATCCCGTGGTCTGCCTCCCAGGGAGAGAAGGCGCCGGCTGCTGAAAGAGGGATTCCGGCCTCGGTCAGTGGTTATTTAATTACGAAGTAAACCAGACAGGGCGGGCGCGGCTCCGTGTGTGGGCTCTGGGCCTCACGGCTGGGTTTCAATCCGGACCCTCCCGTTTGTTTATGTGTGACACTGGGCGAGACCCTTTTAAAAATATATCTTTTTTAGCCAAAACTAGTTTGGCTCAGTGGATAGAGCATCGGTCTGTGGACTTTAAGGTCCCAGGTTCGATTCCGGTCAAGGGCATGCACCTTGGTTGCGGGCACATCCCCAGTGGGGAGTGTGCAAGAGGCAGCTGATCGATGATTCTCTTATGGATGTTTCTGACTCTCTATCCCTCTCTCTTCCTCTCTGTAAAAAATCAATAAAATATATTTAAAATATATATATTTTTAAATTTATTTCAGAAAGGAAGGGAGAGGAAGAGAGAGATAGAAACATCAGTGATGAGAGGGAATCATTGATCGGCTGCCTCCTGCACACCCCACACCAGGGATCCAGCCAGCAACCTGGGCATGAGCCCTTGACTGGAATCTTAACCGGGACCCTTCGAGGGTTGGGCAAGATTCTTGACCAGCCTGTGCCTCAGTTTCTTCCTCTGAGAAATGAGCCTAAGCACATGACGGAGGGCGGCTGTGAGGATGGTCTGGAAGCCTTTTTTAAAAAAAAATTATTATTATTATTTATTATTTTACAGAGAAGAAGGGAGAGAGATAGAGAGCTAGAAACGTTGATGAGAGAGAACCATCGACCAGCTGCCTCCTGCACGCCCCCCACTGGGGATGTGCCCGCAACCAAGGTACAGGCCCTTGACCGGAATCGAACCCGGGACCTTTCAGTCCGCAGGCCGACGCTCTATCCACTGAGCCACACCGGTTCCGGCTGGTCTGGAAGCCTTTAGCAGCGAGGGGGCTGAGACGACCTGGCTGGGAGCCTGTGGATCCATCGATCCACAGACGTGCGAGCGCCCGGACCGGCACGCAGAGGCAGCCAATCGCCGCTGCGCCTGTAGCATCGGTTCCATCGCTCTATCCCAGTGGCCGTCAAACTGCGGCTTGTGAGCCACAGGCGGCTCTTGGGCCCCTTGAGTGTGGCTCTCCCACAAAACACCACACGCGGGCGCACGTACAGTGCGATTGAAACTTCGGGGCCCGGGCGCAGAAGTCGGTTTTCGGCTCTCCCAAGGCATTTCAATCGTCGTCCTGTTGATATTTGGCTCTGTTGACTCATGAGTTTGGTGACCCCTGCTCTCTCCCTCTCCCTTCCTCTCTCTCAATGTGGGTCGCGGCTACAGTGTTTGGACAGGTCCAAGCCTCGGACTGAGGAGAGGGCACAGGCCTCCTGGCCACGTGTGAGCCCAGCGTGGAGGGCAGGGCCCTCAGCACAACCACAGCCAGCAGCTGGGCTGCCAGCGTGAGCCTCTGGTCCGAGCGCGTGGCCCCGCGCCGCCGTGACGTGGGCCTGGCAGAGGTCCGGGGCAGGTGGCTGAGGAGGATGGAAACCACGAGAACGCTGTGAACGTGGTGGCCAGCCCTCCTTTGCCGCGTGGCACCTGCTGTGAAATACAGACGCAGCGTGCGGGCGCTGGCGCCGTCTCTCAGGAAGCAGTGGCCCACGCAGACCCAGCTTTCACTCCCTCGTCCGTCTTTCCTAAGCCTTCCGGCCGCCCTCTCAGAGCCTGGCTGAGCTGGTGCCCACATGAGGCGCCCGGGGCTGAGCGTGCCACGGCCGTGCGGCTCCTCACATCTAAAAATCAGTTTAAAATATTTAAAATTCTGCCGAGACTGGTTTGGCTCAGTGGACAGAGCATCAGCCTGAGGACTGAAAGGTCCCGGGTTCGATTCCGGTCAAGGGCATGTACCTTGGTTGCGGGCACATCCCCAGTAGGGGTGGTGCAAGAGGCAGCTGATCCATGATTTTCTCTCTTCGATGTTTCTAACTCTCTGTCCCTCTCTCTTCCTCTCTGTAAAAAAATCAATAAAATATATTAAAATATATATATATATATTGATATATATATTTAAAAATATATTTAAAATTATTTTTTCCTCTTCCATTCCTCAATCCCCCAGAATTGATATTGTGTACTCAGTGCAATCCATTCATATTTTTAAATTATGTTTTATTGATTTTTTTTTTTTTTTACAGAGAGGAAGGGAGAGGGAGAGAGAGTTAGAAACATCCATCAAAAAAAAAAAAAAAAGAAACATCGATCAGCTGCCACCTGCACACCCCCTACTGGGGATGTGCCTGCAACCAACGGGCATGCCCTTCACCGGAATCAAATGTGACCCTTGAGTCCACAGGCCGACGCTCTGTCCACTGAGCCAAACCAGCCAGGCCCCATTCCTATTTTTATTCAGCGGTTTGTGTGAGCTTGGAACCTGTGAGTCCCCGTGGGAAACTCAGGTCTTAATTAAATGTCTACAAGGGAAGGGGGAGGGATTAATTCTCTGGGGGTGACGTTGGCCAGCTCTGCCAATTGACTTAGAGGATAATCATTTGTTATAGTTCGTCTGCTGGACTCCAGAGCTGTTAATCCTCTTAGCTCTCTATTGTGACCTCTGTTTTTCAAAATAAGAAAGGGAGACTCAGGCCCAGCTGTGGAGGCACAGTGGATGGAGCATCCTCCCATGGAGGTCCCGGGTTCGATTCCCAGTCAGGCACATGCCCGAGTTCTGGGCTCGATCCCCAGTAGGGGGCGTGCAGGAGGCAGCCGATCCAGGATTCTGTGTCATCGTTGATGTTTCTCTCTCTCTTTCCCTCTCCCTTCCTCTCTGAAATCAATACAAATATATTTTTGTAAAAAAAAAAAAAGAAAAGAAAGAAAAGAGAGACCCAGGAAGGGAAACCCCTCTGCACAGCAGCAGAGCCAGGAAGTGGCGAGGAGGGTTGGGGCATGCCGCCTGGCTCGGGTTCAGAGGCACTGCAGCCCGGCTTCTGAAACCGTGGTCTTGGGAAGCAGCCAGTTTGCAGGTCTTCGCATCTCAGAGGAGGCACTCTGAGTCTGCTTCTCTCTGTAAATGGGGGGCGACAGAAGCCAGTGCGCAGGTCCGTGGTAAAAAGTAGGGATGAGGAAAGTAAACAGGGGCCCTGGACTACCTCAGCATGTGCTCTATAAATATTAGTAATTATTATTATCTTTGCTATTACCGTCCTCTCTGTGTGTTTTAAATATATATATTTTATTGCCGAAACCGGTTTGGCTCAGTGGTAGAGCGTCGGTCTGCAGACTGAAAGGTCCCGGGTTCGATTCCCGTCAAGGGCATGTCAGTTGATTGCAGGCACATCCCCGGTAGGGGGTGTGCAAGAGGCAGCTGGTCAATGTTTCTCTCTCATTGGCATTTCTAGCTCTCTATCTCTCTCCCTTCCTCTCTGTAAAGAAGAAATAAAATATATTTTTAAAAAATATATATATTATTGATTTTAGAGGGGAAGGGAGAAGGAGAGAGGAATAGAAACATCAATGATGAGAGAGAACCATTGATTAGCTGCCTTCTGCACGTCCGCTACCGGGGATGGGGCCCACAGCCCCAGCATGCGCCCTCGCCTGGATTCAAACCCGGGACCCCTCAGTCCTCAGGCCGACGCTCTATCCGTTGAGCCAAACCAACCTGGGCTCTGTATGTGTTTTTTAAAGAATCTTTTTTCATTTCATTTCATTTATTTATTTATCTTAAGGATATTTCTTTTACTGATTTTTAGAGAGAGTGGAAGGTAGAGGGGGAGAGAGAGAGAGAGGCATCAATGTGAGAGAGAGACATGGATTGGTTGCCTCCTGCATGCGCCTGACCGGCGTCAGGATGGAGCCTGCACCCGAGGCACCTGCCCTTGACCCGAATTGAACCCGGGACCCTTCAGATTGCGGGCTGAGGTTCTATCCACTGAGCCACACCAGAGCTATCCTCTCTCTCCCTGGACAATGCCTAAGGGTGCGCGACTTTCTCAGCAAAAGAGGGGGAGGCTGGGGAGCAGGAAAGAAAACAGGCCCCAGGGATAAGGTGAGCAGACGTCCTGTCCCGATTTCGGCGGGACAGTCCCGCTCTCAAACAATTTGTCCCGCGTCCCGCGGCGTTTTAAGAAAGTCCCGATTTTTTGGAAAGAATCTTTTTTAAAAAAGAATCGGGACTTTTTTAAAACGCCGCGGGACGCGGGACAGTTTGTTAAAAAGCGGGACGTCTGGTCACCTTACCCAAGGACCAATCTGAGGAGAAAAGCCCTCTGCACTTGTCCTGCGGTTACAAGTCCGGAGGCGGCCGCGAGGTGTCTCTGGTCCCACCCCCAAGGCGGAGCCAACGGTACGCTCTCCCAATGGGGACGCTAGGATTAAACGCCCTCTTGGCATTGGGCGGGACGCGCAGGCGGGGTGGCCAATGAGAAGCGGCGTCGGGCCAATGGGGGCGGAGAAAGGGGTCACGCCCCCGGTGGGCGCGGCGTCGGGGCCTAATTCATTCCGGCGGGGGGAGCAGCGCGTGTGGGGACCGCGGACTCGGCGGCGATGGCGCTTCGCTGGGGCATCGTGTCCGCCGGCTTGATCTCCAGCGACTTCACGGCGGTGCTGCGGACGCTGCCTCGCTCCGAGCACCAGGTGCGGCGCCCCCCCCTCCGGGGTCCTGGGGCCGGGCCTCCTGGGTCCGAGGGACTTAGGGTCCGGACTTCCGAGTCCTCAAGGCGGTGAAACAACTGATTCCGTCCCCTCTCCTCTCCGCTGCTGTTATAAACGCGGCTCCGGCCCCAGCCGGCTTGGCTCAGTGGGTAGAGCGTCGGCCTGCGGACCGAAGGGTCCCGGGTTCGATTCCGGGTTGTGGGCTCCATCCCCAGTGGGGGGCGTGCAGGAGGCAGCTGATCAATGATTCTCTCTGATCATTGATGTTTTCTATCTCTCCTTCCTTTCTCTCTGAAATCAATCAATCAATATATATATTTTAAAAAATACACGCCAGCTCCGGGAGGCTGGTCCAATGAAGAGAAGGCATTTTGGGGGCTTGACCATCGCTTGCCTCATCGCTCTCCCAGGACCCCAGTGTCCAGCCTCCGGTCACCGCCCCCCCAGGACCAAACCCCCCTCCCCGTCTTGGGGGTGTAGTTCCCGCCTCCCTTGGGGCCCCTCCATCACCTCCCTCCTCCATCACCTCCCGCCTGTGTCTCAGGTGGTGGCCGTGGCGGCCCGCGACCTGAGCCGCGCCAAGGAGTTTGCACGGAAGCACGACATCCCCAAGGCCTTCGGGTCCTACGAGGAGCTGGCCAAGGACCCGGACGTGGGTGAATGACCTGCGCCCGGGGTGGGGGTGGGGGTAGGGGTGGGGCGGAGGGGGTGTGCTGGAGCTCCGCAGCCCCTGCAAGGCCCGAGGGATGGGCCGGCCCTTTGGACTTGGGAAGGGACTTGGCTGGGAGGCGGGGTTTGGTCTGGGGTGAGCCGTCTCGGGTGAATCGTGCACAGGAACCAGGCCTCCGCCACGAAAGCGGCTCTTGAATTTCTTTTCTTTTTAAAAAATATATTGTATTGATATTTTACAGAGGTTGGGGGGAGGGATAGAGAGTTAGAAACATCGATGAGAGAGAAACATCCATCCATGTGGCTCAGTGGTTGAGCGTGGTCCATGCCCTTGACTGAAATCGAACCCCGGACCTTTCAGTCCGCAGGCCGGCGCCCTGTCCACTGAGCCACACCGGTTAGCGCGGGTCTTGAATGTCTTAAGGGAGCCAGTCCAGGCTCCAGCCATGTCCCGTGGCCGTGGCCGTGTCCCCGCCGGGCCTGGATGGACAGGAGGGACAGCCTGTGTGGCCTGGCCCTGGCGTCAGCCTGCCTGGTCTTCCTCCTCCGCTTGCCCCTCTCAGTTTCCTTATTTTTATTTTATTATTTTTAAATATATGTTTTTATCGATTTCAGAGAGAAAGGGAGAGGAAGAGAGAGGGACATCAATGATGAGAGAGAATCACTGACTGGCTGCCTCCTGCACGCTCCCTGCTGGGAATGGAGCCCGCACTGGGCCTGTGCCCTTGGCTGGGAATGGAGCTTGACTTCCTGGTTCATATGTGACCCCACCACCACTGAGCCACACCATGGGCTCCGTGTCCTCATTTTAAAACGGACAGAATGGCCTGGCCGGTGTGGCTCAATGGTTGAACATCCACCTAATGAACTAGGGTGTCAGGGTTCAGGTGGGCTCAGATACCCAGTAGGGTGTAGAGGCAGCGGATAAGTGATTGTCTCATCATTGCTATTTTTTAAATATATTTTATTGATTTTTTACAGAGAGGAAGGGAGAGGGAGAGAGAGCTAGAAACGTCGATGAGATAGACATCGACCAGCTGCCTCTTGCACACCCCCTACTGGGGATGTGCCCGCAACCAGCGTACATGCCCCTAACCAGAATCGGATCTGGGACCTTTCAGTTCGCAGACGGACGCTCTACAACTGAGCCAAACCAGTTTCGGCTCATCAGTGCTATTTCTGTCTCTCTCTCTCCCCTGCCTTTCCCCTCTGAAATTATTAAAATATATGTAAAGCCATGACTGGTTTGGCTCATTGGATAGAGCATCAGCCTGGAGACTGAAGGGTCCCAGGTTCGATTCCGGTCAAGGGCATGTGCGTTGGTTGCAGGCACATCCCCAGGAAGAGGTGTGCAGGAGGCAGCTGATCGATGTTTCTCTCTCATTGATGATTCTAACTCTCTCTCCCTCTCCCTTTCTCTCTGTAAAAGATCGATAAAATATATTTTTTGGGAAATATATATATATATATTTTAAAAAACAGCAACTACAACGGGCGGAATAACAGTATCTTCCGGTTGGTGTTGGCGGATAAGTTGTCACGTCACTGCGGAGGCCTGCAGTGAGCTCAGAGGAAGGGGTGGTAGCCAGGGGAGACTAGGGTTTGGCCCAGGCGGGAGGACCTGGTCCCAGGTTGGGGGACACCCCAATTCCTTGGATGCTGGAGGCGAGCCTTGGGGGCTGGTGGGGCGTCCGGTCTCTGACCCCCTCCCTCTCGCCCAGAGGTGGCCTACGTGGGCACCCAGCACCCGCAGCACAAGGCGGCCGTGCTGCTGTGCCTGCGGGCGGGCAAAGCCGTGCTGTGCGAGAAGCCGCTGGGCGTCACCGCGGCCGAAGTGCGGGAGATGGCGGCGGAGGCCCGCTCCCAGGGCCTCTTCCTCATGGAGGTGAGCGCGGGGCGGCCCTCACACGTCCCTCACCACATGCCTCATGCCCTCCCCGGCCGTCCCTCACCACATCCCTCATCCCTCCCCGGCCGCGGGCCCCTGGACACTGGGAGGGACGCCCGGGGGGTCGTCACGAGTGAAGATGACCGCAGCATGGCCTGGCCCGTGTGGCTCAGGGGTGAGCGTGGACCTATGACCCAGGAGGCCCCGGTTTGATTCCTGGTCAGGGCACATGACTGGGCTGCAGGTTTGATCCCTGGTATGGGGTGTGCAGGAGGCAGCTGATCCCTGACTCCCTCTCACCATTGATGTTTCTCTCTCCTCCCTTCCTCTCTGAAGTCAATAAAAATATATTTCAGGCCACGCCGTTCCCGGGCGGGAGGCCTGGCTTTGGGCCCTGAGCCGCCCGGGCTGCCTGGGGCACCCTCTGTCAGACGCTCTGGAAGTGATGCCAGCAGTGAGGGCACAGAGTGGCCGTGGGCTCCGTTCGGGTGGGTTTCCGGGGATGGGAGGGACCGAGGAACAGACAGCCCTCAGGCACAGGCTTTGTGTGTGTGTGTGTGTGTGTGTAATATATTTTATTGATTTTTTACAGAGAGGAAGGGAGAGGGATAGAGAGTCAGAAACATCGAGGAGAGAGAAACATGGATCAGCTGCCTCCTGCACACCCCCTACTGGGGATGTGCCTGCAACCAAGTTACGTGCTCTTGACCGGAATCGAACCTGGGACCTTTTAGTCCCCAGACTGACGCTCTAGCCACTGAGCCAAACCGGTTTCGGCTGTGTGTGTGTGTGTGTGTGTGTGTGTGTGTGTGTGTTTTAATATATCTTTATTGATTTCAGAAAAGGAGAGGGAGAGAGAGATACAAACATCAATGATGAGAATCATTGATCGGCTGTCTCCTGCACGCCCCTTACTGGGGATCAAGCCCACAACCCAGGCAGGTGCCCTTGACCAGAATTGAACCCGGGACCCTTCAGTCCACAGGCCGACGCTCTATCCACGGAGCCGAACCAGCTAGGGTGGCATTCTTTGTGCTTGCCTTTATCAGACTTGGACATGCGCAGGGGACTTTGACACCTTGCAGATTGCTAGTAATCCAAGTGGCTGCCAGGGGCAGTGAGAACCGGCAGAGTTAACATGGCCACCACCTGGTCCCTGGAAGCTATTTTAGTGTTAAGGAATATTATGGAGTTTTTTTATTTTTTATTTTTTCAAATATATTTTATTGATTTTTTACCGAGAAGAAAGGAGAGGGACAGAAAGTTAGAAACGTTGATGGGAGAGAATCATCGATCAGCCGCCTCCCGCATACCCCCCCACCGGGGATGTGCCCACAATCCAGGCTCATGCCCCTGACAGGAATCGAACCCGGGGCCCTTCAGTCTGCAGATGGATGCTCTATCCACTGAGCCAAACCGGTTTCGGCTATGGAGGTTTTTTTTTTTTTATGTTTTAAAATATATTTTTTATTGACTTCAGAGAAGGAGGGAGAGGGCAAGAGAGATAGAAGCATCAACAATGAGAGAATCCTTGATCAGTTGCTTCCTGCACGCCCCACACTGAAGATGGAGCCGGTGACACAGGCCTGTGCCCTGACCAGGAATCGAACTGTGACCTTCTGGAAGGTTCATAGGTTGCACTCAACCACTGAGCCACACCGGCCAGGCTGTTATGGCTTTCAGACCTTGCAGGTTCTGGCAGTAGTAGCAACAGCTGCCTCTTACTTCCCCGTGTCCCACGCAGCTGTCATACGCCTGCTGTTACAGAGCCTCCAGCCTGTAAAACCCCATTTGCCCAAGAAGCACTGGAGATTTATCACTTTATGACTCGGTGCCTCTGGTTCTCCCTGTGCCTGCCAGCGCCAACGTTCTGTGAGTTTATTGCTTCTGCATTTTTTATTGGCCCTTAACGTGTGCCACCTCCAACCCCTGGGCACTCAGAATGTATAAGAGGAAGGCTCGGTTTTCAAGTTCAAGGTCACGGAAATGGCAACCCCAGTGCTCAGCTGCGTGGACTTTGGTGGACCTAGTACTGGGTGCGCAGTCAACAGAGCCCCGCCTGGGGGTTGGTCAAGGAGGTTTCCTACCGGTAGGGACTGACCTGAGCCTTAAAGAAACAGTAAGCTGAAACCGGTTTGGCTTAGTGGATAGAGCGTCGGCCTGCGGACTGAAAGGTCCCAGGTTCAATTCCGGTCAAGGGCATGTACATAGGTTGCACGCACCCCCAATAGGGGGTGTGCAAGAGGCAGCTGGTTGATGTTTCTCATCAATGTTTCTAACTCTCTATCCCCCTGCCTTCCTCTCTGTAAAATTAATAAAATGTATTTTTAAAAATAATAATAAAAATAAAAGGAACAGTAAATTGCACAGGTGAATAGGCCAGACGGGGAAAGCAGAAGCAAGATTTAAAGGAAACCAGCACGGGCAGATTTCATGTATTTAGTGTGAACTTGATCCTGGATTAGTCATGATTGCTGGCTTTCGAGTGAGAGGATCCTAGGCTCCAGTCTCCCAGCTCCTAGCTCTGTGACCTTGGGCCAGTAACACGACTCAGCTCGGCTTCAGCTTTCTCATGTGTGGAATGGACATGAGGACAGCCACCTGGCAGGCATGTGGGGAGGATTCATTATGCAAAAGCTGTACACAGACAGTGTCTTGTCCAGAACACACACACACACACACACACACACACACAGCCAACAAATGGGAGCTGATATTAGTGATGGGGAACCATGGGAGGGAGCAGGGGAAGGGCGAGGCTGGATCAGCTCCAGGAGAAGCTAAGACCCCTCTGGGGCCACGTGGGCCCAGACTGGAGGGGAGAGGCGGGGAGTAAAGTTGGCCAGAGCTGCCATAAAGAGTGCCAGACTGGGCGGCTTAAACGGCAGAGATATATCCCCTCACACATCTGGAGGCTGGAAGTTTGAGATAAAGGTGTCAGCAGGGCTGGTTTCTCCTGAGGCCTCTCTCCTCAGCTTGGAGATGGCCATCTTCTCCCTCGGTCTTCACACGGTCTTGCCTCTGTGCATGTGTGCGTCCTCATCTCTCTTTTTTAAAACATATTTTTATGGATTTCAGAGAGGAAGGGAGAGAGAGAGAGAGAGGGAAACATCAATGATGAGAGACAATCATTGATCAGCTGCCTTCTGCACGCCCCCTATTGGGGATCGAGCCCACAAGAGCATGTGCCCTTGACCGGAATCAAATCTGGGACCTTCAGTCCCCAGGCCGAAGCTCCATCCACTGAGCCAAACTGGCGAGGGCTTCATCTCTTCTTGATAAGGACACAAGTCCTACTGGATTTGGGCCAGCCCTAAACAACTCATTGTAACTTAATTGATGCTTTATAATTACCTCTTTAAAAACCCTGTCACCGAATACACTCAGATTGGGAGGTACTGAATTTGGTGGGGACAGAATTCAGCCCGTAACATTGGGAGACTGGGGTAATGATACGGAAAAGAAAAGACAAAGCTGGAGTTGGGGACATGGGTGTCCAGAGCAGGGGAGAAGGTAGAGAGTCGGGCAGGGCACACTTGGGGACTGTGGGCTGTGGAGGGAAGGGGGAGTGTATAGTTTAGAGGCTGAACCCCATGGGTGGGGAAAGGAGGTGTATGTAATACTTTAAACAATAAAGAATCTACACTAATAAAATATTAATACGCAAACTGACCATACCTTCCCAATTCCCACCAGCCAATCAGGAGTGAGTATGCAAATTAACCAGGAAAGGTGGTGGGTTGATTTGCATACGCAGGCCCTGGCACATATGTGGTGATGACGAAGGCCTTCCACACTGCTCCAGCTGCTGGGGGCTCTGGGCAGCAGGGGAAGGCGGAAAGGCAGTCCAGCCAGGGGAAGGAAGGCCCATTTTTGCACAAATCTTTGTTCATTGGGCCTCTAGTTTATTTATTTTTATTATTTTATTTTATTATTTTTTAAATATATTTTGTTGATTTTTTACAGAGAGGAAGGGAGAGAGATAGAGAGCCAGAAACGTCGATGAAAGAGAAACATCGACCAGCCGCCTCCTGCACATCCCCCACCCGTTATGTGCCCGCAGCCAACGTACATGCTCTTGACCGGAATCGAACCCGGGACCTTTCAGTCCGCAGACCGACGCTCTACCACTGAGCCAAACTGGTTTCAGCTGGGCCTCTAGTTTAAATAATAATAATAATAATAATAATAATAATAATAATAATAAAGATTGAACCGCAGAAGGGAGAACTGCTTGGTTAACTTCTGACCCCTTTCCTTCCGTTTCCCGTCCTGCTCTCTCCCCTCCGGGGGCGTCAGGCCATCTGGACCCGCTTCTTTCCTGCCCTAGAGGCCCTGAGGGCTGCTCTGGCCCAGGGAGCGCTGGGGGACCTTCGCGTGGCTCGGGCAGAATTCGGGGTAAACCTCACTCACGTCCCACGGGCCACGGACTGGGCCCAGGCTGGCGGTGGCCTGCTGGACATCGGCATCTACTGCGCCCAGTTCATCTCCATGGTCTTCGGTGGGCAGAAGCCGGAGAAGATTTCCGCCATGGGAAGGCGCTATGAAACAGGTACGGTCTCTTCCGAACTGTCTGATGGTGATAAGAGTGATCCCCTCTTACTGGGTGCACTGGCCTGGGAATAAGTCTAACGGCTCATGAAAATCAGGCGAGCCCGCCGAAGAAATCTCCTGTAAGGAGTGGAAGAGGGTCAAGTGTGGTCAGGCTCTGTGTTAGCATTTTGCTGTGTGATCTTAGTCAAGGCACTCAGCCTCTCTGAGTCTTAATAGTTACTGAACCACACCCTGCACGTCCAGTGATGAACCTGAGGGGGGCAGTGAAGGGTTAAAGAAAACAGACAAGAGAATATAGCTGGGGCCAGGCGGATCACTGCGCCTGGACGAGGAAACAGTGACACAGCCTGTAAGCGGAGTCTTTATTTTACAGTCAGAGCAAAACAAGGGAGTGGTCAAGATGTTTACGATGTTCTTGAGTTTCAGTCTCCTTAGTTGCAAGCACCTGAGAACTCTATCAAGCTTTGTTTTGACGGCACTTGGCTGCCCCTCCCACAGCCCCATCCCTCAGCCGCCTAGGATCACAGAGTCGGACCAGAAGGCCAAGCTTACAGCCTTAGCCTTTGGCTATATTTGTGCCGGGAGGGCTTTGCCCTCCAAGCTGGGACTTGTATGTGGCTTTGCCACAGGAGGAGCGTGCCCTCTCATCAGTCTGAGACTGGAACCTATCCAAAGGCTGTAGCCACTCCCCACAACGTACTGGTAAAATGTCAATAATAGGGTTGTTATGAAAAGTTAATAAAGTAACTGTTGAGGCAAATTAAGCAGTTAATGAATATAAAGGACTATTACTTTTAAAGTTATCTCAGTTAGCCTTTGCTACAAAACAAACTACCCCAAAATGTGGTGCCTCAGATAACAATCACTTATTCACCTGTGATTCTGTGGGTTGGCCGCTTGGGCTGGGCTCAGCTGGAGCGGCTCTTCTGCTGGTCTTATGCAGTGCCCGTCCGCCAGCTGTGCCACTGGAGCTGGAGGGTCTAGGTGGCCTCTCCAGCCGGCCAGCTCGGGTGCATTCACATCTCAGAGTTCTGGCTGCAGCAAAAGGAGGGCAGGCCCCAAAGTGTTTGCTAACTGTTCCCTGGCCCAAAGCCAGCTCAGATGTCAGAGGTGGCCAAATAGTCATATCCCAAAGGGGCCCACATTGGGAAATAAGAGGTTTACTGAGGCCGTCTTTGCAAATAGTACCACAGAAAGCAACAAATAACCAACCAGGAAAAGAATACCTGGAGTGAAGACCACATTTTTGTTGTTGTTAATCCTCACCGGAGGATATTTTCCCATTGATTTTTAGAGAGAGTGGAAGGAAGGAGGAGAGACAGAAAGAGAGAAAGAAAGAGAGAGAGAGAGAGAGAGAGAGAGAGAGAGGGAGAGAAGCATCAATGTGAGAGTGACACATTGATTAGTTGCCTTCCAGGGCCAGAGATCAAGCCTGCAACCAAGATTGACTGGAATCAAGCCTTCTGTGTGCGGGCCAACTCTCTATCCATTGAGCCAAACCAGCTAGGAATGAAGGCCACATTTTAGAAAGCCGTCTCAGTCTACCATCTGACCAATTTCTAGGCTAAATATAGCTCTAACACCAGATACCACTTTTTTTTTTTTTAATATATATTTTATTGATTTTTTACAGAGATGAAGGGAGAGGGATAGAGAGTCAGAAACATCGATCAGCTGCCTCCTGCACACCCCCTACTGGGGACGTGCCCACAACCAAGGCACATGCCCTTGACCAGAATCAAACCTGGGACCCCTCAGTCCACAGGCCGACGTTCTATGCACTGGGCCAACGGTTTAGGCAGATCCCACTTATTAAGTGCTTCCTCTACAACAGGGTTTTATTATAGGTACTAGGGGCCTGGTGCATGAAATTCGTGCACCAGTAGGGTCCGTAGGCTTGGCCGGTGATCAGGGCTAATTGGGGCCTTCCAGCTGCTGGCCCTGGCCTTCCTTCCTTCCACACCATCCCCTGATGGTCAGCACACGTCATTGCGAGCGGTCCAACTCCCAGTGGGTTGAACTCCGGAGGGGACAATTTTCATATTAGTCTTTTATTATATAGGATGGTCTCCCTGAGGTAACTACTGTATATTACTGTTGTCCCCATTTTACAGATGAGCAAACTGAGGTTCAGAGACAGGAAGTGACTTGTCTAGGTTCACACAGCAGATCCAGGATTAGAACGTGGGCTTGTCTGGGGCCAGAGAGAACTGGCTCAGTAGGTTCTTCCAGCCACTGCATGTCCAGTGTGTCCCAGAACCAGGCTAGTACTTGACTGTACTTAATTTTTTTGACGCATTTAAAAAAATGTTTTTATTTATTTTAGAGAGAGAGGAAGGGAGAGGGAGAGAAACACTGATCCGCTGCCTCTCCCATGCCCACAACCCATGCATGTGCCCTGACTGGGAATGGAACCTGCAACCTCTCGGTGAATGGGTCAACACTCAACCAACTGAGCCATGCTGGCTAGGGCTATTTAATTAAAAATAAATATATATATATATATATATATATATATATATATATATATATATATATATTATTGATTTTTTACAGAGAGGAAGGGAGAGAGATAGAGAGATAGAAACGTCGATGAGAGAGAACCATCGACCAGCTGCCTCTTGCACACTCCCCACTGGGGATGTGCCCTCAACCCAGGTACATGCCCCTGACCGGAATCAAACCTGGGACCTTTCAGTCTGCAGATCGATGCTCTACCACTGAGCCAAACTGGTTTCGGCAGGCTATTTAATTTTTAACTAATGCTCACCTCTCTCTCATTCCGATCTAAATAGATGAAGTGCTTTAGGCATTTTAATCCTTTAATGTAGTGCTTATAGCAACTCTGTGAGGCAGGCTCTAGTCTCATTTTAGAGATGAGGAAATGGATTCTCACACGCCTATACTGCAAGTGTTTATGAGGAAGAAACTAAATTCACAGAGACAAAGTCTCTTTTCTTTCCTTTTCTTTTCTTTTTCTTTCTTTTTTTTTTTTTTTTAGCATTTATTTGTTTATGTATTTTGGGAACAGCCTACTGAAATCATCCGCATACCATACAGTTTATTCATTTAAAGTGTATCATTCCAGCCCAGCTTGTGTGACTCAGTGGTTGAGCATCAACCTAAAAACGTGGTCGGCAAACTGCGGCTCGCGAGCCACATGCTGCTCGTTGGCCCCTTGAGCGTGGCTCTTCCACAAAATACCATGGCCTGGGTGATCTATTTTGAAGAAGTGGCGTTAGAAGAAGTTGAAGTTTAAAAAATGCGACTCTCAAAAGAAATTTCAGTTGTTGTTCTGTGGATATTTGGCTCTGCTGACTAATGAGTTTGCCGACCACTGGACTAGAAGGTCACGGTTCCATTCCTGGTCAAGGCACATGCCAAGATTGCATTCCATCTCTTTCCCCCTCTCCTTTCCTCTTTGAAATCGTGTGTGTGTGTGTGTGTGTGTGTGTGTGTAATTCCATGGCTTTAGTGTGTTCACCAAGTTATATACTTACCATTATAAACAATTTTAGAATATTTTTATTACTAAAATACAAAAAAAAAAAAACCCACACAAATTACCCAATTCTCCCAAACCGCTGAGCCCTAAGCAACCATTAATGTACTTTCTGGCTCTGTGGGGTTTGCCAAATGTTGGACATTTCACACCAACGGAGTCCTGCCACGTGTGGGCCTGCGGGTGTGGCCTCAGTCCTGGTCACACATGCTCCATCCTCTTTCGCGGCTGCTGCGTGAGAGACGGGGCCTCCCGCCCGAGCTGCACGGGCAGGTTTGCGCCAGGCTCGCCCCTGTGCTGTGCTCCCCAGGTGTGGACGACACGGTGTCCGTGCTGCTGCAGTACCCAGGCGGGGCCCACGGCAGCTTCACCTGCAGCATCACGGCCCAGCTCCCCAACGCGGCCTACGTGAGCGGCACCGGGGGCGCGGCCCAGGTGAGGCGCTGCGGCCGCGCGGGGCGGGCCCTTCGCCCGGGACTGGCCTATCCCCACCATGGCTAAGGAATCCACCCCGCACCCCCAGGCCGGGCCATGGGGTCTGGGCCTCGGGCTCCCGGAGGCGGACCTGCGGGCCTGTTAGGAACCCTCAGTCCTGATAAGAAACCAGCTCTTATCATCGGCCCCGCTCAGAAGGCAGTGGTGACCTTCGGAACTGATCCAGAGGTCACCGCAGAGCAGCTTCATGGGCTGCCTCGGCCAAGTTGCTGGAAAGAAACCCTGTTCTTAGCAGAAGAGTTTGACCTCGTCCCAGCTGCATCTCTGCGTGTCCATGTTGGCCTGGAGCTGGGTATGGGCATGAGCTAGGCCCCCAGGGCTCTGCAGTTATAAACCGTCTCCTGGGGGATGCGAAGGTGCTGGATGCTGTCAAAGTGGAGATGGGCCGATGAGCATCTCCCCGAGGCTCCAGCATCCCTTCAGAGGGCCCTGCCCCTGGGGACAGGGACCTACAGGCTTCTAGGAGATGCGAAACAGACTCCCAGCAACCGGGTTTGGGGGCTCCAGCCTCCCTAAGGATGGATAAGGGGCCGCCAGCCCTTCACCAGCAGGTGAGGGAGGGAGGCCCTGAGCATCACCAGGCGGGGCCCCAGCAGCCCTGTTGGTGAGGGCAGAGGCCACCAGTTTTCTCCCCGCAGATCTCCGCCCCCTGCTGGTGTCCCACAGAACTGGTGGTGAAGGGGGAGCGTAGGGAGTTCCCGCTGCCTCCCTCCCCCGGCCAGGAGTTCAATTTTACCAACGGAGCGGGCATGATCTACGAGGCCAGGCATGTCCGGGAGTGCCTGCGCCAGGGTAAGGCTGTGGAGGGCAGTGGGGTGGTGGGGTACGGGGTGGGAGGGCAAGCCTGGTGAGGGAGGAGGGACCCTCCCCACACCTAGGTACTCAAGCAGATGTTTAGAACTACGCCTCCCAGGTTCCCATGGGACATCATTTGCCTGAACCATGCGCTAAGGTGGTGCCTCGTGGGATTCTGGGAATTGTAGTTCTTTTGTGTCTTTGGAGCGTGGGAAGGGGTTTTCTAACTGCGCTCTCTCCCAGGCCTGAAGGAAAGTCCTGTGATGCCCCTGGCGGAAAGCGAGCTCCTGGCTGACATCCTGGAGGAGGTGAGGAAGGCTATTGGAGTCACCTTCCCCCAGGACAAGCCCTGATGTCAGCCCTCAGTAAATAAAGACATGGTTTCCACAGAGACACTGGTGGTGATGGTTTGGTGGGCGCAGGGAGAGCATTATGTTAAGCAAAATAAGCCAGGCAATGAAAGAAAAATACCACAGGAGCCGAAACCGGTATGGCTCAGTGGATAGAGTGTGGGCCTGCGGACTGAAGGGTCCCAGGTTCGATTCCTGTGGGGGGGGTGTGCAGGAGGCAGCTGATCAATGTTTCTCTCATTGATGTTTCCAACTCTCTATCCCTCTCCCTTCCTCTCTGTAAAAAAAAAAAAAAAATCAATAAAATAGCCGAGACCAGTTTGGCTCAATGGATGGAGCGTCAGCTTGGGGACTGAGGGGTCCCGGGTTCGATTCTGGTCAGGGGCATGTACCTTGGTTGCGGGCATATCCCCAGTGGGGGGTGTGCAAGAGGCAGCTGATCGATGACTCTCTCATCGATGTTTCTGACTCTCTATCTCTCTCCCTTCCTCTCTGTACAAAATCAATAAAATATATTTTTAAAAAATCAATAAAATATATTTTAATGAAATAAAATGTTTTTATTGATTTTGGAGATAGAGGAAGGGATAGAGGGAGAGATAGAGTGAGAGAGAATCATGGATGTGGGAAGGAAACGTCAATCCATTGCCTCCCAAATGCGTCCCGACCAGGAATCAAACCTGCAACCTGAGCCATTTACCTTGACCGGGAATCGAACATGCTACCCTTTGGTGCTTAGGACGGTGCTCCAACCAACAGAGCCACAGTGGCCAGGGCTTAGTTTCCATCTTGTAATTGTGTGGCAGAGACGCTGGGTGCCCCTGAGTAGCCAATGACCTCTGACAGGAAGGTACAGCTCACGCCTGCATCTCCCTGGCTCCCTCACAACCAGCTACTCGCCATGTGACTGACTAGCTTCTGGCCTTAAAAGCAAGGAGCGTGGCCTCCCTCTTACCCTCTCCCTGCCTCCGGCCGCAGTGGGATGGGGAGTTGGCATTGGCGTGACCCTCTTGCCCTGTGCGATGGAAGCCTGCGCTGCGGATGGTGGAGCCAAAAGCTCGGAGGACAGAAGAAAGCCATCCCCGTGGAGGTGGCCCTGCCCCAGGAGCTGCTGAAGTGGCAACTGGAGACTCAGGAGAGCTGTTTAGTTCAAGTCCAAGTCCGAAGGCCTGAATACCATATCAGGAGAGCTGGCAGTATAGTTCTTTATCTTTCCTCCCTTCCTTCCTTCCTTCCTTCCTTCCTTCCTTCCTTCCTTCCTTCCTTCACTACTACTACTTCTTCTTCTTCTTCTTCTTCTTCTTCTTCTTCTTCTTCTTCTTCTTCTTCTTCTTCTTCTCCTTCTTCCTTCTCCTTCTCTCTCCTTCTCCTTCTCCTCTCCTCTCTCTCTCTCTCTCTCTCTCTCTCTCTCTCTCTCTCTCTCTCTCTTCTTTTTAATTGATGTCAGAGAAGAAAGGAGAGAGAGAGATAGAAACATCAACGATGAGCCCTAACCAGTTTGACTCAGTGGATAGAGCATCGGCGTGCAGACTGAAAGGTCCCAGGTTCAGTTCCAATCGAGGGCATGTGCCTTGGTTGCAGGCACATCCCCGGGGCCGGGGGAGGGGCGGGTAGGAGGCAGCTAATTGATGCTTCTCTCTCATCGATGTTTCTAACTCTCTGTTCCTCTCCCTTCCTCTCTGTAAAAATTAATAAAAATTAAAAAAAGAAACATCAACGATGAGAGAGAATCACTGATGGGCTGCCTCATGCATACCACACCTTGGAGATGGCACCCACAGCCCAGGCATATGTGCCCTGACCGTGCCCTCTTGGTTCCTGGGCCGATGTTCAACCACTGAGCTACGTCGGCTGGGCAAGGTGGCGTAGTTCTTGTCTGAAGGCTGGCAGCCGAAGCCCGGGAAGAACCGGTGTTTCCGCTGGAATCCGAAGGGAGACAGCGGAGGCCCTGGTGCTGAGGCGGCCAGGAGGCACGCTCTCTGAGTACGCTCCGCTTTTCTGCTCCATTCCGGCCTTCGACAGACAGGACGAGGTCTGCCCACCTCAGGGAGTGCCCTCTGCTTTGCTCAGTCTACCCACTTAAATGTTCACCCGGCCCAGAAAGACACAGAATGAGGCCCCGTCAGGTGGGCACACACAATCAAAGGAACCATCGTAACTCCTGACACTGGGGTGTCAGTCACTGTTAACATCACTTGGGATTGCACATTCATGGGCTGTTACATGAGAATTGTTCATGCCAGTTCTATTAGCCTTTGCTAAAGCAGTTGCATTGGCATGCCACCTTATATCTTTCACAGATGTCTGCTGTCTCCACTCACTTCCCCCACTAAGAGGTGGAGTCTCACCCTAGCCGGTGTGGCTCAGTGGATAGAGCGTCGGCCTGTGGACTGAAGGGTCCCAGGTTCCATTCTGATCAACGGCAAGTACCTTGGTTGTGGGCACATCCCTAGTGGGGGCGTGCAGGAGGCAGCTGATCAATGATTCTCATCATTGATGTTTCTAACTCTCTATCCTCTCCCTTCCTCTCTGTAAAAAAAAAAAAAAAATCAATAAAGTATATATATATATTTTTTAAATAGAACTGAGTGTTTCTTTGTACCCGGCACCCAGCTTCCCCCAAGTGACATCTGAGGTCGCCGTGGAACTTCCTGGAGGCCGGGGGCAGATAGTCCTGCTATGTAACCAGTTTCAGACCTCAGTCAGAGGTCTTCAGCACTCAGAGCTCTAAGAAATGTTATTGACTGTGAGGATTTGAGTACCCACCACCACGATCTGTACATAGGCTAATTTATCCTGGGTGTATTAGTTCTCTATTGCTGTGTAACAAATTGCCCCCAAACTTAGTAGCTTAAAACAGTAAGTGCTTATTACCTCACACCATCTCTGAGAGTCAGAAATCCATGAGTGGCTTAGCTGGGTGGCTCTGGTTTAAGATCTCATGAGGTTGCAGTGAGGGTGTTGGTGTGGGCAGGTGTCATCTGAAGGCTGGACTGGGGCCGTAGCATGTGCTTCCAAAGTGGCTCACTCACACGGCTGGGGACTTGGTTCTGAGACACGTGCTTCTCCAGAGGATGACGGCTAACGTGTCTTCACAACACGGAGCTGTCTCCTCTGATGCTAATGATTTAAGAGAGAGCAAGGCCAAGCTGCAGTGACTTTTATCATCTAATCTTGGAAGTTATCCTCTGTCATTTTCACAGCGCCCTGTCAGTCACAATGGTCAGTCTTATGGGTGTGGAAGGGGTATGAAAACCTGGAAGTGAGACTCCCTGTGCTGGAGATGGACTAAACAGTTTCAATATAGCATCTTAGGTGTTATAAACCATTTTGACTTCAGAATTATCTAAAAAGTCTTCTCCCCTCCACTCACCAGCTGCGCTGTTTAGAGGCCCGTGGCTGCAATGAAACCTTTTCTTCCCTTTCTGTGACTGAGGTAGAGGGAGAACTGAGTTCAAATAACAGTCCCAGAAAAACCCAGCTTCAAAGTTAATAGGAAACCTCATTTCTCCCAAAGACATCTTTTCTTAACTCACAGAGAAACTTTCTGTAAAATCATCAAGGGTCTGGCCAGTGTGGCTCCGTGGCAATTCCTGGGCTCGATCCCCAGTACGGGCCTGCAGGAGGCAGCCGATCAATGATGTTGCTCTCTCGTTGATGTTTCCATCTCTTTACCCCTCTCCCTTCCTCTCTCTCTAAAAATCAATGAAAACATAAAAACAAAATAAAATCACGGAGTGTTGGAACTTCCATCAGTAAACATGGAACATCCCATTCTCGCTTGTTGGATCTAAGCCATTTGACACAGCGTAGCAGCCTTGATTTTTCAACCCAGGTGCAGAGCTGCCAAGGGATTCTGGACCCAGCCACCTTGTCGTTTCCAAGGATACCGGACCCTGGAGGGATGCAGGACCCTGGTCCTTCACAGTCCACACCTGATGTTGCCCCTACTTTGCTTGGAGCCCATCACGGAGTTGTCACCTAAATCCCACCCTTCCTGCAAACTCTGTAACTCTGCCTTCTGCTTGTTTGTCAACACGCTCCATGGCCTCTGCTGCACAGCTCCATTGCTGCAATGGCTCCAATAACCTTGACTTTGTCAGGTGATGTTCCTGGTGATGTTAGGCTGATGGACTGGAACACAGATAACCTCCTATTGCCGTGGCTCCCAGTCCCCTTCCGGACATAGATTCCTTCTCTTTTCTGCCCAAACCCTTCATCATCTGACCCCAGCCTATTTTTCAAATCTGAGTTCTTTCTTCTTATTATTTCTTTGTAAAGAAGATGTAATAACTTCCATATGGTAAAGTACATGTTTTATGTGTACGGTTCAGTGAATGTTTATTTTACCGTATTTCTTTTAAAAAAATATATCTTTTTATTGATTTCAGAGAGGAAGAGAGAGAGAAACATCAATGATGAGAATGGATGCCTCATGCACGCCCCCTAATGGGGATCGGGCCTACAGCTTGGACACGTGCCCTTGACGGGAATCGAACCCAGGACTCTTCAGTCCGCAGGCTAACACTCTATCCACTGAGCCAAGCCAGCTAGGGCGTGAATTTTTAAAAAATATGTGTATAGCAAGCAATCACCACCCAGATCCACACATGGCACATTTTGGGCACCTCGGGAGCCCCTTGGGGCCCCATGCTGTCTGTGCCCATCCGATCTATCACCAGAGATCAGTGTTGCCACTTTAGAAGTTAAGATTTCTTTTATTTTCACATAAACATTCATTGTCTTTAGTCATCCGAGACTTCCTACCTCCAATGAATGTTATTTCTGGCCTCTGCTGTTCCTCGCTGTTGTGCACTTTGCACTTGACGTTTCTTCTGCCCTGGAGGGTTCAAGCCACGCCCCGAACTCCTGAAAATATTGCAGTGATGAATGAACGAACGAATGAACGAATGAATGAATGAATGGCAGCTACACTGTGATTGAAGGGGCGGCGGGTGCAAGGGCGCCAGGACAAGTTCCTAAGGGCAGGGCCGATGGCACAGTCACGTGACGAGCGAGGCAGGTGCGGCGGCGGGAGCGCCGGCCCTGCGGGGCAGAGGACCACGGCGGCCGCCATTTTGCGGGGCGGTCACGTGGCCCGACGCACGCCCCGCGGCCGTCACGTGACCGGGGGCGTGCTGCAGCCGCCGGGGCAGACCCGGCGAGAGGCGCGGCGGGAGCGGCGGTGATGGACGGGTCCGGGGAGCAGCCCAGAGACGGGGGTGAGGCGGGAGGCAGGCGGGCGGGAGCAGGGCGAGCCCCTCGCCGGCCGGCCCCCCGGTCCCGCCTGCGGGTCCCGGGGCGTGCGATCTCCAGGCGCCCCGGGTCCCAAACTCCCGGATCGGGTGCTGCCAGCCTCCAGCCCCCTCCCTCCTCCGTCCCCAGGCTCCCTGGCTCTCTGGCCTTCCCGCCCGGCGCCCCGGGACCCCCGATACGCTAGGGACCCCAGGATTCAAGCCCCCGGACAAGCCCGGGCTTGTCGCCGGCACCACTTCCTGGTGGGAGGGGCGGGTCTCCCCTGGGTCCCCTCAGGCCGGGATGCTTTCAGGGTTCCCCGAGTCTCCGCTCCCGGAAGAATGTGGGATCCAGGCCCGGGCTCCCCGCCTGGACTTTCTCCATCAGGGGCGCAGTTGTCTGGGCCACCCATCACTTCATCTACCAGGGCCCCCGAGGTCCAGGGCCCCCCTCGCCTTGGCCCCCCTCAGGGACCATGAAGCACCCCAGTTCCCCCAGGACCCAGGAGTCCAGGCGCCTCTTCCCTCCTTTCTCCTCTAGGGCCCACCAGCTCTGAGCAGATCATGAAGACAGGGGCCCTTTTGCTAAAGGGGTGAGTGTGAGGTCTGATTACGGTGGAGCGGATGTGAAGGGTGACCCCCACCCCGTGCTGATGGTGCACCCTCCTCCATCCCCCTCCAGTTTCATCCAGGATCAAGCGGAGCACATGGGGGAAGAGACCTCGCGGCTGCCCCTGGGGCCCAGGGTGCCCCAGGACGCATCCACCAAGAAGCTCAGCGAGTGTCTCAAGCGCATAGGGGACGAGCTGGACAGTAACATGGAGCTGCAGAGGTGAGGCCCCCGGGCCCCAGGAGTCCCTGCCCCCAGCCCCCCTTCCCTGAGGGGCACCGAGTCCAGGTCCGCAGCCCCCATTTCCCGCCGACCCGGGATCCAGGGCCCCTCCACTCAACTCAGCTCGCTGGCTCCCGGCCCTCCCCTCCCGAAGGGTCTTTTTTTTTTTTTAAAGATTTTTATTGGTTTCCGAGAGGAAGGAAGAGGGAGAGAGACATATCAGTGATGAGACAGAATCATTGATGGGCTGCCCCCTGCATGTGCCTGGACGGGGAATGGAACCATGACCTCCAGGTTCAGATGCCAACGCTCAACCCCTGAGCTATGCCAGCTGGGCCCATAGGATGGAGATATATATATATTTAATATATTTTATTGATTATTTTACAGAGAGGAAGGGAGAGGGATAGAGAATTAGAAACATTAAAAAAAAAAAAAAGAGAGAGAGAGAGAGAGAGAATTAGAAACATCGATGAGAGAGAAACATCCATCAGCTGCCTCCTGCTCACCTCCTCCTGGGGATGTGCCCACAAGCAAGGTACATGCCGTTGACCAGAATCGAACCTGGGACCTTCCAGCCGCAGGCCGACGCTCTATCCGCTGAGCCACACCGGGGCGGGCCGGGCCCAGAGGATCTTGAAACCCTCTTTGAGGAGGCATTGTCCCCACTTTCCTAAATGCCCATCCCGTCCCTTTCCCCTGCGTTGGCCTCTTGCTTTTCATTTCAGTGGGGCTCGGGCCTCTGAATCTCTGGAGTGGGGTGGACACCACCGTTCCCATGCCCTGCCTGACCCCCCTCCGTCCCCGGCGCCCCCCTTCCCGCAGGATGATCGCGGCTGTGGACACAGACTCGCCCCGGGAGGTCTTTTTCCGAGTGGCGGCCGAGATGTTCTCTGACGGCAACTTCAACTGGGGCCGGGTGGTGGCCCTCTTCTACTTTGCCAGCAAACTGGTGCTCAAGGTGGGTGGCTCAGGGCGGGGAGCCCGGGAGGCTCCCCTCACACCTGGGGGGGCCTGGGAGGGGTGGCGCCCACCCCCTGGCAGCCCCGAGGGACCGCAAGGAGAAGGTTATGAGCCAGTCCTCTGCTCCTTCCTTCGTGCGTTCAACCGGCAGGTGTTTATCGGGCCTACTGTGTGCCATGTCGGACTCTGCATCCAGGACGCAGCCCCAAACAGCGGGCTGGGTCCCTGCTCTCCGGAGCGCGCTTCGAGCGACGCATGCTGGGAGGAGTGAGCTGGGGGGATGTGGTTTTGGGCAAATTGATCGGGAAAGACTCCTCCGAGGAGGTGACAGGAAAGCCAGCGTCGGAAGGACGAGAAAGATGCAGTGATGTGTAAGGATTGGGGGAAAGGCATCTGGAGCGGGCACAGCACATGCAAAGGCCCTGGGGTAAGGGCAGACCTTGTGGGTTGAGGAGGCCCTTGTGGTTAGAACAGAGTGAGGAGGGCGAAAGGGGAGGAGATGAAGGCTGATTTCTTTTCTTTATAAATGCCCACACTCCATACATATTTACCATGGAGTCTTGTTTTTGTTTTTTTAATTTATCGATTTTTTTTTTTGAGAGGAAGGGAGAGGGATAGAGAGCTAGAAACATCGATGAGAGAGAAACATCGACCAGCCGCCTCCTGCACACCCCCCACTGGGGATATGCCCGCAACCAATGTACATGCCCTTGACCGGAATCGAACCTGGGACCTTCCAGTCCGCAGGCCGACGCTCTATCCACTGAGCCACACCGGTCTCGGCAGAAGGCTGATTTTTGAGGGTCCTATGGGCTACTCAAGACTTCAACTTCACTCAGAGTGAGATAGAGTGATTAGCTGGTTTTGTTTTATTATTGTTGTTTTAAATATGTTTTCGTTGATTTTAGAGAAAAAAGAAGGGAGAAAGAGAGAGTGAGAGAGAAACATCGATTGGCTGCCTCCTGCTCGCACCCGAGGGCGGAGAGCCCGCAACCTGGGCATGTGCCCTGACGGGGATGGAACCCGCGACCTTTCAGTGCACAGAGGACGCTCACACAACTGAGGCCCCCCGCCAGGGCGACTGGCTGATTGTAAACAGGACAGTGAGGTGACCTGATTCATACACTTAAGATATTATTCTAGCAAGTGTAGCAAAATGTTAATTGTAGGACCTACGTTGCAGGTGTATGGTTGTTGACTGTGAAATTCCTTTAACTTTTCTCTGAAGATTCTCATGATAAAATATTGGGGGAGGCCCTGGCCGGTGTGGTTCAGTGGATAGAGCATCAGCGTGCGGACTGACGTGTCCTGGGTTCGATTCCGGGTTGCAGGCTCCATCTTGTGTTGGGCATGTGCAGGAGGCAGCTGATCAATGATTCTCTCATCGTTGATGTTTCTATCTCAATCTCCTTCTCCTTTCCCCTCTGAAATCAATTTTAAAAAACTATATATATATATATTGGGGGAAGGGAAGCCCAACAAATTGTTCTGGCCTTTGTGAGTAGAAAAAGGGATTATGGGACAGAAGGGCAAAAGCTGAGGAGCTGGGGAGGGGCCACGTATAATAATTAGTCCCTGCAAACAATGATTGACTTGGACAGTAGTACTGGAGGTGTGGAAATATATATATGTGTTTTTTTTTAGATTATTGATTTCAGAAAGGGAGAGGGAGAGAGAGAAACATGAATGATGAGAGAATCATTGATGGGCTGCCTCCTGCACACCCCCCACTGGGGATTGAGCCCGCAACCCAGGCCTGTGCCCTGGATTCGGATCAGACCTGGGACCCTTCCGTCTGCAGGCCGACACTCTCCATTGAGCCAAACTGGCCCGAGCTGGAAATAGATGTTTTTAAAAAAATAGTTTTATTGATTTTAGAGAAGAAGGGAGAGGGACAGAGAGATAGAAACATCAATAATGAGAGAGAATCGCTGATTGGCTGCCTCCTGCACGCCCCACCCTGGGGATTGAGCCTCCAACCCAGGCCTGGGCCCTGACCGGGAATCGAACCGGGACCTCCTGGTTCATAGGTTGATGCTCATCCACTGAGCCACGCCCGCCGGGCGAAGTAGACTTGTGTTTGTGTTTGGGATGGTGGGCTAATGGGGTTGCGTGTTGGGGTGAGGGGGACAGCAGTGATGGTGATGGGGGAGGGGGCGGGGGCACGGAGGGGGGAGGGGGTGGAGAAGCAGCGGACAGAGGGAAGGGGGCATTCTGGGAAGTGGAGGGTGTGGAGTCACCTGGTCTGAAGGTCAGAGGCGCCCTCTCTGGGGAGGTGGCCTCAGACCTGAGCTTGGGGGGATGGGTGAACGTTGGTTTGGTGGCCTCAGACCTGAGCCTGGGGGGATGCGTGGACGTTGGTTTGGTGGAGGCCCGTTTAGGCCTAGTACCGGCATGTGGGAGGGTCCTCCGGGCAGGAAGCTCTGGTGGGAGTGAGGACAGGAGGGCACTGGGCGCACAAGAGGAGCCACAGGTCGGATTGCTGTTGCGTCAGAGCCTTCGCACGGCCCCGTGGGCGAGCTGTGCCTTCCGCTCCCTCCTACGGGCACGGGAGCCACGGAGGTGCGGCAGGGCTGCCGGCGGAGGCACGGTCCAGGCGGCAGTGTCTGAGGCTCACGGACCCAGGGGGAAGGAGGCTGGGGCTGCCGGCGGAGGCACGGTCAGGCGGCAGAGTCTGAGGCTCCCTGGGACCCAGGGGGAAGGAGGCTGGGGCTGCCGGCGGAGGTGCGGCAGGGCTGCCGGCGGAGGCACGGTCAGGCGGCAGTGTCTGAGGCTCACGGACCCAGGGGGAAGGAGGCTGGGGCTGCCGGCGGAGGCAGAGCAGGGACGGGGGCTGGAGGCCACTCCGGAGGCGCCGGGGACAAGCCCGCTCCTGAGGCCCGCCCCCCGCAGGCCCTGTGCACCAAAGTGCCCGAGCTGATCAAGACCATCGTGGGCTGGACCATGGACTTCCTTCGAGAGCGGCTGCTGGGCTGGATCCAGGACCAGGGCGGCTGGGTGAGGCCCCGACCCCCCTTCGCCCTGGACCCCCGCCCCCAGCCCACCACGGTGGTGCCCCCGCCCCCTGCATGTTCACCTCACCAGATGTGGTCTGTGGTGCATTTTGTCACATATCTGATCAACCCTGGGCTCCTTGGGGACCTGCTGACCCTTTGATCCGATGACCTCTGACCTCCCGGTGACCCCTGGCCTGGCTACTACTTTCTGCCCTCCCTGGTGCCTCCCCTTCTGGAATCCTCCAGTTCTGTGATAGCCCTTTGGCCCCAGCTCCTGAAGACCTGTTAGGCTTAGGCCCTTGCCCGCCTCCTGCCCTCTGCCCTCGTCCTGCCCCGCCCTGCCGAGGCTGCCTGGCAGACGTGCCCCTGTCCCCGCCCCCAGGACGGCCTCCTCTCCTACTTCGGGACCCCCACGTGGCAGACGGTGACCATCTTCGTGGCCGGCGTGCTCACCGCCTCCCTCACCATCTGGAAGACGATGGGCTGAGCCCGGCCGCCCTGGACTGTGACTTTTCCGAATAAATTATGGCATTTTTCTGGGGGAGGGTGGGGATTGGGGTCAGGGGCCTTTTTCTTACTTTTGTAATTATTGGGGGTTGGGTGGGGGGAGTGGTTTCGGGGGGGCAATAAACCTCTTTCGGGCCACACTCCTGCCTCTGAGTCACTGGGCCCCTCCCTGGCTGTCCCCAGAGGCCCGGCTCCCGCTGACACGGGGACTGACACACTCTGAGGAGCCAGTGCCCCCTGGGGGTCAGTGAAGGCACAGGTCCTGGCCCTGCCCTCCAGGAGCCTGCAGTCTTGAGGGGCATGGAGGCTGCTTAATGATCACTTGTGCCACGGCGTAGGGTGTTGCCCCAGGCAGGAGCCCGGGGCCGAAGTGGGGTGCGGAGGGTACAGAGCAGGCCTCCACTCTGGCAAGTTCCACACTGACTGAGGTGGAGCCTGGGGGAGGGGAAGGGGGTGCTGATCGGAACTTGGGGAGCAGAGGAAGCTACTGGAGGTAGGAGAGCTGATGGGGGGTTAGGATAGGAGGGCACAGGGAGCAGACCAGGCCCAGACCATGGGGCCACAGCTGGAGACGGGCTCTGGAGTGCGGCCTGGTAACGGGGGGGCCTCCCGAGGGGAGCAGGCCCCAGGGAAGGCCTAGCCCAGTGGCCGGCAAACTCAATCCACAGAGCCAGATAGCAACAGGACGGCGATGGAAATTTCTTTGGAGAGCTGCATTTTTTTACACAGAAACTTCTAACGCCACTTCTTCAACATAGTCTCGCCAAGGCCGTGGTGTTTTGTGGAAGAGCCACACTCAAGGGGCCAAAGAGCCGCATGTGGCTCTCCAGCCCCCGTTTGCCGACCACGGGCCTAGTCCATGTAGACACCAAGAGAACGTGGATCAGAGAGAGGGCGGTCACTCAGTCCAGGGTCTTGTCTGTCCCTTCTTTCTCTCTGCCCGTCTCTCCGGGTCTCTTGTAGCTGTGTCTCCCTCCCTATCCCAGGATCTCCACACCCCCAGATGTCTGTCGGTCCGTCCTCCCGATCCTCTGGTCTCACCCCTTCCTCTGCTGCCTGTGAGCACTCAGGCTAAAGGTCTGCGGGCCGCGCCTGCAGCCTGGTGAATGTGTAACCCAGGCCGCGCCAAGGTGGCCGCAGCAGGCAGCGTGCCTGGCGCTACTCCCCTCCCCTCCGGGCTGTTCCCGGAGCTTCCCAGTCCGGGGAGATCCGCCTGGCAGACAAGATAGCAGGAGGGGAGACTGAGGCCTCCGCAGCGGCACGAAGGGAGGGGACGAAAAAGGCATTGGAGTAACGAAGCGCCCAGCAGGCTGCACTCTGGGGGAGGGGGCCAGGCTTGGGTCCGAGCCAGCCGGCCTCGTTCCCAGGGTCCCCGCGGCGGGGCGGCCGCCGGGAGATGAGGTCAGCGGGCCCCCGCCCTCCCCTCCCGCGCCCCTTCCTGCGCTGAGCTCAGCGTGACTCAGCACCGCCGCTCCGGCCGCGGCGGCACCCCGGCGGGCCCCCGGGCCCCGGCGGCCCCTCCCCGGCCAGGGCGCCCTGCCCGCCCCGACGTGGGGGTAGCGGGCGTGGCCGCCGCCCCGAGGGCACGGGCACGGGGTCCAGGCCTGCCCTTTCCCCCACAACAGGGCTCTCCCTGGAGGCCCGTCCCGGTGTGCGGCCGCCCCGCCCCCCAGACCCCCGCCCGGCCCGGCACTCTGGTCGGGGACGGACATCCCACCCCAGGCCCCCCGGATCCGGGCTCCGCTTTGGGACTGGGGAGGCGCACGTGGCAGGCGAGGCAGGGGCGTCCTCAGGGCCAGAGGGCACCCCGGCGGGTCCTCCTCCGGGGGACCCCGCCCCATCTCAGCTCCCCAAAACAGTGGACCTCTGACAGAGGCCCGAGGCTCCAGGGCTCCCTGGCTCAGTCTCAAGGGCTCTCCAAGACCCCTTCAAAACAAAACAAAAAGCAACCCTACGCACTAGGCTTCCACAAGCACCCCTCTCCCCGACCCACGACGCACACCAACGCTCTAGAACCCCTGCTCTTTGACGCTTGCAGCTCGCCTCAAGGGCCTAACGACCCCAGGACGTTTCCAGAAAAACAGGTCTTCCATTGTGAACATTAAGGCAAAAAATTAAAAAAAAAAATTTCTTTAAAGTAATCCCACCTTCGAGCGAACCCCAGGGCTTCCCTCCAACCCATCTTCCAGAGAGATCCCCAAGGTTCCAGAAACACCATCTCACCGCCTTCCAAACGTCCCAGCGATCTGGGGAACCCTCAGCTCCCAAAGCAAGACCCCAAGTCATTCGGGGGCCTCTGCACCCCCAGGCTTCCAGAAAAGCCCGCGCTCCCAGCGAACCCCAGAATTCAACCTACTTTCCTGAGGCACCCCCAGGACCACAGGACCACGCTTCAGGGTTCCCCGAATCTCCTGAGACCCCAGGACCCCTACCAGAGACCCCAGAATCCCGTGACTACCCCGAATCAGCCCCAGACCCCGCATTCCCCCCTTCCCAGCCCCGCCCTCCCAGTGCCCATTTCACAACAGCCTCCAGCAACAGGCGCGTGACTGACTGCCCCAGGCGGCGTCTGGGACTCCTCTCTGCTCCGGATTGGCCACTCCGGGCTCCAGGCCCCGCCCACCGCCACCGCGGATTGGCCCATAGCTCGCCCCTGGAAGCCCCCCTCCGGGGCCCCCGGGCCTATAAAAGGAGCTGCGCGGCCGGGCCTCTCGCAGCAGCGCCCGGAGGTCCCGGATCTGTCTCTTGCTTCAACAGTGTTTGGACGGAACAGACCCAGGGACGCCGTTCTTCCAGCCTCCGGCCACTCTCCTGCGTCTCATCCAGTCACCACCGTCAGCGCCACCTCCGGGACCAGCCGACACACCGGTTTTTTGGTGGTTTTGGTTTTTTTTTTCTACCTGAAAGCCTCATTACTGAACAACCATGAGCTCCCAAATTCGTCAGAATTATTCCGCCGACGTGGAGGCTTCGGTCAACCGCCTCATCAACCTGTACCTGAAGGCCTCCTACAACTACCTCGGGCTGGTAAGGGTCCCGGGACACGCCTGGCCCTGGTTCCCCCCCCAAACTGCGCACTCCTGGCGCTCCGCCCGCCCGCGGGGGCCTCTTTGTTCTGCTGGGCGGAGGGCGGAGTCTGCAGCCGGGCCCGGCCTCGCCTCCCGCTAACCAACCACCGTTCCCGCCATCTCTCCCCGCAGGGCTACTATTTCGACCGCGACGATGTGGCCCTGGAGGGCGTGGGCCACTTCTTCCGCGAGTTGGCGGAGAAGAAGCGGGAGGGCGCGGAGCGTTTGCTCAAGTTGCAGAACCAGCGAGGCGGCCGCGTTCTCTACCAGGACGTGCAGGTAAAACAGTGTGCGGGCCTGTAGACTACATCTCCCAGCAGTCCTTGCGCGTGGCGTGCCTTCGCCCCCCACCGTTAGGGGCTGTGTGGGCTCCTGGGATGTGTAGTTGTGGGTGGGGGTGGGGTGATAGACGTCTCTTAGGCTAGGCCCTATACCACTTCGTGTCGCGCCGCCCCCCCCCCCCCCACCTCGCCAAATGTTGAGGGATATAACTTTTAGTCCGTTGCGGAGTTATGGGGCCAATTCTGAGCCTCTGAGCCTTTTGTCTTGTGTAGAAACCGCCCCAGGATGACTGGTCCAAAACTCTGGACGCCATGGAATCCGCCCTGGCCTTGGAGAAGAGCCTGAACCAGGCCCTTCTGGAGCTGCACGCTCTGGCTTCCTCCCGCGCAGACCCTCACGTAAGCACCCCCTTTATCCGGATCTGCCCTTTCCCAGGCCTTCCCTGCAATGGAGCTTCTGTCCCAAGCCTCGGCCTCCTCCTCGCTTGGGCAAATTTCCCTGTGAATGTTGTTCTCCGACTGTCCACTGTTCTATCAACAAGTGGCAACATTGTCTCTCCTCCTCCTACCACTTAGGTCTGCGACTTCCTGGAGAACCACTTCCTGGACGAGGAGGTGAAACTGATCAAGAAGATGGGCGACCACCTGACCAACATCCGCAGGCTGGCCGGCCCCCAGGCCGGGCTGGGCGAGTACCTCTTCGAAAGGCTCACCCTCAAGCACGACGACTAGGAGCCTTTGGTGCCCAGAAGCCTTTCAGCGGCCCCCGCCCCCTCTGTCTCTGGCTTTCGCCTGAGCCTCTTCCCGAAACTACTAGCCATTCCTTTATCCACCCCGGAGCCCTCTCCCCGGCACGGGACCAAATGAAACAATAAAGCTTTTTGCAGCAGTTGGTGGTGTGTGTGTGCGTGCTGTGGGGAAGGAGGCGGGTCTGTTTTCGCCCAGCTAACGGTGCTGGGCTGGCGGGGGAGGGAGGACCGGTTCTCACCTGCCACCTGTAGGTGTTGCTGTAGCGGTTCTCCGCTCGGTCAGACTCATCGCCCCACCTCCAGGGTGGAGCCCAGACTCCAGGGAGGGGCTGGTGGTGGGAACGGACTCTCAGGAATGTCAGAAACCATCACCTTTGAGTAGCCAAGTGCTGGCTCTATGGGGGGGGGGGGGGGGGGGGGGCTAGAATTGCCAGCCCTTTATACGGGTGAATGGAGGGTATTAGTATGTAACTAGCCCATGGCAACCGAGAGGCACACCCAGACCTGACCTGCTGGAGGCTGCTGATGATGGGAGACAGGTGAGTCAGGGCTGGGGCACATGATAAGCACGAGCTGCTGGTTCAGGAATGGGGGTCATGGGGGTCGGCACAGAAACTGGGAAGTGAGACGGGCCCAAGTCATCAAAACAGGAACTGAAGAAGCTGAGTCCCAGTTGCACAGTGACCCCTGCCCTTCCCTGTTTTGGGTTAGAAGGAACCTAAGAGGAAGTGGCTGCTGGACACCTGCTTTTTTGTCCACTCAGCACCCCGTTCCTGCTTTGTCACCCCACTTTGACCATGACTGGCGATCCTGGTGGAGGAGGGAGGGAGGGAGGGAGGGGCTTGTGTGTGTCACAGACACCACGGCTAACAGAAGGATGAGCGCACATCCAAACATTGTAGCTACTGACTCCCCTGGAGAGCAGCAGGTGCCAGGTGTACTGTGACCCGGGGAAGACGGCCGCCGAAAGAACAAATATTTTTCCTGAAAATAGAACTCTGCGGGGGACAGCCGGGTCCAAGGCCAAAGGCCACAGCGCCCTGGCCACGTGCCCTCGGCAAGCACTGTCCGCCGTGACGAGGAGAAATTCTAAAGCTGCACCCACCGCCCAACAGGGTCGCCCCAGGAGCCACACGTGGCCGCCTGTGGCTGCGGAGCACTTACTGCTGGTGCTGAGGGATTTCAAGAGCCACACACGGCTCCTGGCTTCCACGTGGACCCATTTCCAGCGACAAAGCCCCTTTCTGTCAGAGAGAGCTTGACCCAGCTGAAACCGGTGTGGCTCAGTGGATAGAGCATCGGCCTGCGGACTGAAAGGTCCCGGGTTCGATTCCGGTCAAGGGCATGTATCTCGGTTGTGGGCACATCCCCAGTAGGGGGTGTGCAAGAGGCAGCTGGTCCATGATTCTCTCTCATCAATGTTTCTAACTCGCTATCCCTCTCTCTTCCTCTCTGTAAAAAATCAATAAAAATATTAAGAGAGAGAGAGAGAGAGAGAGAGAGAGCGAGAGCTTGACCCCAGGATTTTGCTACTGGCAAGTTAGGTCCCAACTGAACAAGGCAGAGAGTGCCTTCTCTTGAAAGAACACTGGAACCCACAACAGTAATCCAAGTCTCTGTGAGAGCAGAATGACAAGGAACTGGGGACCTGGGGTTGGGTCGGGGAGAAGGGGGGATGGAGGAGGGAGGGAAGAGAGAGAGGGTAGAGGCCAGGCAAGAGGCCCATCAAATCCTGTGTCGGACCAGGCCTGGGGTTCTTAAATATACTTGTATTTTTTTTTTTCATCGCCACACACACTTCAGTCATCCCCTTCTGCCCCCACTCCCGAGGGCAAGCAGGTGCATCGGGCACAGCGCAGCACAGGCGAGGGGCCCCTCACCGAAGCTGGGGGCCGGGCGCAGCCTGGGGACAGGAGAGCCTTGAGGTAAACAAAAACGGAACAAGGGAAGTTCTAGAAGCCCAGCGGGCTCGGTTCCAGGCCGGGCGCAGCACAGTGGTGAGGGTCTAGGCTCAGCAGCCGGGACCTAGAACCCAGTGGTTTCACGTGGGCCTGGCGGTGGGGGTTGTAAGACAGCCAGTTCTGCCCTCAGCTGGGGGGAGAGGGGGCCTCCCTGGCGGGCCCAGAGTCTTGAAATACTGGGGGGAGGGGGTGGCGGAGAGAACCCAGACTCAGACAAGGAGCAGGGTCTGGTCTAGAAAAGGCCAGCAAGGCATCCAGACCAACACTGCACGCTCTCCAGCAGCAACAGGAGCCAAGTGGGTCTGCTCCCCCCCCTCCCCCTTTGCTCGGCTGAAGTGTAGAGGAAGAGGGGGGGAGGGTCCCTCCAGGCAGAACCCCGCCCCACAGGGAGGGCCGGAGCCGAGGAGACGCGTGGTGTCCTGTCTGGAGCCCGCGTTCTGGAGCTGAAATGGAAGACCTTCTGCGTTGGGTGAACTGTCCTTGGAAGGGCTCCGCCTCGGCGGGCCTGGCCCTGTGGCTGGGCACTGCGGGACCCCAGGCGCGCTCTGCGGGGCCGCAGGGTTTGCAGGCCACGGAGTGATCTGGGAGCCGCGGCCCGGAAGGCGAGAGGCCAGGTTCCCTAAAAGCCCTGGCGCCGCGGGCATGGGAGGTTCCTGGAACCCTGTGGCCCGGCCGGACCGCGAGCGGCGAGGGCACAGATTTCACATTGCGGAACCGGGAAAGGCACGGCGTTGTAGATTCTGGAGTGTGGGGAGGGGGTCCAGGGCAGAGCTGGGGGGCTGGAGTGTGGGGAGGGGGTCCAGGGCAGAGCTGGGGGGAGGAGTGTGGGGAGGGGGTCCAGGGCAGAGCTGGGGGGCTGGAGTGTGGGGAGGGGGGTCCAGGGCAGAGCTGGGGGGAGGAGTGTGGGGAGGGGGGTCCAGGGCAGAGCTGGGGGGAGGAGTGTGGGGAGGGGGGTCCAGGGCAGAGCTGGGGGGAGGAGTGAGGGGAGGGGGGTCCAGGGCAGAGCTGGGGCGGCTGGAGTGTGGGGAGGGGGTCCAGGGCAGAGCTGGGGGGGAGGAGTGTGTGGGAGGGGGGTCCAGGGCAGAGCTGGGGGGAGGAGTGTGGGGAGGGGGTCCAGGGCAGAGCTGGGGCGGCTGGAGTGTGGGGAGGGGGTCCAGGGCAGAGCTGGGGGAGCTGGAGTGTGGGGAGGGGGGCCAGGGCAGAGCTGGGGAGCTGGAGTGTGGGGAGGGGGGGGTCCAGGGCAGAGCTGGGGGAGCTGGAGTGTGGGGAGGGGGGTTGAGGGCAGAGCTGGGGGGCTGGAGTGTGGGGAGGGGGGTCCAGGGCAGAGCTGGGGGCACTGGAGTGTGGGGAGGGGGGTCCAGGGCAGAGCTGGGGGAGCTGGAGTGTGGGGAGGGGGGTCCAGGGCAGAGCTGGGGGAGCTGGAGTGTGGGGAGGGGGTCCAGGGCAGAGCTGGGGGGCTGCAGTGTGGGGAGGGGGGTTGAGGGCAGAGCTGGGGGGGAGGAGCGTGGGGAGGGGGTCCAGGGCAGAGCTGGGGGGGAGGAGTGTGGGGAGGGGGGGTCCAGGGCAGAGCTGGGGGGAAGGAGTGTGGGGAGGGGGGTCCAGGGCAGAGCTGGGGGGGAGGAGTGTGGGGAGGGGGGTCCAGGGCAGAGCTGGGGCGGCTGGAGTGTGGGGAGGGGGGTCCAGGGCAGAGCTGGGAGGGAGGAGTGTGGGGAGGGGGTCCAGGGCAGAGCTGGGGGAGCTGGAGTGTGGGGAGGGGGTCCAGGGCAGAGCTGGGGGAGCTGGAGTGTGGGGAGGGGGTCCAGGGCAGAGCTGGGGGGCTGGAGTGTGGGGAGGGGGTCCAGGGCAGAGCTGGGGGAGCTGGAGTGTGGGGAGGGGGTCCAGGGCAGAGCTGGGGGGCTGGAGGGTGGGGAGGGGGTCCAGGGCAGAGCGGGGGGGCTGGAGTGTGGGGAGGGGGGTCCAGGGCAGAGCTGGGGGGAGGAGTGTGGGCAGGGGGGTCCAGGGCAGAGCTGGGGGGCTGGAGTGTGGGGAGGGGGTCCAGGGCAGAGCTGGGGGGCTGGAGTGTGGGGAGGGGGTCCAGGGCAGAGCTGGGGGGAGGGGTGTGGGCAGGGGGGTCCAGGGCAGACCTTGGGGGGAGGAGTGTTGGGGAGGGGGGTCCAGGGCAGAGCTGGGGGGCTGGAGTGGACGGTGGAGGGGGGCAGGGGTCTGGAGTGGGTTTGGGAGCAGCGCCCGCCGCGCCCTGGGGACGGGGCGGGCGCAGGCGGGCGCTGGGCGGGCAGGGCTCAGGGGCGCTCCTCGCCCAGGGAGCTGGCGGGGCTGAGCGGCTCGCTGGGGCTGCTGGCCGAGCTGGACGGCGCCGTGTCCACCGAGTTGCGCTTGCCGGAGGCACAGTTGGCGCGGCGCGGCCACTCGGGCGCGCGGATGTTGCGCCGGTCCTTGGCGGCCTCCTTCTCCTCGTCGTAGCGCTCGCCGTCGCCCTCCTCGTTGGGCAGCTGGTCCTGCGGGTCCTCCTCGTCCTCGCTCAGGTGCGGGCTCGAGTGCCGGGACAGCGCGGGGGACGGCGGCACGGAGGCGGGCCGCGGGTAGCGGTAGCCCTGGGTCTGCGCGGGGCGTGAGCCAAAGGGCGGTGAGGGGGGCGCCTGTGCGCCGGGCCCCCGACCCCCCCCCAGCCCCCCCCCCCAGCCCCTGGGGACCCCGGCCCACTCGAGGGGCCCCGCCAACTCACCGTGTCCGCCTCGTGGGGCTCGTAGGTGAAGTGCTCCGGGAAGGCCTTGGCCAGCGCCATGTGGCGCGCAGACATGTAGTACTTCCGGGAAAGAAGGAGGGGGCATCAGGGGGCAGAAGCCCCGGGCAGGTGTGGGAGAGGGTGACCCCCCCCCCCCAGCCCACCTTTTATGCAGGTGAGCGCACTGCAGCCTCCACTGGACCGCTAAGCCAGCCACTTGTAACAGGTGTGCAGTTTTTAAAACATGCAATGCCGGCCCTGGCCGGTTTGGCTCAGTGGATAGAGCGTCGGCCTGCCGACTGAGGGGTCCCAGGTTCCATTCCGGTTCAAGGGCACATGCTGGGTGAGCCACTCGATCCCCAGGAGTGGGTGTGCAGGAGGCAGCCGGTCAATGATTCTCTCTCCCTCTCCCTCCCACTCTGAATCAATAAAAAATATAGTTAAGCCCTAACTGGTTTGGCTCAGTGGATAGAGCGTCAGCCTGCGGACTGAAGGGTCCCAGGTTCGATTCCCGTCAAGGGCATGTTCCTTGGTTGTGGGTACATCCCCAGTGGGAGATGTGCAGGAGGCAGCTGAATGATGTTTCTCTCTCAACGATGTTTGTGACTCTCTATCCCTCTCCCTTCTTCTCTGAAGAAAATCAATAAAATATATTTAAATATATATATAAATATATATATATATATATAATATATATAATATAAATATATATATATATTAAACAAACATGCAATTCCTGACTGTAAAAGAGACTGGCCAAGGGCAATGACCTCTTTTAGATTATCAAATTAAAAAAAAAAAAAAGACAGCACAAACACAATAGCCATCAGGTGTGAATGAATCTAAATTATATCTGTGTCTGTCAGATCAGCAAGAATCTGTACATTTTTTGATGGGCCGCAGAATTTGCTAATTAGTTTATGTGCGCCATGAGCGGAGACAGGTTGAAAATAGTTGGCCTGAGCCAATTATTATCCATTTTTCAGGCTCCGCCCCTCATGTAGATAGCAGAGCTGTGATTGGACAGCCTGGCCGCAGTTATGCAAATAGCAGAACTTTGGGCCCACGTGGTTTTCCCCGCAGGCGTGGACTAATTTCTTAAAGGGGCAGCAACCTTTCCAAGGAGGAGGAGCCATCTGCCCCCTTGAGAGTGAAGAGCCGGAGACCCAGAGCGGGAAGCCCAGGGCGCAGGAGAGGGAGTCAGGCCATACCCGGCCCAAGTATTTCCAGTCCAGCAGGTCGGAGAGGCGCTCGGTGCGGTTCCGCTGGATGATGCGCTGCCGCCGGCTCTGCTGGCAGAAGCTGTAGAGGAAGGAGGTGAGCTGCGAGCAGGAGTCGTCCAGGCTGCGGAACCGCCGGTCCAGAATGTAGATGCCTGGATGGGAGGGGGGTACAGAATGGGGGACTCAGAAAACAGGCCGACACCAGGACCCCTGCTCCCCAGGGCCCCGGGGTCCCGGTCCTCAGCCGGGGCGCTGACCGTACGCCGAGGGGTCTGCGATGTGCTCCTCCATGAAGCAGCCGAAGCCGGAGAGGTTGGTGGAGATGCTGGGGATGCCCATCACCGTGCACTCGGCTGCGGAAGGCGAGGAGAAAAGGTCCACTTAGCTTTCCCCTCGGAACCGGCTGAAATCTCCATAAAAACCTCAACAGCGCCCTCTACTGGCGCCTGGACCACAGGCCGGGCACTGAACTGAGCAAGTCAGGAGCCGGAAAATGCAAGCTGAGCATGACTATTACGTCAGTTTATTATGTTCATGAGATTCCACGTATAAGTAAGATCACGTGATATCTGTCTTTCTCTGCCTGGCTTATTTCACGGGGCACAACACTCTCAGCATATAATACTGTCCTTATTTCTTTTTTTAAAATATGTTTTTATTGATTTCAGAGAGGAAGGGAGAGAGAGACAGAAACATCCATGATGTGAGAGAATCATGGATTGGCTGCCTCCTGCATGCCCTCCACTGGGGATCGAACCCGCAACCCGGGCATATGCCCTTGATAAGAATCGAGACCGGGACCCTTCAGTCCGCAGGCCGACACTCTATCCACTGAGTCAAACCAGCCAGGGCTGTCCCTATTTCTTAGAGGGGAGGGAGGCTGAGAGGCTCAGAGAAAGGAATTCAGAATAAGGAAAAGTCTAGAGGTGGGCCGGAAGGATGCTAATTTATTGAGTTCTGGGCCAAACGTCTGCCATTCTCCCTAATCCTCACCACCTGGAAGGAACTTTCTTACGCCAGCCCCCACTGTTTCTGTCATCACAGCGTCATGGTCTGTTTACACCACATGTGTCAAACACAAGGCCCGAGGGCCAAATCCGTCCCGCCAGGCCTTGCAATGTGGCCCGCACCGCGCTGTCATCACTGCACTCCGCTGCGTTTCCATCACAATGACAGTTTATGACTGTTCAGTAAACCATTCGGCCCGCGATTTAGGCTGGATTTTAGATTTTGGCCCCTTCTCTGATTGAGTTCGACACCCCTAGTTTACACAGAAGATAAGACAAGGTCTCTCCTTATTACTATGGCTGGGTACAGAGTAAGTATTAGGCTTTGTTTACCACCTTAAAGAGCGCTAAGAGGCGGATCAAGGAGTTTACTAATTCTTTTCTTTTTAAATATATTTTTATTGATTTTTCACAGAGAGGAAGGGAGAGGGATAGAGAGCTAGAAACATCGATGAGAGAGATGTATCAATCAGCTGCCTCCTGCACGCCCCCCACTGGGGATGTGCCAGCAACCAATGTACATGCCCTTGACTGGAATCAAACCTGGGACCTTAGAGTCGATGCTCTACCCACTGAGCCAAACCGGTTTCGGCAGTTTATTAATTCTTATGTAAGGTCTCTAAAAGCTTTTGTAAGCTACAGAAAGCAGACACTACATATAACAGGAGTAATGGGGAAAACGGGGTAGGGGCTGGCCACACAAAAGCTATGCACTGTTTTCACCATGGATGAACAAAAAAAACAAAAACGGGCAAAATTCCTCATTCTCATGCAAGCACAGTTCAAAAGACTTATTGCATTACTCACAAATCGCCCCAGCCTGTGTTGCTCAGTGGGTTGGAGCATATTCCCTTACATCAAAAGGTGGCGGGTTCGATTCCCAGTCAGGACACATACCCAGGCTGTGGGTCCGATCCACAATTGGGATTCATATGAGAGGCAACCATCGATGTTTCTCTCAGTCTTCCTCTCTTTCTCTCACATCAATAAAAACATATCCTCGAGTAGGATTAAAACATGTTTTTAATTACTCAAAATGAAGAAAGACTACAGCAAATGTGGTATTGTATTTATTTAGCCTTAAAAACATATGAAAGCAGTTGGGTTGCAAAGGGTGTGAGGAGGGTTGAACTTGGGGAGATCAAAGCAGAATAGCCCAAAATGAGAGAGAGTTGCAAAGAAGCTGTTCCAACTTGGAGCCCGTATTTAAAAGGAGGTGGTTTGGCTCAATGGATAGAGCTATCCGCCTGCAGACTGAAAGGTTCCAGATTTGATTCTGGCCAAGGGCACATGGCTGGGTTGTGGCATCGATCCCCAGTAGGGGTCATGCAACAGGCAGCCAATCAAGGATTCTCTCTTATCATTGATGTTTCTGTCTCTCTCTCTCTGTCCCTTCCTCTCTAAAATCAATAAAATATACTTTTTAAAAGGAGCCAACAGGAGGAGGGTGGAGGGGACGGGTGCTGGGGACCGCTCAGGGAGACCGTACCACATGCAGCTGTGCTAGTGGACAGTGCATTAAGCAGCTGTTATTGGGGGACTGGGCGGGGGGCTAATGTCAGCAAACTGGGGGAGTCACATGTGCGCTGTGGACATCAGTCCTCCAGTTCCCCATCACATGAGCCCCAGTGTCCCAGACACATGCTGTAGCAGAACAGGCTGTTCCCGTTGCCCTGGTTTTGCAGAGGAGGAACTTGGGGCTCAGGGAGGGCGTGTGCCCTGTCCCGGGACCACGCCAGACCCCCAGCGCCACGCTGACTCACCCGGCGTGTAGCCCCAAGGCTCGTAGTAGGAGGGGAAGACGCCGAGGTGGCAGCCACGGACGAACTCCTCGTAGTCCACGGGCAGCAGGGGGCTTGTGGAGGACAGGAACTCCGGGTGGAAGATAACCTGGCAGCGAGGAAATGAGCAGGACTCAGCCGAGGCCCCCGCTTGGTCGGGGGTTCCAGCGTGGCCCACAGGGAGTGAACGTTTTGTCCGGGGTCCCCTACATCAGGGGCAGGACAAAGATCTGAATCCCAGTCTGCCTGCTCCCAAAGCTAAGGCTCTTTCTAGACTCAGAAGTCCTTTGGTAGGTTTCAGAAAAACAACTGCAGGACCATGTGGATTCCTGCAGCAGAGGGACTGACAGGACTGCTCCAGCCATGAGCACAGAAGAGAATCAGTCCGGGGATGGAAGATGCTGGCGACACCTCGCCATACTAGCAGTCAGCAGTTGTGCGTCGCTGCAGGTTGCCCAAGACCAAACCAGAAAGGGTGGGACCTGCATTACCACCATTTGCCCACCATCCAGAACTGAAATATCGTGGCTGACATGTGCGCATAAGGAACCGTTTGACATAGACATTGGGACTCAAAAGAAACTCACTACAGACGGATTCATTTGCCTCTCAGCCTAACCATTATTGCCTGTCTCATTTTTGGTTCTTATAACTGTATTTATTGTATCACATGAGCTCACTCATGTAGAGGAAATGATGAGCAACATAAACTTATGAACAAAAACAGACCCAGCAAAACCGGTTTGGCTCAGTGGTAGAGCATCGGTCTGCAGACTGAAAGGTCCCAGGTTCGATTCCAGTCAAGGGCATGTACATTGGGTGTGGGCACATCCCTGGTAGGGGGTGTGCAAGAGGCAGCTGGTTGATGTTTCTCTCTTATCGATGTTTCTAGCTCTCTATCCTTCTCTCCTCCTCTCTGTAAAAAATCAATAAAATAAATAAATAAATAAATAACCAGACCCGGAGACAGGGAAGCGTCAATCAAACTGTCAAATGTCAGAAGGAACGGGGTGGGGGGGCAAGGGGGAGAGATCAACCAAAGGGCTTGTGTGCATGCATATGAGCCTGACCAGTGGTCACGGACAACAGGGGGGTGGGGGCATGCGTGGGGAGGGGTTTGGGATGGGCATGGGGGCGGGGGGGGGGGGATGAGGACAAATATGTGATACCTTAATCAATACAGAAATTTTTTTTAAATAATAAATTTGATAAATTAGGTGAGATGGGGAATGTGAGGCCCCCCACTCCCCCCACCCTCCTGCCATGCCCAACCCACCCTGACCCGTGACCTCACCTTGACCCTGTGACCTCACCTTGACCCTGTCCGCGCTGCTGTTGAAGAGGCCAATCCGGCGAATGGTGGTCAGGATAGGGTCTGAGGAGTCGTCCAGCATATTGTGGGTGCACACAGGGGGGAAAGATTGCCGCTGTAGGGGTCACACGTGGGGTGGGGGTCAGGGAAGGGACATGCTGAACTTGGGAATCCAAAGAGACTACAACTCCCATCAGGCTGTGGGGCAACAAGCCCAAGAGATCACCAGGAGTTACATAGACTTCCTACGCGGCTCTATCTGTAAACCATCATAAGCTAAAAGCAAACTACACTTCCCAGCTGTCCTGGAGGCAGAGCCAGCGTTAACAAGCCCCAGGGACCACAGGGAGTTTAGTGATCCTGTTCTGTATCCTTGGCTCTATCATCAAAATAATTCAAAGAAAACAATGTCCCGCAGTGGACTCTGGGAGGGGGGCAGAGACCGCCAAGTCCGGGGGCTGCTGGAAGTAGCCGTTTTCTTAGGAAAATCCTAGATTTCTTTCTCTCCAAGTCCCTTTACTCTCCATCCTGTAATTCCCTCCACTTCCACCCCCCACAGAAGTCCAAAGAAACCACAATTCACGCCCTGGCTGGTTTGGCTCAGTGGATAGCGCACTGGCCTGCGGACTAAAGAGTCCCAGGATCGAGTCCAGTCAGGGCACACGCTGAGGCTGGGACTCTCGATCCACAGTGGGGGCCGTGCAGGAGGCGGCCCATCAATGATTCCCTCTCCCTCTCCCTCCCTCCCTCCCTGAAATCAATGAAAAGAAAGAAAGAAACCACAATTCCCAAGAGGGGCATTCCCCCTGAATTCTTTCTTCAGTTCCCCACGGGAGGAGGACATATAGAGCCAGGGGGACCAAGGTGCTGCTGGGATAGTCCGTTCTCTGCCAATATTCCATCATTCCTCTCATTAAGTGTTCTACACACCTTCAGTCTACGGACGCCAGCAAACCAAGAAACTACAACTCCCAGCAGCCCCCAGGAAGAAACAGGCTCACCGAGGCCGACCGCCTTAGGGACTATTGCAGATTAGTTTGGGCAAAAACAATTCTTCCCTGGTTTGTGTTGCTTGACTGCTTAGGTTTCCATTCCCCAGGAAAGGATGCGCCCACCCCGACCACAAGCGCCAGAGACCCCTGACGCCAGAGAACATTACAAGAACTCTGACGCACAGGAGTCTCCGGGGCCAGGGAAGCATCTGAGGGGCAGAAACGACCCACGGGCTGCTGGGAATCGTAGTTTTCACTTGGCGCCTGACAGTCTCAGAGAACTGTAGGTGCTTTCGCTGGCCTCCTGACCATCCCTCAAGAGGCCAACAAAACTACCGCTCCTAGCAGTCTCTGGGGACAGAGGTGGAGCTGCCAGAGCAAGGCTTTAGGATAGGGGTGTCGAACTCAATCAGAGAAGGGGCCAAAATCTAAAATCCAGCCTAAATCGCAGGCCGAATGGTTTACTGAACAGTCATAAACTGTCATTGTGATGGAAACGCAGCGGAGTGCAGTGATGACAGCGCGGTGCGGGCCACATTGCAAGGCCTGGCGGGACGGATTTGGCCCGCGGGCCTTGTGTTTGACACATGTGCTTTAGGACACGTGGGAGTGGGGTTCTCCTTTTGTAGCTCTCTTGGCTTAAGTTCCCGCCTTCACCTCCTGTCCATTGACCATGGGGATGCAAAGAAACTACAACTCCCAACAGCCTCCCGTGGCAAAATACATTAGGGCAGTGGTGGGCAAACTCATTAATCAACAGTACAACGATTGAGATTTCTTTTGAGAGCCACATTTTTTAAAATGGTATTCACATTTTTTAAAAATATATATTGTATTGATTTTTCACAGAGAGGAAGAGAGAGGGATAGACAGTCAGAAACATGGATGACAGAGAATCATCGATCAGCTGCCTCTTGCACATCCCCCACTGGGGATGTGCCCGCAACCAAGGCACATGGCCTTGACCGGAATCGAACCTGGGACCTTTCAGTCTGCAGGCCATCGCTCTATCCACTGAGCCAAACTGGTTTTGGCCGGAGAGCCAAATTTTTTAAACTTAAACTATATAGGTAGGTCTATTGCTATTAACGTAATTAGGGTACTCCTAATTTTGTGGGAGAGCCACACTCAAGGGGCCAAAGAGCCGCATGGGGCTCAGGAGCTGCAGTTTGCCGTCCACTGCTGTCAGGGGAAAGCGGGCTGCCTTAAGGGCTTCTGGGAAATGAAGTTCTGCCAGTCGGCTCACACCCATTTCAGAACCTCAGAACTCCCAGCCTTCTCTGGGGTCAGAACTAACGTGGCCGACCAGCTGTCTCTGGGGCTGACGGGCCTGCCATGCCTCTGCTCGGGGGTCCCGGTACCTGCGTGGCGAAGATGGCTCTCTTCATCATGGTGAAGTCCTCCTTGTCCAGCATCTTGTTCATGTCCGGGAGGCTCCCCCTGCAGGGCGAACGGGGATGTGCATCTGAGGAGGGCTGAGGACAGGGCCCAGGGCCTTGCAGGGCTGAGGGGTGGGGGCACTCACACCAGCAGGGATTCGTAAAGCTTCCTGCCGAATTTCTCCTTCACCGTGTTGGCCGTATCCCTGGAAAGAGCAGAACAAGATCACGTGTACGCCGAAACCGGTGTGGCTCAGTGGATAGAGCGTCAGTCTGCGGACTGAAAGGTCCCAGGTTCGAGTCCGGTCAAGGGCATGTACCTGGGTTGCTGGCACATCCCCAGTGGGGGGTGTGCAAGAGGCAGCTGATCGGTGTTTCTCTCTCATCGATGTTTCTAGCTCTCTATCTCTCTCCCTTCCTCTCTGTAAAAAATCAATAAAATATATATTTTTTAAAAATAAATAAATTTAAAAAAAAACAATTTTATATATATATATATATATATATATATATATATATATATATATAATTTTTTTTTTAATTTTAAAAAAAAGATCACGTGCACACCAGCCATTGATTGCGAGGTTTCTGGGCGGCCATGAAACTGAGGCCTGAGCCGAGCAGCCCGGGGACTCGGGCTGGAGGGCGGGGACACAGCTGTGTGTCCAGGGATCGGGGGCCTTCCCTCTCTGGCTTCCTGGTCCGAGGGAGATAAAAATAGAACCCACCTTAGAGGTTTGCAGGGAGGCCTCGATGAGGTCACGGCTAAAAGTACACAGTGCCCAGCACACGCTGCGCCTTCCAGAAATGTCAGCTATTCTTAGCGCCTGCCCTGGCCCCGGTGGTAGCCGGGCCGAGCCCCGTTTTATAAAAAGGGAAGGTTATGTGGGCAGGATAAAATGTGTGTACACAAACAAGGCTGGCCTCGAGGGCCGCCTCCAGCCTGCGGACACCCCGAGGCTCCTGGTCTTCCCCTGGCTCTGGCCTCAGGGCCGTGCTCGGGGCCTCGGCGCTCTGCCGCAGCCCCGCTGGCCTCCTCGCTGCTTCTCCCACCGACCCCAGGGCCTTTGCACTGGCTCTTCCCGGTGCTGGTCCCCAGACACACACAGGGCTTCTTCCCTCATTTCCCCTCTGGGTCTCCACCCCATGGCTCTCTCGCCGAGTGGCCTGTCCTGACAACCCTGTCTCATATTCCTGTGCTGCTTCTCACTCCCGCCCCCCCCCCCCCCAGGAGCGCTTTCTATAGAATTTTCTAGAAAGAGAGCTCAGTGAGAGCAGGGATTTTATCTTTTCTGTCCACAGCCGTGTCCCAGGACCTGGAACAGTGTTCACTGAACAGGGGATGGCTCATGCAGGGGTTTTGCAAATGAGGAAACTGTCCTGGACGGTGTGGCTCAGTGGATAGAGCCTCGGCCTACAGACGGAAGGGTCCCAGGTTCGATTCCGGCCAAGGGCACAGGCCCGGGGTGTGGGCTTGATCCCCAGTGGGGGGCGTGCAGAAGGCAGCCGATCCATGATTCTCTCTCATCATGGATGTTTCTAGCTCTCTATCCCTCTCCCTTCCTCTCTGAAATCAATAAAGAAATGTTTAAAAAAAAAATGAGGAAACTGAGGCTCAGAGAGGGGCCGTGGTTTTTGCCTGAAGCCAGCAAGCGGCGTGTGCTAGACCTCCCAGGTCTGATATCGGACCCTGGTCCCTCTGCCACGCTTGTCCCGCTGTGACTTCTCACTGGCCCCGAGCGGAAGGGTCTTAAGCAGGCGGCCGCGCTGGGGAAGCCGGTGGGGCGGGTGGGACCGTGTTACAGGGGACAAGAGCGAGGTGCCAGGAGAAACCCTGGGCCCCAAGCTCCCAGCCGGGGTCCCGGGCGGGGGCTGCTGACCAGAGCTGCTTGCGCACGGCCTGGCCCTTGAGGGTCTCCACGTTGAAGTTATTGGTCCGCGCCGGCATGATGAAGAAGGCGACCACCGTCTGCTCGCTGTTGTTGACCTGCGGCCCGGGAGGGGGGGGTCGGGATCAATGGGAGGAGGCTGAGGCCATGCCCCCTTCCCCACCCACTGAGACGGCGAGGACCCTGCCCTGCCCCTGCCTGTGGAGAAGATGTACAGGACAGCCCGGCCGGTGTGGCTCAATGGTTAGGCACTGACCTAGGAACCAGGAGGCCACGGTTCGATTCGCGGTCAGGGTACAGGCCCAGTTTGCGGGCTCCATCCCCAGTGGGAGGCAGCCGATCGATGATTCTCTCTCATCATGAATGTCTCTCTCCCTCTCCCTTCCTCTCTGAAATCAATAAAAAATATTTAAAAAGAAAAGAAGTATAGGACGAGCCCTGGCTGCTGTGGCTCAGTGGACAGAGTGTCATTTGCCTGCAGACTGGAGAGTCCCAGGTTCGATTCCAGCCCAGAGCACATTCCCAGTGGCAAGCTTGGTCCCCAGTAGGGGGCGTGCAAGAGGCAGCCGATCAATGATTCTCTCTCATCATGGATGTTTCTATCTCTTTCTCCTCTCCCTTCCTCTCTGAAATTAATTTAAAAAAAATTTTAATTTATTGATTTTTTCTTACAGAGAGGAACAGAGAGGGATAGAGAATCAGAAACATCAATCAGCTGCCTCTTGCACACCCCCTGCTGGGGATGTGCCCGCAACCAAGGTACATGCCCTTGACCGGGATCCAACCTGGGACCCTTGAGTCCGCAAGCCGACGCTCTATCCACTGAGCCACACCGGCTTTGGCTCAATAAACTTATATTTTACAAAAAGTATAGGAAGTGTCGCCATGCCCCCTGCGACCCCACCTTCTCTCTGGGTTTCTATGCTTCCCCCAAAGGGTTCCCCCCCTCCCCCCCCCCCCGTCTCTGTTCCTGGCGGGATGTGCTGGCTCCCGGCCCTCCCTCTGCCCCTCGCAGCCCAGGACTCACCCTGAGCAGGTAGTTGAGCCGGGCCAAGGCCTCCAGGAAGATGTCGGCCCCCTTGTTGGAGAACTCGTAGCGCCCGGCGATAAAGAAGTACAGCGTCTTGTCCAAGTTGAAGTCCAGGTGCCTGAAAAGCCAGAAGGCGGGGTGACGCCGAGACCCCCCTCCCCCGCCCTCTCGTCCTGCCCTCGGACGACAAGCCCAGAAGGAGGCAGGGCAAGGAGCACTCCGGGGCTCCCGGGATCTGTGGTCTTTCCTCCTGGGATGGGATCTAAGACGCTCCGGTGCTCAGCCCCGTCCTCTGCGCTCAGGAGCGCCCGCGGCTGAGCTGCCGGCCCCCCGCCAGGGCCCGGGGTCTGGCCCGCGCACCCGTAGAAGTGGCCCCGGACGAACTCCTGGATGCGCGCCTTGCTCTGCGCGTGCAGGTTCTGGAACTCGTGCATGGCGGAGAACTTCTTCACGTTGAGCCCGTTGGGCGTCACGATATCTGGGGGTGGGGGAGAAGGGCCCAGGTTCCACGTCTTCCTCAGACCCATGTGGCCGAATGAATGACCGAAGACCCCTTTCCTTCTGTGATGTCTTCCTGTCAATAGTTCCTCCTTGGTGACCCTGCTGCCCTGCCCCTACATGCCTTCTTGCCCAATAACTACAACTCCCATCAGCCTCTGCAAACGGCTAGTCAGGCAGGGAACCAGTCTGCATGGGGTTTCCTGGGAGTTGCGGTTCCTTTGTTTGCCCTCTACTACCCTGAGCTGGAAATGATCTCACATCTCCAACCTGCTTCTCCCACAATATACCTTCCTCTTTTAGGGTCCCAAGCCTCTCTTAAGGTCCAAACCATTTCCTATTCTCACAAAAATTAAAGCACATCATTGAAAAACCACAACCCCCATCAGCTCCCTGGAAGAAATTCTAGGAACATAAGGAGCTGAGCAGCCACAGCCCTTTCGGACGCTGGTTCTCACCTCACATCCACTGAGAACTGATGCTATAGATGGGAAAAGAAGTGGTTCCAATCCTGCTTCTCTCAAAAACAAACCCCAAAGAGCCTCCATCCCCTTCCAGAAGACCAATGCCTATGTCAGCCGCTAGAAGAATGTTAACAATTTCTGAAATTAGCATCAAAGGAACTACACTTTCCGTTAGCCTCCAGAGTATACAGGCCACCTCCTAGGGCCTTCTGGGAGTTGTAGTTCTCTGCTCTTTACAGTAAACAAACAAAAGTTGGTGCGGGCCGAAACTGGTTTGGCTCAGTGGATAGAGCGTCGGTCTGGGGACTGAAAGATCCCAGATTCGATTCCAGTCAAGGGAATATACGTTGGTTGTGGGCACATCCCCAGTGGGGGGTGTGCAAGAGGCAGCTGGTCGATGATTCTCTTGCATCGATGTTTCTAACTCTCTATCCCTCTCTCTTCCTCTCTGTAAAAAAATCAATAAAATATACTTTAAACAAAATAAATAAATAAAATGGGTGCGGGCCTTGGCCTAGGTGACCGACTGCCTCATTCACGGGTAGGGACCCCAGCCCATCACCCACCCGGTTTCCTCTTGAGGAGGTGCTGGGCCTCGATGGCGGTGATCTGGGACACGGTGGCGAAGACGTGGGCGCAGTGGGCGGCCGCCCGCTCCATGCAGTAGCGGTGATAGATCTGCCTGTCACCTGCTTCCTTGTCCACGTTGAACTGGGCGGGAAGAGAGGGCACCCCGGTGAGGATGATTGGGTGGAGGACTCTGGGGCCTGGGTCTCCGGGGATGCGGGATGCGGGAGGAGGGAGGAGGGAGCCCACTGCCCGGGGCTCTGCAGGCAGCGCCGGGCTGGCTGTCCCGCCGCGCTGGCGGCCCCCGCACCCCTCCGAGCTCACGTTCTCCAGGTTGTTGTAGAAGTCCACGGCCCCCGCACACAGGTAGCGCCCCAGCAGCGTGGCGTGCGTGGTGAAGATGGTCGCCACGGGCAGCCGCCGCGCCCGGCACAGGCAGAGCCCCACGCCGGCCAGCCACTCGTGGAAGTGGGCGACCACGTGCGGCTTCTCCTCACTCTGCGCCAGGAACTGCGGGGCAACGGGGACAGGGGCGCTGTGTCTCCACGTGTCGCGGAGACAATCAGCAACCCCCGAGGTGGACGAGGCAGAGGGAATGGCCGCCTCTGCAATCCCCAGAAGACCAGACACTACGCATCTTTGAGGCTGACGGGAGCTGCGGTGATTTGGGCCAGCCTTCTAAGCCCCAGCAAAAAGGCTGGATTGGAAAGACTCAGGTCTTAGTGTCCCCCCAGTCCTGGACACAGTTCCTAGAACACCCTTCATCTCCATCAGGAATAGACCCTGCCTTCCCTATGGGCGAAAGGACTACGACTCCCAGAATGCCCCGGAAGCAGCCAGTTCATAAATCGTTCTCCGCAGGGCATGGGATATGAAGTTTCTTGAGCCCTTTTAAAACCTAAAAGGGGGGGGGGGGTGTGTGTCAGAACCAAGGTTCCTGGTTCAGACATAGGCTGGCGTTTTCCCAAACATCCAGGGCCCCATCTGAGAGCCAAGTCCAACCTCTATCCGACTAGAGAACTACAACTCCCAGAATTCCCTGGGCGAGCCCTCCAGCCAGGCCACTCTCTCCAAGAACTAATGGCTCAGAATTCCCAGACGTGGGAGGCCAGAGTGAATGAGGCTGAGGTTGGGAGTTTGGGTTCTGGAGGGAAGAGAGTCTGAGTCCTTGGACATCCATGTGTCCAAAGATAAGAGTTAATCCTTTGGCTGGAGGACCCACAACTCTTTATAATTTTTTAAAAATATATTTTGTTGATTTCTTACAGAGAGGAAGGGAGAGAGATATCGGCAGGACCCATAACTCTTAGAATGCCCTGGAAGGAACCAGTTCCCTCTGTCCCCACCCAGACCCTTCTGCCCGGGCGCTGATGGTCACTGTAGTTCCGGGCTGGGGCCAAAAGGAGTGCCATGGGGACGGGCGGAGGGACCTACCTCACCCAGGAACCAGGTGGTGAGGAAGCCGAAGAGCACGGCGTCGTTGGCCTCGCGGTCGTACCAGGGCACCCCGATGTTGCAGGTGTCCCAGAGCTCCCCCTTCCAGCGCTCCAGGGCCCAGGCCGAGGCGCCCACGTCCAGAAGTACCACCAGGGGGCCCCCTTCGATCAGCCAGCGCCCAAAATACACCTGGCGAGACCCGCAGGGAGGGTTAGGAACCTGGACCACAGCCTCTGGGCACAGCATCGGCGCCTTTCCCACCAGCAGGCGGGGTGTCTGGGCTTCCTGCCTCAGTTTCCCCACCCTGCGTCTGCATCTGCTGCTAACTTCTCATCTGCTGCCTTCCTTCTCCATTCGCTGCCTGTTATTCCCACCACAATCTTTTTTTGTTTTTTTTTTAAAGAATGTTTTAAATTGATTTCAGAGAGGAAGGGAGAGGGGCAGAGAGACAGAAGCGTCAATGATGAGGGGGAATCATGGATAGGTTGCCCCCTCGCGCCCCACACTGGGGATCGAGCCCACAGCTGGGATGGAGCCCCAGCCAGGAATCAAACCATGGTTCACAGGCGACGCTCAAACCATTGAGCCACACCAGCTCATTTTAGAGAGGGAGAAGGGGCGAGAGAGAGAGCACGAGCAAAACATCGAGGTGAGAGAGTTACATTGATAGGTTGCCTCCCCTACGTGTACCGACCAGGCTGAACCCACAACCTAACCATGTGCCCTGACCTGGAATCGAACCAGCGAACTTTCAGTACGGGAGATGATGCTCCAACCGACTGAGCCAAACCAGCCAGGCCCACCACAGCCTTTTCTTTTCTTTATAATTTTATTTTATTTTATTTTTTTTACTGATTTCAGAGAGAGAAACATCAGTGAGGACAGAATCACTGATCAGCCACCGTCTGCACGCCCCACACGGGGGATGGGAACCTAGGACCCTCTTGTCCGCAGGCAGGTGCTCTATCCACTGAGCTAAACCAGCCAGGGCTTTCTATTTCTTTTTCTCTTTTTTCTTTAATATATTTTATTGATATTTTACAGAGAGGAAGAGAGAGGGATAGAGAGCTAGAAACATCGATGAGAGAGAATCATTGATCAGCTGCCTCTTGCACACCCCCTCCTGGGGATGTGCCCGCAACCAAGGTACATGCCCCTGACTGGAATCGAACCCGGGACCGTTCAGTCCGCAGACCGACGCTCTATCCACTGAGCCACACCGGTTTCGGCAGGGCTTTCTATTTCTAATTCGCAGTCCAGTCCCTGAGCCTGCTGCCCGTTTTCCCACCTGCTAACCATCGCTCGGACCTGCGGGCGGGCTTGTTTGCGGCCACATTTCTCTCCTCGACCACCATGGCGCCAGCACCTTCTCTTCCTGCTGCGAGCGCCCCCGGGGACGCTTCTTTCGCTGTTCTCGCCGCCACATTTCTCCCGCCTGCTGCCTTGTTTCTGACTGTCAGCCTGTCTGCCACCTGTTGCCTCTTTCCTCTGCTCTTAGACTCCAGCTACCTTTCTACCACCGCCAGCTCTTCCCCCGTCACGGGGCTGCGTTTCTCTACCCTCCGCCACGTTTCTGAGCCTCGCCGTCCCGTCTCTGCCCCGGCCACCTGCTCCTTGTCCGGTCCTTCCCCTCCCGGGACCACGGCCTGGGTCCCGGCCCTGCCGCAGCGCCATCCAGCAGACCCTCCGCACCCTGGCCCTTCCCAGCCCGGGAGCCTGACCCACGCCCTCCCCCTCCCAGCTGCTGTCCGCCCTTTGGCTGGGGCGCCTATTCTTAGGCCCCCGGCGCGCGGGGAGCAGCTGCCGCGGGGGGGGGGGGCTGGGTGGCTCTGGGGTTCCTTAGGCGCACCCCAACCCAGAAGCTGTGAATGAATGAAGAATCCACTGGACTTCTCCCTCCCCATCTGTCCGTCCTTCCGCCTTCGGCCTCACAGCCCTCCCTGTGGGCGGCGGCCACCTCGCTGTGCTCATCCTCCAGCTCTCACTGGAGCCCTGGGACTCCTCTCCTCTCTCTTTAAAAAATAATTATATATATATATATATACACACACACACACACACACCATATATATATATATATATATATAAATTGATGTGAGCCGAAACCAATTTGGCTCAGTGGATAGGGCATCAGCCTGCGGACTGAAGGGTCTCAGGTTCAATTCCGGTCAAGGGCATGGTATGTTGGTTGTGGGCACATCCCCAGGGAGAGGTGTGCAGGAGGCAGCTGGTGGATGTTTCTCTCTCAACGATGTTTCTACCTCTCTATTCCTCTCCCTTCTTCTCTGTAAAAAAAATCAATAAAATATATATTTTTTAAAATAAAAAAGTAAATTGATTGATTTCAGAGAGGATTTGAAAGGGAGAGACATGGAAACATCAATGATGATAGAGAATCATGGATCGGCTGCCTCCTGCACGCCCCCTACTGGCGATCAAGCCCATAATCCCAGGCCTGTGCCAAGACCGAGAACTGAACCGTGGCCTCCTGGTTCATAAGTCGACACTCAACCAGTGAGCCATGTCGGCCGGGGTCCCCTTCTCTTTAACCCCTGGCTCTGCTCACCAAAACTCCTCCCTTCATCAGTCTTCCATCTTCTCTCCTTCCTGGTCTAGACTCTCTCCTTCCCTACTGGTCTGGTCCCGGGAGGGCTGGGGGGCAGGCGTGGAGGCACCATCACCTTTTGGGGACACTCACTGTCTCTCCATCCATCTCTCTCTCCCCCTGGCCTGCCTGTCCGCCCCCCTCTGCAAGCCCGGCTGTTTACAGAAATACTGATGACGATGATAATAATAACCACCACAATAATAGCTCACCCGCGGCGCTGACTGCATGCCAGGAACGGGGCCGAGGAATCCATTCACCCTGTCACCCCCCACAGCCCCGTCAGGCTGAGGCCGTGGGCCAAGGTCACACGGACAGGAAGTGGAGGAGCCAAATGTGAACGTCAGGCTGCCTGCCCAACACCTAACTCCGGCCACCTGCCTCCTCCGAGCCCGCCTCTCCCCTGGGCTCTGGCTGCTGTCCTCTGCGCCCAGCTCTTCCCCCCTCTCTCTGGGCCTGAGGATCTTGGAACCGTCCTTCCGTCTTTTTTTTTAATTTAATGTATTTTATTGATTTTTTACAGAGAGGAAGGGAGAGGGATAGAGAGCTAGAAACATCGATGAGAGAGAAGCATCGACCAGCTGCCTCCTGCACAGCCCCCACCGGGGATGTGCCCGCAACCAAAGTACATGCCCTTGACTGGAATCGAACCCGGGACCTTTGAGTCCGCAGGCCGACGCTCTATCCACTGAGCCAAACTGGTCCCGGCCTTCCGTCTGTCCTGTACCTGCTGTCTGTCTGCCCATTTACTAATGTCTCGGAGCATGGGGTTCACCCACCCACTTCCTGCATCTAAGTGTCATCACACCACCCCTGGGGGAGTCCCGGGTCATCTGTGCTTCTGTCCAAGCCTCTCTCTCTGCCTGAGGCGGTGCCCCCGCCCCACCCCTTCCCGTCCGCCTGCTCCCACCCGACGGCAGGCACCCACCTACCTGCCCCGGCGGCGCCCCTTCCCACCTTGCAGCCCTTGCTGTTCATGGAGTCCAGCGTCCGCTTCAGAGCCGGCGTCGGGGGCTCCAGCAGCTCCACCTGCGTCCTCACGCCCTGCTCCGTGTACGGCCCCACCAGGTAGTAGTTGTCGCCCCACTCGTCTCCCGTCACCTTCGCCTTCGTCTGCAGCACCGTGTAGATGCCACCCACTGGGGGCCCGGACCCGTGAGGACAGGCCCGGCTGAGCCCACGGGTCTGAGCCTGGGGTCAGCATCGGGCGTGGGGGAGGGGGGGAGGGTCCCGGGAGGCGCTGGGGCCCCCGCCTTCTGGCTTAGAGGGAAGAGGGGACCGGGAACCCACACATCAGGGGCAGAGGGAGGAGGATATGGGAGCTGGAGGACAAGCCCTCCTGGGTGGAAGGGAGGAAGGGGTGGGGGTGGAGCTCTGAGGGAGGAGGGGCCTGGGGGCCTGAGCTCCTGGGTCTGAAGGAATGAGGGGCTGGGGTCCTGAGGCTCAGCGGGACCGGGCTCCCCAGTTCTCAGCGTCCAGGAGCTGGGTTTAAATTCTCCGTCAGCCTCTGGGCGCCGCAGGGCCCTAGTCAGCCCCCTTCCAATTGCCCAAGAAAAGCTGAAATTGTCCTGTCTTGGCCCCAGAGACGCGGCTGACCTCTCCCCCAGTCCCCTGACCCCAGCGGAGGGCCCGGGCAGAGGGGACTCCGGTCCGACCCCGGAGTCTGGGCCCCCCGCCTCCTCACCCCCGGACACACGGCTGTGCTCACAGGCCCCTCCCATGGAGTAAGACCCAGTCCCTTTCTCTCAGCTGAGCAAAAAAGCCCCAAACCCACAGCCCTCTCTTCTGAGATTGCCCAGCTCCCGGGCTTCCAGCCCCACTGGCTCTCCACAGGCAGGATCTCAGACCCTCTGGAGCCCGGGACACAGAAACCCAGCCACTCCCACCCCAGGGCCCAGCCCCTGACCAACTTAGGACTCGCCAGCCTTCCCTCATTCCAATCTCCAAGAACCTGCGGCCACAGGCTCCTCTGCGTCCAGGGACCCAGAGCTCAGGCCTTCGGCTCATTCGCAGCCCAGGCGTTAGGGTGCCCAACCCTCCCCCACGCTGGGATTAAGAATCAGGGCCTCCGGTCCTTTCCTGGTTTGACCCTCGAGCGACCAGTTCACCTATTCTCCCACCAGGACACAGGCATTCTCTTTCCCAGTCAGCTCTCTCTCCAATCCAGAGGGGCCACAGGTCTGAGACTCAGCCATTTCCCAGGTTTGCGCTAAGAATGTCCAGCCCCCGCATCTCTTTCCCTGATCAGGACCCCAAGTCTCTCAGAAACCTCCCTCTGGGGGGACCTAGGAAGCTTTCAGGTCAGCCCCTCTGCCCTAGGACCCAGGACCGGACTTCTGTCTATCTCCACAGTCAGGAGACGCATCCCCATCCCTCCAGGGCGCAGGAGACACACCCCAGACCCTCCCCAAGGACACAGGAGTCACAGGCTCCTTGCCCAGAGCCCAAAAGTCATGCTATGGAGTCCCCGTCCCTCTACCACTCACCAGCCCCCGGCCCCCAGCCCCATCCCCATCCCCGGCTGCTCTTCTCGCCGGGGCCCCGCCGCCCGGTACGCGCTCACCTTTGTTGGCCACCTCCCAGGCCACTTCGAAGAGCACCGTGTTCTCCAGGTCGAATTCATCCTCCCACTCCTCCAGTCCCGGCAGCGAGGACATGGACAAAGTGCGGCTGAGCGGCATGGCGGGCGCGGGCAGGGAGCTCTAAGGGGCCACAGGTGGAGGATCCGGGGGTGTCTGTGGAATGCACCCGACGAGACGTGGAGCCAGGTAGCTGGCGCCCGGAGGGAAGCTTGCAACGCCCTCGGCTTCCTATTGCACGACCGCACCCCCCCCGGACCTGAGCGGGAGGCGGCCGCGGCAGCACTGAGCCCTGCGGGGCCCCTGCAGTAAAACCTCGCGGCCGCCAGGAGGCGGGGCCCGCCCCCCGGCCAGCGCCATTGGCCAGCGCCTGGGGGCGGGGTTCCCACGTCTCTCATTGGCGAAGAGAGCAGGGCTCGCTCCGCCCCTTGGCCATGGCTGCGCTCGGTGATTGGTGGTGAGCGCTGTCAATTCGAAGCTTGGCGCGGGGGAGGAAGGGGGCGGGACGGGGAGGCAGGGAGCGTGGGGGACGTGTGGTTGCTCACAGAAGTGGCAGGAATTTTGCAATCGGCCTCCCCGGCGAGGAGGCTTGGGTAAAAGGAGGAGGAGCCAGAGGGAGCTGGGAGCCGGCCCTGGAGCTTCGGCCTAAAAAGGGAACGGCTCGCCCTACAAGGAGCGTTTGCATATTTATGAGGAACCACCGAGATCGCTGGAGGATCTGGCAGTCTAGAGGGGCCACAGCGCTCGTCCTCAGCACCGTTTCCGTTTCCGTTAGGGTAGTAGCGGTTGGTGAGCATCATGGCAACCGTGGTGAGTGGCGGCATGCGGAGGGCTGAGGAGGGAACCTGCTGTCCTGGGTCCGAGGGAGGAGGGAACTGGGGGCCTGGACCCCAGGGTCTGAGGGAGGAGGGGCTGGGGGCCTGGACTCCCGGGTCTGAGGGCGGAGGGGGTGGGGGCCTGGACGCCTGGGTCTGAGGGAGGAGGGGCTGGGGGCCTGGACGCCTGGGTCTGAGGGAGGAGGGGCTGGGGACCTGGGTCTGAGGGAGGGAGGGGCTGGGGGCCTGGGTCTGAGGGAGGAGGGGCTGGGGGCCTGGGCCCCTGGGTCTGAGGGAGGAGGGGCTGGGGGCCTGGACCCCTGGGTCTGAGGGAGGAGGGGCTGGGGGCCTAGGCCCCTGGGTTTGAGGGAGGATGGCTGGGGGCCTGGACTCCCGGGTCCGAGGGAGGAGGGGCTGGGGGCCTGGGTCTGAGGGAGGAGGGGATGGGGGCCTGGACGCTGGGTCTGAGGGAGGAGGGGCTGGGGGCCTGGGTCTGAGGGAGGAGGGGATGGGGGCCTGGACGCCTGGGTCTGAGGGAGGAGGGGCTGGGGGCCTGGACCCCTGGGTCTGAGGGAGGATGCCTAGGGGCCTGGACTCCCGGGTCCGAGGGAGGAGGAAAGAAAAGGTTGGATCCCGGAATGGTGGGTCCCGGTGGATGTTTAGGGTCTCAGTGGTCAGCCCTGATAGCAATCAAACTTCCAGCTCTCAGGGCACAGCTAGTGGCCAGTTCTGCGTCCTTTGCCCTAAAGCCTGCTGAGGGTTTGAGTGTCTTGGGCCCCGAGCCATCCAGGAACCTGTTACTCTCGGCGGGGGTGGCAGCCGAGTCCCAGGGAGAAGCGCAGGTGGGACCCGGCCTGTGTGCTTGGAAGCCTGCGGTCGGTCGCTCAGTGAATCTTGAGCCAAACAAGGAAGAGTGGGGAACTCAGAGGCTGTCCGAGGAGAAGGGACAGGGCCCCGGGCCCCCACATATTTCCAACACCCCGTGAGGGGCATGCCCAGTGGGGGTGCGTAATGAATTACTACTTGAATCTTGAATGAATGAGTGAATGTGAACTCCATAAAAGACAGACCCGGTACACTGGGGCTGGCACCAAGTACTTGCTCAGGAAACATGTGAGTGGCCCTGACCGGTGTGGCTCAGTGGATAGAGCGTCGGTCTGCGGACTCAAGGGTCCCAGGTTCGATTCCGGTCAAGGGCATGTACCTTGGTTGCCGGCACATCCCCAGTAGGGGGTGTGCAGGAGGCGGCTGATCGATGTTTCTAACTCTCTATCCCTCTCTCTTCCTCTCTGTAAAAATCGATAAAATATATATATTTTTAAAAACAGACTTATTGAGATATAACTCACAGCCCATACAGTTTACCCCGTAAGGTCCGTAGTTTATTCGCAGAGGTGCGCATTCTGTCGTTCAATTTTAGAGCGTTTTCCAAACCCCCGAAAGAAACCCCATTCCTCTTCCCAGCGCCCTTCAGTCCTCCCAGCCCCAGGCACCACTAATCGCCCTTTTTTAAAATTATTGTTTTATTAAATATATTTTACTGATATTTTACAGAGAGGAAGGGAGAGGGATAGAGAGCTAGAAACATCGATGAGAGAGAACATTAATCAGCTGCCTCCTGTACAACCCCTACCGGTGATGTACCCGCAACCAACGTACATGCCCTTGACCGGAACTGAACCTGGGACCCCTCAGTCCGCAGGCTGATGCGGTATCCACTGAGCCAAACCCGTTCCGGCAGTACCTGCCCTTTGAATGAGCTCAGTACCTTAGTGCACGTTCATTCAAACTCAAGCATGGCCCTGAGGGGGACAGTGAGGGTGGGCTGGGCCGCTCATTGGTCACAGGTCCCTTGGAGCCAAGAACATTGATTTTCTCGTCTCCCTCGTGACCGTGACCGTGAGGCTCCGGGGAGATCGGGTTCCCTGGGAGGCCCCTCCTTCTGTCTGGACTCCCGGTGACCCCAGAACGAGCCTGGCAGGGCGGGGTCAGGAGTCAGGGAGGGCTCCCCTACTGAGCGAAGCGTGGACTCATTCAGTGAGGGGCAGGGCGATGGGCTGGACGCAGGACTCGCATGAGCGAAAGCCGTGACAGCTGGGGCAGCTGGGACATCAGGGGGCCACCCCATGCCCGCTGGATGCCCGCTAAGGCCTGTCCTTACGGTTACAGGTGACGGGAGGACTTCCTGCCACCAGCCATGTGCTGGGCCGTAAGGGAGGGGCTGGGGGTGAGGCACACCCAGTCTGCATCCTCCTGGGGCTGGGGAGGAGTGGCAGGAGGGACAGAGGAGGAGGAGTTGGTGGAAACTGGGATGATAAGGGCTCTGACGTGCCTTCTCCCCCCAGACGGCCACAACCAAAGTGCCAGAGGTCCGCGATGTGACGAGAATTGAGCGTATTGGTGAGTGAACCCGGATCCGGGGCAAGACCGGACCCCGCCTGCCCTGGGCACCCCCGGAGAGCCAGCCCGCCCAGGACCCCGGGAAGCATGCAGCCTGCGTCCCATCCCCCTAGCTGATGGGGGGGGGGCTGGGTTCCAGAGAGCGGTCAGATGGCACAGGGGCACCGTGCCGGACCCCAGCCCCAGGCTGCGGGCTCCGCTCCCCTGCGGGCCCCTGGGTGCCCTGGCATCCTCCTGGGAGTCACAGAAGTGGTGCTGGCTTATGTTTGGCCGTTTGCCGACTGCCCCACCCCCAGCATGCACTGGGCACCAGCCCCTTCGGCCGGGCCCGGGCCCGGCTCATTCCCAGCCGCGCCCCCAGCGCAGGCCGCGGCAGAGCAGACGCCAGCAGGTGGCCATCGAATGCACGCGTTCGATCCCGTTGAATCCCTGCCGGTGCCCGGGCGGGGCACATGGTGACTGTCCTTCTAGCTGAGGCTCAGAGACTCGCGCCCCTGCTGCCAGCTCTCAGCGCGGGAGCCGTGGGTCCCGCTGGATGTCTCCTAAGAAGAGCCTCTCGGTTACGGAGCATTAGCATGCCGCCCTCCTTCCCGGGGGTGGGAGTCCGGCCCCCGTTTGGACTAGGAGGGAAGCAGGGCCCGAGGGGAGCCCCTCACTCCGGCCACGAGCTGGCCAGTAACCGCCTCTGGTCCTCTCGCTCACAGGCGCCCACTCCCACATCCGGGGGCTGGGGCTGGACGACGCCTTGGAGCCGCGGCAGGTAGAGCGGCTGGGCGGGCGGGAGGCCCGGGGGAGGGAGACATTACCTTCTCCCAGACCTTTGCCCACATGTTTATAAAATTCAGCCCGTGCACACTTTTATCGATCTTAGAAAAATTGGGTGGAAAAGGCTTTTCCCCGACGCCCCAGCCAACACCCGCTTCCATCTCACGGGGCGGCAGGCGGGAGGGACGTGGGGAGGCCCGGTGGGAGTCACCGCGTGCTCTCCCCGCCCGCAGGCCTCCCAGGGCATGGTGGGCCAGCTGGCGGCGCGGCGGGCGGCGGGCGTGGTGCTGGAGATGATCCGGGAAGGGAAGATCGCTGGCCGGGCCGTGCTCATCGCCGGGCAGCCGGGCACCGGGAAGACGGCCATCGCCATGGGTAAGGCACCGGGCTCAGAGCTCTCTGGTCTCTGCCAGACGACCCCTCCCGTGACATCCGCGTCCGGTCAGGCGCCGTTAACGGAAGCCACACGTGGCTGTGGCCGGGCGGACCCAGGCAGGGCTCACTGTCAGAGAATGAATGAATGAATGAGGCCATTGCGGCCTGTGGGCGGTTCCGTGAAGCCTCCGCGCTCCCGCTCGCCAGTCTGCCTGTTCCCCGGGGGTCACTTTGGGACCCCAGAGTTTGCCTAAGCACCAGCCTTCCCCCCAACACCGTGTGGCAGGCAGGAGAGGAGCTGCAGTGAGGTTCTGCTCCCTGTGGCCCTGTCTTGGGAGTTCCACACACTTATAACATTTTTATTGATTTCGGAGAGGAAGGGAGAGAGAGATGAAGCATCAATGATGAGAGTGAATCATTGATCAGCTGCCTCCTGCACGCCCCACACTGGAGATTGAGCCCCACAACCTGGGCCTCTGCCTTGAACGGGAATCAACCCTGACCTCCTGGCTCATAGGTAGATGCTCAACCCCTGAGTGCGGCTGGCCGGCTGTGCATATTTTTTAAAAATATATATTTTATTGATTTTTTACAGAGAGGAAGGGAGAGAGATGCAGAGTAGAGTTAGAAACATCGATGAGAGTCATCCATCAGCTGCCTCTTGCATGCCCCCTACTGGGGATGTGCCTGCAACCAAGGTTCATGCCCTTGACCGGAATTGAACCCGGGACCTTTCAGTCCGCAAGCCAATGCTCTATCCACTGAGCCAAACCGGTTTTGGCCGGCTGGGCATATTGACTGTAATTTAATCGTATGGTGACTTTGCTGCAAGGGAGAGTGAGACATTAGAATAAATTTCCTATTTTAATTTGGAGCGTTGCTACCTTAATGAAAGGGGTTCTGGAACCAAGATGAAGATGGGCATTGGTTAGACAGCCAGCACTCCCTTTTGCCATTCAAATTTATACTCATAACTGCCCCTTATCTCCTTGTTATATAAACTCTCCATCTTTCCAAACCTACTGAGCAGTCTTGCTCGTCGAAGCCTTCCTCGGCCTCCGGTCTTCCCACTCCCCCTTGGTGCTCAGCTGAGGCCAGGCCGGGAGGATCGGTGACAGCCAGGCTTGTGGTTAAGATGAAGCAGCACTTGTCCTGCTGATGGGCTCGGCTGGGTGTCGCCCTCTGCACCAAAGGGCTGCAGGTTCAATTCCCGGTCAGGGCACATGCTTGGGTTGCAGGCTTAACCCCCAGTAGGGGGCGTGCAGGAGGCAGCTGATTAATCTGTCACATCGATGTTTTTCTTTCCCTCTTTCTCTAAAAGAAAAGACACACACACACACACACACACACACTGGTGCACAGCATTCATCATTCACACACTGGGGGAGGAGAGTCCCTCAGCCTGGCCTGTATCTGGACCCCTTGGGGGATGTCCGCCTGTGGGCTTAGGCCCGTGCCCGGACTGAGCGGGCCTGAGCCAGCAGGCGGACGGCCCCCAGGGTCCTCAGTGCTGCTGGAGGCGGGAGAAGCTCCTGCCACCACCATTGTGCTCGCTGGCTCGCAGGGAGCCCAGCTTCCCACTGAGCGGGCTCCCTCTGCGGGAGCACACTGCCACCAGGGGCAGCTCCTGCATCGAGCGTCTGCCCCCTGGTGGTCAGTGCGCATCAGAGCAATCAGTCATTCCACCTTCCAGTCGATTTGCATATTAGCCTTTTATTATGTAGGATTATCACATAGGAAATGAGGAAGCAGCACTCGTCCGAGGGTCCTGGTGTGCCGAGCCCTGGCCCCGACACTGGGAACACGAGATGAGGAAGACGCGAGCCCGGCCTGGAAGGAGCCTCCTGCCAGGGAGGAGGCTGTGGACACGGTGCCCAGCGCGACGTGTGCCATGATGGACAGGGGGCTCCTGACCTGCCGGGCCGGGGACATAGTGGGGTCGTCAGAAGAGGCTTCCGGAGTCTGAGGGTGTCTGGGAGTGTCCGGACGGACAGCAGGGAGCACTCTCCGGGGCAGAGTGGGACGAGGGAGAGTTCCCACCCACACTGGTCAGGAGGGAGCTGGCAGGGCCCTCGGAGGGGCTGCTGGGGGGGAGGGGGCTCAGTGCTTGCCGTCCCTGGAGGGGCAGCCCTGCTGTCACCTGCTGAGCCCAGGCCTCACGCCGTGGAGAAGCCTGGCGGTGCTGTAAGATGTTCGGGTTTGACTATAGAGTTTGTCCTGACGGTGCAGTTTCTAACCAGGGGCCTGTGCAGGCCTCAGCCCGGCTTTTTCTGCCCGCAGCACCAAGAGCTGGTGTTGCCACAGAGTGAATTTGGGGGGACATGGTGCCAGGGCCCCCCACCCACCCAGACCCCCTCTCCCCAGGCATGGCGCAGGCCCTGGGCCCGGACACCCCGTTCACCGCCATAGCGGGCAGCGAGATCTTCTCCCTGGAGATGAGCAAGACAGAGGCGCTGACGCAGGCCTTCCGCAGGTCCATCGGCGTCCGCATCAAGTGAGCACGGCCCGGGGACCACCCCCGTCCCAGCCGGCGCGGCCTGTGCCCAAGGGCTGATGGGAGTTAGCGGTTCCCGGGGGCTGGTGGGAGTTAGCGGTTCCCGGGGGCTGATGGGAGTTGGCGGTTCCCGGGGGCTGGTGGGAGTTAGCGGTTCCCGGGGGCTGGTGGGAGTTAGTGGTTCCCGGGGGCTGATGGGAGTTAGCGGTTCCCGGGGGCTGGTGGGAGTTAGCGGTTCCCGGGGGCTGGTGGGAGTTAGCGGTTCACGGGGGCTGGTGGGAGTTGGCGGTTCCCGGGGGCTGATGGGAGTTAGTGGTTCCCGGGGGCTGGTGGGAGTTGGCGGTTCCCGGGGGCTGATGGGAGTTGGCGGTTCCCGGGGGCTGGTGGGAGTTAGTGGTTCCCGGGGGCTGGTGGGAGTTGGCGGTTCCCGGGGGCTGGTGGGAGTTAGTGGTTCCCGGGGGCTGGTGGGAGTTAGCAGTTCCCCGGGGGCTGGTGGGAGTTAGCGGTTCCCGGGGGCTGGTGGGAGTTAGCGGTTCCCGGGGGCTGGTGGGAGTTAGCAGTTCCCGGGGGCTGATGGGAGTTGGCGGTGCCCGGGGGCTGGTGGGAGTTGGCGGTTCCCGGGGGCTGGTGGGAGTTAGTGGTTCCCGGGGGCTGGTGGGAGTTAGCAGTTCCCCGGGGGCTGGTGGGAGTTAGCGGTTCCCCGGGGGCTGGTGGGAGTTAGCGGTTCCCGGGGGCTGGTGGGAGTTAGCAGTTCCCCGGGGGCTGGTGGGAGTTAGCAGTTCCCGGGGGCTGGTGGGAGTTAGTGGTTCCCGGGGGCTGGTGGGAGTTAGCGGTTCCCCGGGGGCTGATGGGAGTTAGTGGTTCCTGGGGGCTGATGGGAGTTAGCGTTCCCCGGGCCGGTGTCAGGCTCTCCGCTCAGCTCAGCTCTGCTCTCTGGTCAGGGAGGAGACGGAGATCATCGAAGGGGAGGTGGTGGAGATCCAGATCGACCGGCCGGCCACGGGGACGGTGAGTCTGCCCGAGTCCAGCCTCCTCCAGGCGGGAGGCTTGCACTGAGGTGGGAACCCACGGAATGTTCCAGCGGCCGATGGGAGCATCTGAGCCCTGCAGGAGGGTTATTTGCATTGACAGCAGCTCGTTGATTGGTGAGGGACCCGTAAGCCGTTAAAACCGGGTGGTGGGATGAGAGGAGGTCTGGAAGTTTCTTCGGGGAATTCCTAACCGTCAGGTTAACGCCCGCTCCGGTTACACAGCTCAGCTTCTCCCTTTTTGTCACCTAAGACTTTTTTTTTTTACCTTTTGTTATAAGTAAAAGATACAAGGAAACATCTTAAAGAAGCATGTAGTCTAATAAGTGATTATAAAGCAAATGCCTTCATAACCACCCCCAAGAGCAAAACGAGAACTTTGCCAACCCCCAGCCCTCCCTCCTTCCTCTTTACACCCCAAGTCTCCCCGAAGGAGTGGCCGCCCTCCCTCATTACCACGTCTACCTTTTCATGGTTTGGTTTCCCCTTTATCTCCTATTTTCCTAATAATTTACCTGTTGGTCTCATTTTTTTAATTTATTGATCTAGAGAGAGAGAAACATTGATCTGTTGTTCCACTTATGTATGCATTCATCAGTTCTTTCTGGGTGTGCCCTGACCAGGGATCGAACCTGCAACCTTGGTGCATTAGGACGACGCTCTGAGTACCCGGCCAGGGCAACACCCTCTTTTTTTAATTTGCCACCCCAATAAGAATTTTAAAAATAAAACTTCAGTAGAATATTTAAATATAAGGAAAGCTATTCCCAAGCTAATTCTCCTGTACACCTACACTGGGGGTCCAGCCCTCAACCCGGGCTGTGCCCAGACCGGGAATCAAACTGTGACCTCCTACTTCATAGGTTGATGCCCAACCACTGAGCCATGCTGGCCGGGCCAACTTATTTTTGTGTTTTGTTTATATAATCGATTTCAGAGAGGAAGGGTGAGGGGGAGAGAGAAACATCAATGATGAGAGATAATCATTGACTCACTGCCTCCTGCACACCCACTGGGGATCAAGCCTGTAATCCAAGCACGTGCTCTTTTTTTTTTTTTTTTTTATATATATTTTATTGATTTTTTACAGAGAGGAAGGGAGAGAGATAGAGAGCTAGAAACGTCGATGAGAGAGAAACATCGACCAGCTGCCTCCTGCACACCCCCCACCAGGGATGTGCCCACAACCAAGGTACATGCCCTTGACCGGAATCGAACCTGGGACCTTTCAGTCCGCAGACTGATGCTCTATCCACTGAGCCAAACCGGCTTCGGCCAAACACGTGCTCTTGATTGGAATCGAACCCTGGACCTTTCAGGCCGCAGGCAGATGCTCTATCCATTGAGCCAAACCAGCCAGGGCTTTTTTTTTTTAATCTTTTAGCATTTCGTTTGCTGGTTTTTTTATAATAACTTTGTTGAGGAGCAAATGCACTAAGCAGCCCACATTGACCGTTTCCGGGTGTTAAGTTTTGACGTACGTGTGCACACATGAAGCCACCCCAGTCGTGGCAGCGGCCACGCCCATCACCCCAAGCTCCCCCGGGGGAGCCTGTCTCCACGTCGTGTTGGGAGCCGTTGGGTCTCTTAGCCTGGCCGGCCTGTCCCCCTCAGGGCTCCAAGGTGGGCAAGCTGACCCTCAAGACCACCGAGATGGAGACCATCTACGACCTGGGCACCAAGATGATCGAGTCCCTGACCAAGGACAAGGTCCAGGCCGGGTGAGCCTCGCGGGCCGCCCCCCTCGGGAGGGGGCGGGGGATCCCGGGCACCTTCCCTCCTCACTCCGCCGCCTCCCGCAGGGACGTGATCACCATCGACAAGGCCACCGGCAAGATCTCCAAGCTGGGCCGCTCCTTCACGCGCGCCCGCGACTACGACGCCATGGGCTCCCAGGTGCTCCGGGCCCCTCCCTGTTCCCCCGACCCCGCCCGCCCGCCCCTGGTCCCTGTCCTACCCGCGCCCCCAGGCGGGCCCTCAGGGGGCCCTGCGCTCAGGGCTCCCGCGGGCCCGAGACCCTGTGCCCCAGGCTCGGCTGCTCCTGGGCCCGGGGTCTCCAGGCGCCCCCACTTTCCAGGGAGCCTGTGGCCCTTCACGCCCCTCCCTGCCTTGTCTCCCCCACACAGAGCCCTGTGGCCCCTTCACGCTCCTCCCTGCCTTGTCTCCCCCCCATCCTGCCCGCAGACCAAGTTCGTGCAGTGCCCGGATGGGGAGCTGCAGAAGCGCAAGGAGGTGGTGCACACCGTGTCCCTGCACGAGATCGACGTCATCAACTCCCGCACCCAGGGCTTCCTGGCCCTCTTCTCAGGTGCGCCCGCCCGATCATCCCCCATCCCCCCTGCACCCACTCCCCCCTCCCCCCACCACTCCCCTCCCGCACCCAGGGCTTCCTGGCCCTCTTCTCAGGTGCGCCCCGCCCGACCATCCCCCCATCCCCCTCTGCACCCTAAACCCCCTCCCTGCGCCCGCTTCCCCCTCCCTATCCTAACCTCCTTCCCCCACCCTAACCCCCCACCTCCACCCCACCCCCCACCCAGGCACCCAGGGCTTCCTGGCCCTCTTCTCAGGTGCACTCAGCCTTCTGCCCATCCATCCGCCCTCTGCACCTGCTCACCCCCCTCCCCACCCTAATCCCCACCACCACCCACTCAGCCCTCCCCACGCAAAATCCCCCCCCCCCGCATCCAGGGCTTCCTGGCCCTCTTCCCAGGTGCGGCCCCACCATCCACCCATCTGCCCCGCCCACTCACCCCTCCACACCCGATTCCCCCCCTCCCTTGCTGTCTTCTGTTCTCCCTCTGTGTGCGGTCTGTCCCTCTGTGTGCGGTCTGTCCCTCTGTGTGCGGTCTGTCCCTCTGTGTGCGGTCTGTCCCTCTCCCTCTGTGTGCGGTCTGTCCCTCTCCCTCTGTGTGCGGTCTGTCCCTCTCCCTGTGTGTGCGGTCTGTCCCTCTGTGTGCGGTCTGTCCCTCTCCCTGTGTGTGCGGTCTGTCCCTCTCCCTGTGTGTGCGGTCTGTCCCTCTGTGTGCGGTCTGTCCCTGTATGTGCGGTCTGTCCCTCTGTGTGCGGTCTGTCCCTCTGTGTGCGGTCTGTCCCTCTGTGTGCGGTCTGTCCCTCTGTGTGCGGTCTGTCCCTCTCCCTGTGTGTGCGGTCTGTCCCTCTGTGTGCGGTCTGTCCCTGTGTGTGCGGTCTGTCCCTCTGTGTGCGGTCTGTCCCTCTGTGTGCGGTCTGTCCCTCTGTGTGCGGTCTGTCCCTCTCCCTGTGTGTGCGGTCTGTCCCTCTGTGTGCGGTCTGTCCCTGTGTGTGCGGTCTGTCCCTCTCCCTCTGTGTGCGGTCTGTCCCTCTGTGTGCGGTCTGTCCCTCTCCCTGTGTGTGCGGTCTGTCCCTCTGTGTGCGGTCTGTCCCTCTGTGTGCGGTCTGTCCCTCTGTGTGCGGTCTGTCCCTCTCCCTGTGTGTGCGGTCTGTCCCTCTGTGTGCGGTCTGTCCCTCTCCCTGTGTGTGCGGTCTGTCCCTCTCCCTCTGTGTGCGGTCTGTCCCTCTGTGTGCGGTCTGTCCCTCTCCCTGTGTGTGCGGTCTGTCCCTCTCCCTCTGTGTGCGGTCTGTCCCTCTCCCTGTGTGTGCGGTCTGTCCCTCTGTGTGCGGTCTGTCCCTCTCCCTGTGTGTGCGGTCTGTCCCTGTGTGTGCGGTCTGTCCCTCTCCCTCTGTGTGCGGTCTGTCCCTCTGTGTGCGGTCTGTCCCTCTGTGTGCGGTCTGTCCCTGTGTGTGCGGTCTGTCCCTCTCCCTCTGTGTGCGGTCTGTCCCTCTGTGTGCGGTCTGTCCCTCTCCCTGTGTGTGCGGTCTGTCCCTCTCCCTCTGTGCCAAGCCCCCTCGGGTGGTTTGATGGGGCACGGCCTCCTGTTCTCACTGGAGTTCTCTCCTCTCGGGGACATCGCAGACCCCTGGCCCTCCTGTCGCTCGTCCCCGCCAGGCTCGTCTCCCTTCCCTCTGCCCCCGTGCTGTCCTCCTCCGCCTTCGCCCACGCCCGGCCCCAGACCCTCTCCTCTGACCGCCCGTCACCCCGGCCTCCACAGGCGACACCGGCGAGATCAAGTCAGAGGTCCGAGAGCAGATCAACGCCAAGGTGGCCGAGTGGCGCGAGGAGGGCAAGGCGGAGATCATCCCCGGGGTGGGTGCCGCGTGGTGCTGGGGGGGGGGGCAGGGGGACCGGAGGCCCGGGTGGGGCGGCTCCCGGAGGTCATCCCGGGGAGGGTGCCGGCGTGGCGCTGGGGGGGAGGGGCAGAGGGGGGCAGGGGGACCGGAGGCCCCGGTGGGGCGGCTCCCGGAGGTCATCCCCGGGGAGGGTGCTGGCGTGGGGCTGGGGGGGAGGGGCAGAGGGGGGCAGGGGACCGGAGGCCCGGGTGGGGCGGCTCCCGGAGGTCATCCCGGGGAGGGTGCCGGTGTGGCGCTGGGGGGGGGGGGCAGGGGGGGGCAGGGGGACCGGAGGCCCCGGTGGGGCGGCTCCCGGAGGTCATCCCGGGGAGGGTGCGGCGTGGTGCGGGGAGGGTGCGGGGGGCGCAGGGGGACCGGAGGCCCCGGTGCGGAGCCTGACGCCCGCGGCCCCAGGTGCTGTTCATCGATGAGGTCCACATGCTGGACATCGAGAGCTTCTCCTTCCTCAACCGGGCGCTGGAGAGCGACATGGCGCCCGTGCTCATCATGGCCACCAACCGCGGCATCACCCGGTGAGCGCTCCGGGCGGGGAGGGGCGCTCCGGGCGGGGAGGGGAGGGGCGCTCCGGGCGGGGGGGGGGGGGAGGGGAGGGGCGCTCCGGGCGGGGGGGGGCGCTCCCGGGGGGGGGGAGGGGAGGGGCGCTCTGGGGGGGAGGGGAGGGGAGAGGGGCTGGGGGAGAGGAGAGGCGCTGGGGGAGGGGAGGGAGGGGAGGGGCGAGGAGCTCCGGGCGGGCGGGCGGGGGTGGGGGTGGGGGGGGAGAGGCGCTCCGGGCGGGCAGGGAGGGCACAGCGGGGAGGGGAGGGCTGAGCTGCTGTGACGGTTCCCACTGGCATCGGGGCCCAGGCCAGAGGGTGAGCCTTTCCCTTAAACAAGGTGCGGGTGGCCTGGCCGGTGTGGCTCAGTGGTTAAGCATCAACCTATGAACCAGGAGGTGAGGGTTCGATTCCTGGTCAGGGCACAGGCCCAGGTTGCGGGCTCGATCCCCAGTGTGGGTGCAGGAGGCAGCCAGTCAGTGGTTCTTTCTCCCTCTCCCTTCCTCTCTGAAATGAATAAAAACATATTTAAGTGAAAGAACAAACGAGTGGTCAGGTGGGTCGGCGGCTCCGATCCAGAGGGAGCCCGGGTCGGTTTTCTGTTGCTCCTTATCCCTAAGGCTATGGTTTCTCAGTCTGTGTGCCCCGGCACCCCGGCTCTGATCAGACACAGGATCCTGTGGGGCAGCTTCCCTCCTGAGGGGCGCAGTAGCGTGTGCTGGACACTGCGGGGCGCTACCGGAGCTCAGCCAGACCCAGTGCTTAGTCAGTGAAGCGTGTCTGTCGGCCTGAGGAGCTGGGACCCGTCACGGAGCCCCGGTGAAGCTTGGGAGCCTCCGTCCCAGGGGCCCAGCCCCGTGCCCTCTCGTCCTCCCGGCCGGCTCTCCACCCCTCGGCTGTGGTTTGGCCCCGAGGAGGAGAAGGAAGTGGGGAGCAGACAGCCCCCCGGGGCTGGAGCCCGGAGGCTGCACGCTCAGGGCGGCTGTGCCTGGTGCCCGGGCGGCGGGCAGTGCCAGCTCTGCCCCGAGGGCTGGGTGTCACAGGGAGGGAGGGCCAGGGCTCCGGGCAGCGCGGACTCTCCCCTGGCCCCGATTTTTTTTTTTACAGAGAGGAAGGGAGAGGGATAGAGTTAGAAACATTGATGAGAGGGAAACATCGATCAGCTGCCTCCTGCACACCCCCCACTGGGGATGTGCCCGCAACCAAGGTACATGCCCTTGACCGGAATCGAACCCGGGACCCTTCAGTCCCCAGGCCGACGCTCTATCCACTGAGCCATGTTGGTGGTGGTTTTGCTGCTGCAGAGGCTGGGGGCTCAGTCCCAGAGGAAACGCACGTCACGTGAAGGGATTAAGTCCCGGGTGACAGTGCGGCCACACGAGTTCAGAGCACAGAAAGCTGTCTTCAAACCACACAGGAAGCCAGGCGATGCGTTGGCTGGTGGGCAAATGGCCTCCAGAGGCTCCCAGGGGCCGGGTTCAGTTTGGTGGCTGAGTGTTGGCCCCGGTGCACAGAGCGTAGCTCTCACCGACGGGGAACCTCCCGTCCTCCCGGCGCCCGCAGTGCCGCCGGGCTGGGCGGTGCACAGGGGCAGGACCGGGAGGGGCCCTCGGCCAGGGATCCCGGCAGAGGGCAGAGCCGTCGCTGAGACCGTCCAGCAGGATTGACGCAGTCGGCTCTGACGCCAGCTGGGGCTGAAGGCTACGTGGTGTTTGGCCCAGAGGGTGGGCTGTGCTGGGGGAGGGGAGTCCGAGTGGAAGGAATGGAGAGCCAGGCTCGGGGGGCATCACCCTGACAGCCTCCTCCCCCTCAGGATCCGGGGGACCAGCTACCGGAGCCCCCACGGCATCCCCATCGACCTGCTGGACCGGCTGCTCATCGTCTCCACCTCCCCCTACAGCGAGAAAGGACACGAAGCAGATCCTCCGCATCCGGTGTGGGGCGGGGGCGGGGATCTCCGGGGACCCTGAGATGGGGGGGGCGGGGCGGGGGCGGGGCCCTGACCCCGGGGACCCTGAGATGGGGGGGGGCTGACACCGGGGACCCTGAGATCGGGGGGGGGGGGGGGGGGGGGGGGGGGGGGGGGGGCTGACACCGGGGACCCTGAGATCTGGGGGGAGAGGGGGTGACGGGCCTGAAAGCGTGGGCGTGGCCTCCGCTGCCGGTGGGGGCCCTGTGGGGAGGGGGGGGGGTAACTGACGGGAGGAAAGAGCCTGTAAGGGGAGGGGGGAGGGGGAGGCCCAGCATGTGCCTCAGTGGCCCTTGCCCAGCGCTCTGCGGTTCTGAAGATGCAGATTCCACATTTTCTCAGGGAGGGATGGGGGGCTGGGGCGTGCTGCGTCCCAGGCCTGACCTTGTCCGACCCGCCCCCGCCGCCCGCAGGTGTGAGGAGGAGGATGTGGAGATGAGCGAGGACGCCTACACGGTGCTGACCCGCATCGGGCTGGAGACCTCCCTGCGCTACGCCATCCAGCTCATCACGGCCGCCAGCCTGGTGTGCCGCAAGCGCAAGGTCAGCGCCGCCCGGGGCCGGCGAGACCCGCCCCCCAGGGCTCGGCCGGGGCTGCCTTTGGGCCTAGAACGGAGTCCTCAGAGGCAGGGGGCTCTGTCCTGGGTTTGTTTCTGTGCCTCCGGGCCGGACACAGTGGGCACTCAGTAAACTCCTTTAGGTGAGAGTAGATACTGGGAAGCCCGTCTCACGGATGAAGGAATGGAGATGGGGCTCAGCCAGGAGCTGGCGGAGGCAGTATTTGAACCAGGCGATGGGCCTGAGCCCCACCTGGGAGGGCCCCTGAGTTCTCCCTCGCCCCCCCCCCAGGGCACGGAGGTGCAGGTGGACGACATCAAGCGGGTCTACTCGCTCTTCCTGGACGAGTCGCGCTCCACGCAGTACATGAAGGAGTACCAGGACGCCTTCCTCTTCAATGAGCTCAGTGGGTGTCTCCCCTCCCGGCCCCCCGGCCCAGCCCGCCCCCCAGGCCTGTCCGGAGAGCTGGGAGGGAGCGGGCCTGGCTCTGGGCTGCAGTGACCACGTGACCTTCTTCCCCTACAGAAGGCGAGACGATGGACACCTCCTGAGCTGACGTTCCCCGTCCGTGTCCGTCTCCCCCCTGCCCCGTTTTCTACCAGGTTCTGACACTGTGACTTTGTATAAAATGCTCTGAAACTGGACCGTGTGTGTGTGTGTGGTGTGCGCTCACGTGCACTGCCCCCGGACCCCAGAGAAAGGCAGCCCAGGGCGGTGTGAGGCCTTTATTGGGGGTGCGGGTGGGGGTGCGGGTGGGGGTGGGGGTGCGGGGGCATCCTCAGAGGAAGAGGAGGTCTGGGAGGGTGGGCCGGTCACAGGCCAAGGGCTGGGCTCTGGGCCCCCCGCAGTCGGAGCTGCTGAGGCGGCAGGGCCCACAGCGGCAGCTGAGGGCCACAGGGAAGGAGACCACCGGGTCCACGCCAGGCGGGCAGCCGGGGAGCCGGATGGAGGCAAAGCTCAGCTCGCGGTAGGTGCACACCGGCTGGGGCACCGGCGGCAGCGGGGCCGGCAGCACCCGCACCTGGAGGCAGTGCGGAGGGGGGTGGCATGGCGTCTGCCCAGAGCCAAGCCCCCCCCCCCCCCCCCCCCCGGTCTCCCCTGTGCCCCCCACAAATCGAGGGTACCCTCTGCGCTCCCCCTCCCACACGCCCAGCCCCGCCAGCCGCCCCGCCGCCCCCCCGCCCTCCCGCCCCGCCGCCCTCCCGCATCCGCCCCCCGCCCCCCCGCCCCCCGCCCGCCGCCTCCCGCCCCCCCCGCCCCCCCGCCCCCGCCCTCCCGCCCCGCCGCCCTCCCGCCCCCCTGCCCCGCCCGCCCTCCCGCCCCCCGCCCCGCCCTCCCGCCCCGCCTCCCGCCCTCCCGCCCCCGCCGCCCCCCCGCACCTCCCGCCCGCCGCCAGCCGCCCTCCCGCCCCCCGCCCCCCCCCCCCCCCCCCCGCCGCCGCCCCCCCGCCCTCCCGCCCCCCCCCCGCCCCCCCCGCCCCCCCGCCCCCCCGCCCCGCCCCGCCTCCGGGCCAGGCTGAGCGGTCCCTGCTCACCATGCTGGGGCAGTAGCCGGCGCAGATGCTGGTGGTGAAGGCGATGCAGACCGGACAGGCCTCCTTCTCGGCAGCCAGCGTGGCATTGACGGGCCGGCACAGTGGCCGCAGCGGCCCCCTGGATGCCCGCACCGCCCCCACGCTCAGCAGCAGCCACAGCAGCAGCCCCTGGGATCAGGCCATTTCCTCAGGGCCAGCCCCTCCATCCTGACCCCCACCCCATACCCAGGGGCCCCGGGACCCACCCTCAGACCCCGCCCCACTGCTGCCAGCAGGAAGCCCGCTGGCTGTCCACACCCTTCTGGAAAGAGGCCGCCTTCACCCAGTCCCAGGCCTCCCAGCTTTACCTGGAGCATCTCCATCCTGGGTGCCTCCCTACCGTGTTTACCTGGTCTTATACCCGCAGGCTGTGGGGGCGGCAAGGCCAGGGGTGGCGGCATGGCTGAGTAACCTGGACACTAATCTCCTCGGGGGCGAGAGGCAGATAAGGTCAGGGATGTGCGGGAGTGGCTGAGTGAGCACCCTCCCCCCTTCCCTGCTGGCTTGGCGCCAAGAAGCAGGAGACACTCAAGATGACAGCGGACTTTACAGACTCCATCCTTAGCGTGCTGGGGCAGGGAGGAGGGGTAGGGAGCCCGTGGTTGTGCAGCCCGGTCTGCCCATTATAGGGGAGTGGGAGGAGGGGTCTGGAGCTCGCCCCTCCAGCGCCCCTGCAATGGGGATGGCGGGGGGCCTCAGCCCTGCTCCCCCTGCCATGGACTGAAAGCCAGAACCCAAACTTAGGAGGGGCTTGGCTCCGAGTTGCCTGCTGTGCTCAGGAAGCGGGGCCGCCTGCTCCCAGATACCCGCCCCCCCAGGATTCAGGGGGAGCGCCTTCCCCCCCACACACCGGCCCCCAGAAACCAGGATGCAGAGCCCAACCCAGCAAAGAGCCAAGTGTAGACTATTTCACCGTCATTGATTCAGAGGAGCTCGGCCCCTCCTGCCCGCGGGCCCACAGCCCCGAGTTCATGCCCCAGGCCCGCCCCCGCCCGCACAGTCCAGCGGCCAGACGCTGTCCTGCCCCCAGGTGGTGAGCGGGTTCCCGAGCTCAGCCCCGCCCACGGGGCGCCCAGGGGCGGGGTTCCAGGCGGCCCCGCCCTCGGGCCGTGTCCTGTCGGGGCGGGGGCGTGTCCTGTCGGGGCGGGGGCGTGTCCTGTCGGGGCGGCCCGGGCGCTCAGACCAGCGCGGGCCGGCCGCTGCCGTAGCGGGCGCTCTCGGTGCGGTAGGCCAGCGGCACGCTGTGGATGCGGGGCACGGGGCTCCGGTGCGGGGCCCGCCAGGCCAGCCCCGGCGGGAGGAAGGGGTCCAGCCGGCGCAGCGGGTGCAGCGGGAGGCCGTAGGACTCCCGCGCCAGGGACAGCGCCCCGCGGTGCGGCACCGCCGGCGCCACCGGGAGCGCGCGCGGCACGCGGGTCTGCGGCGGCGGCGGCGGCCGCCAGGAGCGCGGGCAGCACTGCTTCTGGGGGTCACGTTCCAAGGGTGGCAACTCCTTCCTGTCGGGGGGAGCAGGGTGGGGACGAGGCTCAGGGCTCAGAGCCGCCTCGGGTTTTGGGGAGAGGAAATGGGGTCGGGGACTCCTAGCCTGGATTCCTGGGTCCTCCGGGTACTTGGACGCCTGCAGTCCGGGGTTTTCCCGCCCTGGGGCAGTATCTGGGGACTCAACCGTCAAATGACCCGCCCCGGGTCCTCAGGCCCCGGCTCTCCCTCCGCAGGCTGCTGTTCCTGAATGGACCCTGGGCGCCAGGGCAGCGGCTGAGGTCTGAGCGCCCGGGTCTAAGTCAGGGGGGCCATACCCGGGGTCCGGGCGGCCCAGCAGCCGGGATGGGAGGGGGCCGGGTCTAAGTCGGGGGGGCCATACCCGGGGTCCGGGCGGCCCAGCAGCCGGGATGGGGGCGGGTGCAGGGGCGGCGCAGGGCGGACTCCCTCACCTGGAGAAGGCGCGGAAGTCGGCGGCGGCGGTGGGCAGGTAGAGCTGGAAGTGGTCCAGGATGCCCTGGTTGGAGACCGCCAGAGGCCGGCCGGCCAGCTCCGGGCTCTGCCTCCAGGGAATGAGGGTCTGAGGAGGCACAGGCGGGAGGAGTGGCCAAGGAAGCGGCTTGACGTCGCTCCTGAAGCCTCGGGTCCCAGACTGAGCACTCCTCTTCCTCCGGACTCAGCAGCCTCTCTTCTCCGGCCCCGGCCCCACACCCGCCCCCAGAGTCAGAGCCCTCCCTTCCTGGCCCGTCGCATGCCAGCGCTCCTTGGCGCCGCTCCCCAAACCAGAAACTCCAAGACCCAACCGCTCTTTGCTCACCGCCAACAGGAAGGCCGGTCCCAGCCTCAAACCTCCCTGTCCTGCCGCTGGAGTTAAGCAGGAGCTCAGCCAGCAATTCCCCAACCTCGGCCCCCGACTCCCCGCCCCCCTTCTGGCTCCGGCTCCGGCTCCCACCTATTCAGACCCGTCCCCTAGCACAGACCTCTTCCTGGCTCTCTTCTAAGCCTCAAAACCACCTACTACCCCAACGGCCCGGCTCAGGGGTGGAGCATCCACCTGTGAACCGGGAGGCCACGGTTCGATTCCCCGGTCAGGCCTGGTTTGGGGCTCGATCCCCCGTGGGGGCGGGGGGGTGTGCAGGAGGCAGCCAGTCAGTGATTCTCATCATTGATGTTTCTACTCTCTCTCCCTTCCTCTCTGAAATCAATAAAAACAGCTGAAACCGGTTTGGCTCAGTGGATAGAGCATCAGCCTGTGGACTGAAAGGTCCCGGGTTCAATTCCGGTCAAGGGCATGTACCTTGGTTGCGGGCACATCCCCAGTAGGGGGGGTGCAGGAGGCAGCTGATCGATGTTTCTAACTCTCTATCCCTCTCCCTTCCTCTCTGTAAAAAGTCAATAAACTAGATATTTTCTAAAAAGTCCAAGCCCCTTCCCTAGTCTTTGTACTCTTCTCAGGCCTCCCTTTTAGCCACGCCCCCTGATTAAAAAATCCCTGCTGGCCCCGCCCAGGGCCCCATCCGCTACCTGGGAGACGCCCGCGAAGTGGTGGTCGGCGAAGCGCAGGGGCCGCGCGCGCAGGCGCAGGTCGGGCCACGCGAAGTGCGCCTGGGCCTCGCTGCGCTGGTGCCGGGTGGTCAGCGGGAGGCACCAGCCCTGGCGGCTGAGCTGCGGGGAGACGATCCGGGGGCCCAGCCTGAGGGTGGGCGGGGCGGCACTGCAGCCCTCGACCCCGCGGACCTCGGCACCCTGGAACCTTACCTTTTCCCCCAAATCCTTCATCCCCACGCTCCGCTCCAGGGCCTTGGGCTTCGGCACCTTGGGCTGCGAGTAGGGCCCGCCGTGGGTCTTGAGCACCCCGTGGGCCGAGCCAGAGGTGGTCTCCCAGCGGCTGATGACCTCGTCGAAATCCCAGATGTGCAAGTCCGGCTTCGCGAGCGGGGGCAGGGGATCCGCCGCCGTGGACTGGGTGCAAGGCGCGGGGCGTCAGCTTGAAAAACACTCAGGAGTCCGGCCCGCCAGCCAGTCCTGATCTCTCCCAGGCGGTCCCCAGCGCTTCCCGCCCTCCGGCCCTTCCCTTCATCGGCCAGACCCAGGCCTCCGAGACCCTCCTCCTTCAGTCAGGAGTCCAGGCCTCCATTCATTCCCCTTCGCTTCCTGCAGGTGTCTGGGGCCCCGCAGGGAGTGGGGGCTGGACGTCCAGGCCCCTCACCTGCCGCGTGGGCGGGCGGAAGGGCACGGACGGGATGATGTGGTGGGCGACGCCGCTGCTGGTGAGATGCCAGTCGGGCCAGGACCCTGGGTCCTCGGTCCCAGAGATGGGGGGCCAGAGCGGGCCAGAGCGCAGAGCTAGGAGCTGACCGGCCATGGTCCCTCCTCCCCCGCCCTGCGTCCGGGCCGGAGGCTTGTTGTGGCTGTTGCCATAGGGACAGAACCCTCCCTCGCTGAATCCAGCCAATGGGGGGCCTGCGGGCTGGGGATGGGGAGCGGGAAGAAGGGGTCTAGGCACAGGGGCGTGGGCTTGGACAGAGCCGGGCAGAGACCCCAAGAGGGGCACAGAGCCTCAGAGAAGGTGGGGGCATGGGAGGAGGCCCAGACAGACAGGAGGGCAGAAGGGGAGGGAGAAGCTCAGTGTTAGAGTTTTAGAGACTGCGACCCCCTGGGCAGGGGGAGACAAACTCACAGAGGGGACAGCAGCGAGGGGGGCAGAAACCTGGGGGGAGGGGGCAGAGGTTCCCGAAAGGGGTGACAGAGACTCTGTAGGGGAGGAGGATAGACTACCCAGCTCATCAGGAAATCCATGGGGAACACCCCCATTCCTATAGGGATCCGGCCCTGCGGACTGCCTGCTCCCTCAGCCGGGCTGGTGGGGGGAGGGGAAGGGGAATTGATGCCGGCTGTCCCTCCTTCCCTGTGTGTGCGGAGTCAGCCTCTGTCCCCCGCCTTTGATTGGGCTGAAAACGTCCACCTGGGAACGGGGGGGGGGGGGGGGGGGGGGGGGGCAGAGGGAGGGACCCGCAGAGAAACGCACAGGAAAAGACTCCCCCAAAAAGGGGGTTGGCAGTGGTGCAGGAAGGGCTTTGATGAATGAGAAAGACGCGAAAGAATGAGTGAGAGACGGTGACTAAGAAACAGAGGCAGAGCCGAATCTGGTTTGGCTCAGTGGATAGAGCGTCAGCCTGTGGACTGAAAGGTCCCGGGTTCGATTCCGGTCAAGGGCATGTACCTTGGTTGCGGGCACGTCCCCAGAAACAGATCAATGTTTCTCATGGATGTTTCTAGCTCTCTATCCCTCTCCCTCTCTGTAAAAAATCAATAAAAAATAAATAAATGGAGAGAGAAGGTAGGGGAGGGTGGGGGCAAAGGGGAGATATCAACCAAAGGACTTGTGTGCATGCATGTAAGCCTAACCAGAGGTCATGGACAACAGGGGGTGGGCATCCATGGGGAGGGGCTTGGGGTGGGAATGGGGGGATGAGGACAATTATGTGACACCATAATCAACAAATAAAATTAAAAATAAATAGATAAAGAAATGGTTTGGGTTGTAGCTAAAAGGGAGGCCTGAGGAGAGGACAGACTGGGGAAGGGGCTTGAGCATTTTGAGGTGGGGCCAGCAGGAGGAGGGGACTGAGGAGCAGCAATCCCAGCTCTCGGAGTTGGTAACAGGAGTGGAGTGGCGATTCGTGAAGGATGTGGGGTCTGCCCCTGACTTCCTTGTCACCGCCTCACTGTAATCCTCGGTAGAGGATATATATATATTTTTTCCCATTGATTTTCAGAGAGGGAAAGACAGAGAGAAACACGTCGATGGATTGCCTCCTGCAAGAGTCCTGACCAGGGCCTGGGGCCCGTGCCCTTGGCTGGAATGGAACCCAGGACCCTTCGTCCGCAGGCCGATGCTCTATCCACTGAGCTACATTGGCTAGGGCCTCACTGCCTCACTTTTGGTCTATCAATGTCCATGCCGAAACTGGTTTGGCTCAGTGGTAGAGCATCGGCCTGCGGACTGAAAGGTCCCAGGTTCGATTCCGGTCAAGGGCATGTACACTGGTTGCAGGCACATCCCCGGTGGGGGTGTGCAAGAGGCAGCTGGTCGATGTTGTTTCTCTCTCATTGACGTTTCTAGCTCTCTATCTCTCTCCCTTCCTCTCTGTAAAAAAATCAATAAGATGTTTTTAAAAAATAATAAAAAATAAATAAAGGTCTATCAGTGTCTAAATGACCCCTGATCCCCCACAGTGGTCAGGCCAATGGTCAGAACCCCATGCTTTACTCAAACTGGACAGTCTTAGAGTTTATTCCTTTCTCAGCGGGAATAAAAGCTGAGACGGAGAAAGGTGGTAGAAACCTGATGCCAAGTCCCCCCCAGGGCTGAATTCTCTAGCATCCTGACCTCCTATCACTCATCCTTGTGTTCTGACTGTGATGGGTAGGTCAAAACGGGACATTCTTGCCCTAGCCAGCTTAGCTCAGTGGATAGAGCATTGGCCCATGGACTGAAGGGTCCCGGGTTCGATTCTGGTCGAGGCATGTGCCTCACTGGCAGGCTCAATCCCAATGTGGGAGGCGACCAATCTATGTGTCTCTCTCACATCAATGTTTTCTCTGTGTCTCTCCCTCTCCACTCGCTCTGAAAACGAATGGGGAAAATATCTTTGAGTGAGGATTAACAAAAAACAAACAAAACACAGAGCCTTCTTGCCCCATCTGACCTAGCAAACCGTCCATTCGAGTCCTCGCTCCCAGCTAGTTGCTTACATGTTCCAGTTTTCATGCTCTGCCACCCACTTCTTTTTTTTTTTTTAAGTATTTTTAAAAAATATATTTTATTGATTTTTTACAGAGAGGAGGAGAGAGAGGTAGAGAGCTAGAAACGTCGATGAGAGAGAAACATCGACCAGCTGCCTCTTGCACACCCCCATCGGGGATGTGCCTGCAACCAATGTAAATGTCCTTGACCGGAATCGAACCTGGGACCTTTCAGTCCTCAGACTGAGCCAAACCGATTTTGGCGCTGCCACCCGAAATCTTGATATATTTCCCCCTTTTCACTCTCCCCATAATGAGCAAGGTAATGTCCTCTGAGAGCATACAGCAGCAACTTAGAAGCTGAAGGCCTCCAATGCTCACATCCACCAGAGTTGATCTGACAAGTTGTGTATTAGAGCTCTTAAACAGTAGACATTCAGAAAACATAGGCTATCATCATCATCATCATCCGCCGCCGTGGCGTTCACAGAACTCCTATTCATCCTTCAAAACCCCACCCATTTTCCCCACCTGTCTTGTACCGATTGAGCTGACTTTGTGACGACTTCACAAGTTCCCACAACAGAGGCCCAGAGCAGCCAGGCCCCCCCTGAGGTCCCTCTCGGCCTCCAGCTCTTCTCTCCTCTGCTTGCCCAGGTCCTTCCCGCGCAGAGCAGGCCTCAGGCCCGGCCGGTCCGGCTGAGGAGCGTGCAGACGCAGGCAGTGTCGATGCGAATCCAGCGCCAGCCCACGCGGCCCTGGGCGTCCGTGGTCAGCGCCCGCACGTAGGACTGCTTGGCCTTGCACTCGGACACCCAGTGCCTCCGGTCCACGCCCCGGCAGCCGCCGCCGCCCGCGCCGGGGCCCTCTTCCCCGGCGCTGTCGGCCTTGCAGCGGGTCTCAAAGAAGTACTGGCGCAGGGGGCTGCCGCCGGCCGCGGGCACCTCGCCCAGCACCTCCACCTCCCGCCCGCGCAGGTCCACGGCCGTCCGCCGGTCCGTCACCCAGCTGCTGACCGCGTCGCACACGGCCAGCTCCCCGCGGCGGCTGGCCGGCGCCGTCTCGCTCACGCCTCGCCGGCTGCGGTTGGCGGGGCCGCCCGCCGGCTCCCCGAAGGCCCCGGTCTCCAGCAGGAAGAGCAGCGGGGGGCCCGCGGGGGCGCCCCGGGACAGCACCACGCGCGGGGACAGGAGGTCCCACTCGGGGCCTGGAAACGGGGGCAGCGGAGAGGGCGGGGGGTGGGGTCCCACGGGGACGCTGGGGAGGAGGCAGAGGAGGAGGAGGATGGGGAGGCACCGTGCAGGGTGGGGCAGCATCTCGCAGGGCACCTGAGGAGGAAGAGAGCTGGGGTTAGAGAAGAGGGGAGTCATGTAGGGGGGACCCTAGGGAGGCCCTTGTTCTAGAACCTTGGGGAACCCATATTCTAGGATTGAATAATGCCCAACTTCCAGATTATCCTACTATTATCTATCTACATATATAAAGGTAAGCATCCCTTCCATCATTCAACCAGTAGATATGATGTGCACTGACCACCAGGGGGCAGACAGTCAACACACAGGCATGGAAACATGGGACAGACTGATGAATCTCAGAGGGAAGGGGGAAGGGGAGGACAGGGAGAGATGAACCAAGCTGAAACCGGTTTGGCTCAATGGATAGAGCATCAGCCTGCGGACTGAAAGGTCCCGGGTTCGATTCCAGTCAAGGGCATGTACCTTGGTTGCAGGCACATCCTCAGTAGGGGGTATGCAAGAGGCAGCTGGTTGATGATTCTCTCATCGATGTTTCTAACTCTCTATCCCTCTCTCTTCCTCTCTGTGGAAAATCAATAAAATATATATATATTTTTTTTTAAAGGAAGAGATTAACCAAAGATCTTATATGCATGCTAGAGGCCAGGTGCATGAATCCGTGCAGGTGGGGTCCCTCGGCCTGGCCTGCAGGGACCAGGCTGTAACTGGCTCTCCCACATCCCCAAGGGGTCCTGGGTGGCAAGAGGGCGCAGGCCAAGCCCAGGGCCCCCACCAATGCACAGGGCCTCTAGCGACTAATAATGGCCAACAATTGGGGACATACCGGCTCAGAGAGGTTAGTAACTTGGGCCAGGTCACACAGCCAGCAAATGCCAGAGGTGAAACGGGAACCCTGTCTGAGCACCCCCTACTCGGCCATACTGCCTCTGCAACCCCCAGAAACCCTAAGTCCTACAGCCTGGAGGAGGTTTGAGGTCCCAAACTTTGAGAAAGGCCAGCTCTGGAATCCTGGCGAGATCCAACTTCAGCTCGAAGCTCCACGAAGAAGGCAAGAAAGTCAGTTGGGCCTCAGTTTCCCTGCCTGCGCCCCTGATCTGGGGCTGGGAGCTGCAGGCGAAGCTGTGGCCACCGCCTTTCCCGCACCACATCCTGGAGGCCTGCGATTCCCGGAAGGGCGAGGTGGGGAGGACCAGGGTGGGTACCGGACCTGTCAGCACCTCCTCCGCCTCCGAGCTCCCGGGCTGGGGGCCCCCAGGCTCCAGGGGGCCCCTGTGGGGGACGCAGGGCGCCCCCTCCTTCCTGACATCTCAGGAGCGGGAAGGGGGCAACCACCTAGAGGAAGAGGGGAACAGGCATGTCAGACGGGGGGGGGGGGCTGAATCCCTGGGTAGGGTTTGGGGGTGAGGGTGGGGTATTGGAATGGGGGGGTAAGGACAAATCTGTGATACCTTAATTAATAAAGAAAAATTTTTTTAAGTGTAGGGTACCGAAACCGGTTTGGCTCAGTGGATAGAGCGTCGGCCTGCGAACTGAGAAGTCCCAGGTTCGATTCCGGCCAAGGGCTTGTACCTTGGTTGCGGGCACATCCCCAGTGGGGGGTGTGCAGGAGGCAGCTGATCAATGATTCTCTCTCATCGATGTTTCTAACTTTCTCTCCCTCTCCCTTCCTCTCTGTAAAAAATCAATAAAACATATATTTTTAAAAGTGTAGGGTACCCCACAGCCAAGCCACGCCCCCCTTGCCAGAGGCCCCTGGCCGGCCCAGGTGACGGCTCCTGGCCCGGATGGGAAGCAGATGGGGGGCGGGGATGGGGGAGAGGGGACCGCAGAGGCTGGAAAAGATTACATCCTCCTCGGCCCATCCATCTCCCGGACAGACAGGCAGGCTGGGGCGGGGCCGGGCCGGACCCCGGGGCACCGGGGGCGCTCACTCAGAGCCCGGGTCCCCCAGGCCGCCGCCTGGAATGTTCCCCGCGCGCACGGGACAGGCCGGGGCCCGCCCGCGCCTCCCGCCGCGCATACCTGGGCGGCTGCCGCCCGGCTGCGGGGAGCCGGGGGGAGAGGGGGTTCGGGGGGGAGCTGGGGGGAGAGGGGCGCATGCTGATCGGCCAGGACCCGCGGTCCAGGCCCCCCGTCCCTCCTCCCCCGGGACCCAGGGGTCCAGGCCCCCAGCCCCTCCTCCCCGGACCCTGAAGTTCTGGGGTTCGAGCCCCGCCCCCCAGGTTCTCCGCAGAAGCTTCAGGCTGGGGGTCCGGGCTCCGGAGACCCCCCTGGGGGCGCCCCCACGGGGAGGGGGTCACCGGTTGTTCCTCGGGGACTCTGCTCCTGCCTCAGTTTCCTCCGCCAGCCCCGCCCCCGGCCCCGCCCCGCCCCTCCCTACCCGGGGGCAGGGCGCCCGGGCGCGGGACCCGGAGGAGGCGCGGAGCTCTTACCTGGGCGCCCTGCTCCGGCTGCCGGCGGGCTCCGCGCCGCGCACCGAGGCTCCCAGGGCCCGGGTCGGGGCGGGGGCGGGGCGGCGCCGACGGCGGAGGAGGGGCCGGGGGAGCCCGCCTTCCGCGCGCGGGCCGGGACCTCGGGAGCCCAGCCTGGCGAGCTCAGCCCTCCGCCCGCCTGGGTCTCAGGAGGCCAGGCGCCAGCCCCCGCCTCCTCCCGCAGACCCTGGAGTGGGACCCCCAGTCCCTCCTCCCTCAGACCCAGGAGTGGGACCCCCAGCCCCCGCCTCCCGCAGACCCAGGAGTGGGACCCCCAGTCCCTCCTCCCTCAGACCCAGGAGTGGGACCCCCAGCCCCCGCCTCCCGCAGACCCAGGAGTGGGACCCCAGCCCCCGCCTCCCGCAGACCCAGGAGTGGGACCCCAGCCCCCGCCTCCCGCAGACCTTGGAGTGGGGACCCCCGCCCCTCCTCCCTCAGACCCAGGGGTCCAGGCCCCCAGCCCTCCTCCCTCAGACCCAGGTCCTCCTCTCTCAGACCCAGGGCTGGGGGACCCCCAGCCTCCTCCTCCCTCAGGCCAGGAGTCTGGCTCCCCAGACCCCTCCTCCTCCCTCAGACCCAGGAGTCTGGCTTCCCAGCCCCTCCTCCCGCAGACCCAGGAATGGGGACCCCAGCCCCTCCTCCCTCAGACCCAGGAATGGGGACCCCAGCCCCTCCTCCCTCAGACCCAGGGCTGGGGGACCCCCAGCCCCTCCTCCCTCAGACCCAGGAGTCTGGCTTCCCAGCCCCTCCTCCCTCAGACCCAGGAATGGGGACCCCAGCCCCTCCTCCCGCAGACCCAGGAATGGGGACCCCAGCCCCTCCTCCCGCAGACCAGGAGTCTGGGCCCGAGATTCCTTCGCATTCTTCAGCCAGCGAAGTGTCAATCCCCAGGCAGATTCCCACCCTCTGCTCCCATCCCCACGCTCCCAGGAGCTCCCGGCCAGACATTAACCAGCTGGGCCTGGGCAGCGATAAGGCCCCGGGCCAGGGGGGGACAGTGGATGTGGGGGGCTCTCCCACAGAGCCCTCCTCTCCCCTGGAATTTCCTGGCTGGGCACTGGGGAGAGGGTCTTGTCCTGAGCTCAGAGGAGAGAAGTTGAAGGTGTTACAGGCCTGGGAGAGAGGTTTGGTTTGGGGGCACAATGACCTTAGAGAAAGAAGGAAAGTGAAGGGAGACTGGGGGCGGGGGGAGGCACGGAAAAGGGGAAGAGTCCCAGAGAAAGAGGGGGGACAGAGGCCCAGAGAGAGAGCGAGCCCCTGAGCGGGGGGAAGACGGGAGTTGGAGTCCAGGACAGCCCGGCGGCCGGGCCCTCACCCCTCTGCAGGGTTGTTTTCAGGGGAAAGCTGACACTTGTCTGGGGGGGAGGGGGCATCCCATACCTCTCCCTCAGCCTAAATATAGCATGGCAAGGTGGCAGGAAGGGTGTCCCCGCGCTGGGTGTTCCCCTCGCCTCTTCCCCATCGCTCAGAGCCAGGGCGGCATGGCAGGCGGCGGCGCAGTTGTTTATTGGGGTGGGGGAGGGGCGCCCCCAGGCTCTGAGTGTCCCCTCCCTGACTCACCACACCCTTCCCCACCCCAGCACCCAGCGCGGGCCAGGCCTGTCAGAGGGCCCCCACGGAACCCCGGGGAGAGCAACTGAGGAACTAGCAGAGGAGGAAGTGGCAAAAGTCTCTGTCCCCCCACTGTCCGTGTCTCAGGTGCCCTCTCTCTCCGGCTCCTGTCTCCCTCTCTCTGGGTCTCTGTCCTCCCCCTGGCCTCCGACCCCCCTCCCAGGCCACTGCCTTCCTCTCCCCAGCGGCCGCTCCCCGTGGGTGCCACTCTCAGCCTGTCTCCGTCCCCCTCTGCAGGTCTCGGTTCCTCTGGGCCTGTGCCTCCTCCTCCTCCTCTTCGGGTCTCTGTGCTAACTCTGCGCCTGCCCCCGCGATGCTGTCCGTGTCTGCCACCGCGAGGAGGCCTGTCTTTTCTGTCTCCAGGTGTGCCTCTCTCTCCCTCGCAGAGAGAAGTGACAGCCTACGGGTTATGTTATTTCCGACCTTTATCAAACTCTTCCCACCCTCTGTACCCGCTGCCATCTCTCTGTATAAGGAGGTAGGTGGGTCGCCCTGGCTGGTGTGGCTCAGTGGATAGAGCCTCGGACCCTGGCCTGTGGCCTGAAGGGTCTCGGCTTCGAGTCCGGTCAAAAGCACATACCTCGGTTGCAGGCTTGATCGCTGGCCCTGGTCGGAACTTGTACAGGGGGGCAAGCAATGGATGTGTCTCTCTCACATCGATGTTTCTCTCTCTCTCTGTCTCTCTCCCTTCCTTCCACTCTCTCTGAAACTCAATGGGGAAAAAAAATAAAAAATGAACAAAAAATAAATAAAAACCAAGGGAAAAATAGGGTGATGACTCACAACAAAAAGGTAGTGGGGTGAAATCAGGGGTTCCAAACTGAGTCTCTCAGCTGCATTCTGAGCTGTCAAAGGGGCTTCATAAAAGCTGTGTTCCTTGCCCTGGCTGGTTTGGCTCAGTAGCTGGAGCACAGGCCTGCGGCCTGAGGGGTCCCAGGTTCGAGTCCGGTCAAGGGCACATGCCCTGGTTTTCAGGCTCTGTCTCCAGTGGGGGGCGTGCAGGAGGCAGCCAATCAATGATGGTTCTCTCTCATCATTGATGTTTCTGTCTCTCTTTCTCCCTTCCTCTCTGAAATCAATAAAACTTTCATTTTAATAAAAGAAAAAAGAGGTGCACCGAAATCAGTTTGTCTCGGTGGATAGAGCGTCAGTCTGAGGCCTGAAGGATGCCAGGTTTGACTCCGGTCAAGGGCATGTACCTTGGTTGCGGGCACATCCCCAGTAGGTGTGCAAGAGGCAGCTGTTCGATGTGTCTCTCTGATCGATGTTTCTAACTCTCTAACCCTCTCCCTTCCTCTCTGTAAAAAAACAAAAAAAATACATATTTTTTAAAGAGGTGTGTTCCCCTCAAACCAGTTCCCCTCTGATGCGTCACTCTGCTGCCTCTAAGGTTTCATTTGACAAAAAAAAAGGGGGGGGGGTTATATTATAGTTAAAAATAACAATAACAACAACCACACTCTGCAAATCACTGGATGGGTTTTAATGAGTTAATATGGGTTAAGTGCTTTGAATGATGCCTGGTGCATAGGAAGCCCTATATGTGTTAGTGATTCAACCCTCCTCCTCCTCCCCCTCCTCTCCTCCTCCTCCTCCTCCTCCTCCTCCCCCTCCTTCTCCCCTCCCTCTCCTCCTCCTCCTCCTCCATCTCAAAGTGCCCTTTAAGATGGAAAGACCTCTAAAGTGTTTGGCCTCGTGGCCTTGGGTGACACGCTCCGCTCTGAGCCTCAGTTTCCTGTCTGTGAGGCTGTCCGGGCGCGGGAGGTCCGGGGCGCCCCAGCAGGCTGCCACGGCGCTGGCCCCGGCGGTGACGGCGCCTGACCTTGGGGCGCTCTCAGGCCCTGAGCCGCTGGCCGCTCCCGGCTTTGCCTGCCGGCCTTCCTGGGCCGCGGGGAGATGGCATGGGGCGCCCCCACGTGGGACTCTCCTCTCCTTCAGGCTCAGGGGCCCTGCCTTGGCCCTCTTTGGTCTCTCTCTCTCTGGGGTACTCCCGGTGTCTGTCCCTCTCTCTCTCTGGGTGCCTGACACCCCGCCGTGCTCTCCACCCCCCACTCTTGGTCTCTGCCTGCCTCTCCTGTGGATCGTGTCCTCCCTCCCCCTTCCCTGGGTCCTGGTCTCTGAGCGTCTGTTCCTCTCTCTTTGTGTCTTCATCTCCTCTTCTCTGGTTTCTCTTTCTCGGAGCCTCTGTCCTTCCCCAGGTCTCTGTCCCCCCGTCCCCCACCGTGTAGGGACAGAGTATAGTGACCCCCCCTCGCCCCTTCCCCTGGTGGTTCTGATGTCCATGTCCGGAAGCAGCACTGCGGGCGAGGACAGACAGAAAGGGGGTTTCGGTGAAGCCGGTGTGGGGTGGACGGAGGGAGTGTCCGGCTCAGTGTGTCTCCCCGAGGCCACAGCGCATGTTCGCTCCCTGAGGCAGGGTCCCTCCTCGGTGCCCGGGTCCTCCGTGTCACCACGGAACCCTAACCCACTCCACAGGGCCCCGCGGAGTCCACCCGCACGGCCCGGCTCAGCCCACGGCCCTGCCGCACTCACAGCGCCACGTCCGTGTAACGCAGCTCGACGTGTGGCCGAGGCCTGGTCCTGGAGGCTCCCGTGACCACACGGGCCCATGTGGCCCAGCTCCCGTGGAGCCCCCGCCGCCCCGGCCACGCACACACACCCCTCCACACGTTCGGGAGACTCCCACAGTCCCCGTCCCAGCCCGGCGTCACCTCGCATGACCTAGAAAGCTCACATTCCATCACTTGACTCTTCTCCATGACTCACAAGTTCGCAGGACCTAAAATAACATCCACCCAGCGGGACGCAACGCCGGCCCGCGCCCGCCACGTCTCAGTGCCACCCCGCCACGAGGGGACACGCCTGCCACGGGGGACCACATGGCCGGGGGGCCCTGAAACCACAGGACCCCCCACAAGGCGGTTGTCAAGACTCACCCGGACTCACCGCCCAACCCAACCCAACCCAACCCAACCCAACCCAGCCCAACCCGGAACCACGGCACTCACACAGCGATACGGCCGGATGGATCTCAGCAGCAGCCCGAGGGGCTCCGCGGCCTGGCAGGAACCAGTGCAGGTCAAACCAGTGCACCCCGCCCCCCAGCTCAGCTCAGGGTCACCCCTTTCCACTCACTGCCGCCTAAGGAGGCACCTACAGGAGAACCAGCCCACAGGCGAGAGCCGAGAGGCTCAGTGTCCTTCAACTCGTTACCACTTAGCCCAGTTCTTCCCAGACCCAACCCCTCCCTCCTCCTCCCTCCTCCCCTCCCTCCCCCTCCCTCCCTCCCTCGGAGGAGATGTGAGGTCCTGCGGGCGCCCACGGTCCCTCACACTTCGGTGACCATGTGCTTCCCGGGGGGCGGCCAGAGCGGAGGCGACAGCTCGGGCACCTCCCCGTCCACCAAGCCCCCGTTGGCCTTGCCCTCCAGCGGGCCACAGGGCTGCGTGTCCACGTGGCTGTACATGCCCGCCTCCTCGCCCTCCGTCTCCCGGTGGTAAAAGTAGCTGAAGTTGGACACGATGACGGGCACGGGCAGGGAGATGGTGAGCACGCCGGCGATGGCGCACAGGGAGCCCACGATCTTGCCGCCCACGGTGACCGGGGCCATGTCGCCGTAGCCCACGGTGGTCATGGTGACCACGGCCCACCAGAAGGACTCGGGGATGCTGGTGAAGTAGGAGTCTTCCCGGTCGACCTCGGCGAAGTAGACGGCGCTGGAGAAGAGGACCACGCCGATGAAGAGGAAGAAGATGAGCAGGCCCAGCTCGCGCATGGAGGCCCGCAGCGTCTGGCCCAGGATCTGCAGGCCCTTGGAGTGGCGGGACAGCTTGAAGATGCGGAAGACGCGCACCAGCCGGATGACGCGCAGGATGGCCAGCGACATGGCCGGCTGGCCCACGCCCCGCTGCTGGGCCAGCTCGGTGCCCAGCGCCACGAAGTAGGGCACGATGGCCACGAAATCAATGAGGTTCATCACGTTCTTGAAGAAGGCGGGCTTGCTGGGGCAGGCCAGCAGGCGCACCAGCAGCTCGAAGGAGAACCAGCAGATGCACAGCGTCTCCACCACAAAGAACGGGTCATCGAAGGGCGACCGGGGCGGGGGGCCGGGCGCCGGGCTGGAGCCGTTCAGCCGGGAGGCAAACTGCAAGGGGGAAGGGGTTCAGGGGTGCTTCCGGTTCTTCCTCGGAGCCTCTGTCCTTCCCCAGGCTCTGCCTGCCCCCTCCTCTGGGTTTCTGTCTCTCCCTCCAACCCCCACCATGTAGGACAGACTATAGTGACTCCCTCTCGCTTCTTTCCCTGGTGGCTCTGATGACCACGTCTGAAAGCAAAACTTCCTGTCCAGACGAAACCGGTTTGGCTCAGTGGAGAGAGCGTCAGCCTGCGGACTGAAAGGTCCCAGGTTCGATTCCGGTCAAGGGCATGTACCTTGGTTGTGGGCACATCCCCAGTGGGAGGTGTGCAAGAGGCAGCTGATCGATGATTCTCTCTCATCGATGTTTCTAACTCTCTATCCCTCTCCCTTCCTCTCTAAAAAATCAATAAAATATAAAATAAAAAATTTTCCTGTCTGGGGCCGGGACACACTGGAATGGCCGTATTCGCTGTGTAAGTAGCCAAGAATGTATCTATACATCGGTCAACAGCCGTGGCTCCGAGGCCAGCAGTGACCTGCTGTCATAGGCCCTCCCAGGCCCCGGGGTCATCCCTGCTTGGCTGGCTCTCTGGTCCCTCATCCACTGCTGGGGCCTCCTGAAATGGCGCGGCCTGGGGCTCCAATCTGCCCCCAGCGAGAATTCTCCAGCCAGGGAGGGTCCCTAAGCTGCCCCCCCTGCCCTGCGCTCCCACAGCCAGCCCAGACTACAATGCTATGATGGTCAAGACCTTTCCGTCCGCCAGACCCTGACCCCTACTCTTACAGCTCCCGGCTTTGTTTGTGATGGACTCCTCCTACCCTAGCCCTCAGGAGCCACCACTCTGTCACCTCAGCTTCCCTCCCTCTCCCTCTCCCTCTCCCTCTCCCTCTCCCTCTCCCTCTCTCTCTTCCTCCCTCCCTCTCCCTCTCTCTCCTTCCTTCCATTTTGGTTTGTTAATCCTCACCAGAGGTTTGTGCCCTTGACTGGGAATCGGGAAACGAACCCATGACCCTTCAGTCCGCAGGCCAAGCTCTAACCACTGAGCAGACGGGCCAGGGCCCCAGCTGCTTTCTTCAGGTCCGACTGTCATCACCTCCACCCCATCCTTCCCTTTGGTTACCATGAGCCGCACAGGCCCCGGATTTTTCCATGCTCTCTCCTACCCACTGCTTTGATTTCTTAAGGTGCCTGAACTCAGGTCCTCCTGCCCTCCTCCTCAAGCCAGGTTTCTCGCCTACCTGAACCCTGCCTTCAACAGGACGGGTCCCTCTACTGCGATCCCCAGGCCCCGCTCCTCTTAAGCACCCCTGCGCCCCTAGCTTTTGATGGGGGAGTCCCCTGACAGGCCAGTCCCTAGATTGCTCATCCCCTTAAAGCCCCTTGCCACACCTGAAATTGGCCAGGTCCTCCTCCCAGAACCCCGCGCCCCGCCCACCTTCCCGAGAGGCCCCGCCTCCCACGGCCCTGAACCCGCTTTCTGATAGGCCAGGGGGCCCGCGGGGCACGCCCATCTACAGCCAGAGCCCACCTTCCCGAGAGCCCCCCCCCCCACGGCCCTGCACCCGCTTTCTGATAGGCCAGGGGACCCTCGGGGCACGCCCACCTCCCCCTTAAACCACGCCCCTCCTCCGCCCAGGCCCCGCCCCCTCTCACCGGTCCCGCCGCGGCCACCGCCGCCAGCCCCGGCCGGTCGCGGTCGTCGCGGAACTCGGGCAGCGTCTCGAGGCAGAAGACGACGATGGAGACGAGGATGACGAGCACGGAGACGACGGCGAGCACGCGCGCGGCCTGCGAGCTCTCGGGGAACTCGAAGAGCAGCCAGAGCTGGCGCGCGAAGGCGCGGCGGGGCAGCGGGCGCTCGGGCGGCAGCGGGCAGCCCTCGTCCTCGCGCAGGCGCGCCATGGCCGCGGCGCCCAGCCCGTAGAAGGCCACCTCCTCCAGGAAGACGTCGAGCGGCACGTGCGCCGGCCGCCGCAGCCGCCCGCCCGACTGGTAGTAGTAGAGCACGGCGTCGAAGCTCGGCCGGTGCCGGTCGAAGAAGTACTCGCGGCGCGCGCCGTCGTAGAAGCGGCCGCGGCGCGCCGGGTCCCCGAGCAGCGTGTCCGGGAAGCGGCCCAGCGTGCGCGCCCGCGTCTCGAACCGCAGCCCCGCCACGTTGAGCACCAGCCGCTCGCAGCAGCCGCACGGCGGCGAGCACCGCGGCTCCATGGCGTGCGCGCAGCCCCGCTGGTGACCCGCGGCGGGCGGACGTGTGGCCCCGACGCCCGACCCGGCCCGGCCCCACCTCGGCCTCTGCCGCCGCCGCCGCCGCCGCCCCAGCCTGGTGTCCGGTGTCCACGCGTAAAAATAGCCCGGCCCTCCGGCCAGGGCGCGGGGGAGGGGGCGCCGTGACCCCGGCGGGGCAGCGGGGACCCGCGCGCCCTCTGCCGGGGCGCCCGCCCTTTCCCCCGCCCCAGCCACCGCCCAGCGGCGCCGTCTCCGCGCCCGCCCCGCTCTCCGACCCCCTTTCCATGGCCCAGGACCTCTGTCTTCTGACCTGCATCTTCCCAGGGGTGCCCTTCGTGTCTGTCTGTCTGGCTGTCTGGCTCTCAAGTGAGTACCCGAGTCCCTCTGGCGGAGACACAGATGCCCACCCCTTTCTCTCCTTCTCTGGTGTGTCTGCGTCTGGCCAGGTCTTGGACTTGGGTCTGCCTGTCGGGGATGTGTGTCTGTGTGTCTTTATGGGGCCAATCTCTCTAAGTTTTGCCGCCCTGTGGGATTCTGTGTCTTGGTTTCTCTGATCTATGTCTTTGACTCTTTTTCTCTCTCGAGAGAGAGAGTCTGTCTCTGTTTATCTGTTGTCTCCCCTGGCCTCTGTCTCTCCCCTCTGCCCAGGCCTCTCTGCTTCTCTTGCTGGGTCTCCTCTCTCAGTATCTCTCAGCCCGCCGTGTCTCTGTCCGTGGGTTTCTCTGGGGCGAACTCAAACTTTGGTCTTTCTTTCCCTGAAGCATTCTGCAAGCCTCTGTCTCAGCCAGGGCCTCTGGAGGACTCCGTCTCCCTCTCCAGAGCATCAGCTGCCTCCTGCACACCCCCCACTGGGGATGTGCCCGCAACCAAGGTGCATGCCTTTGGCCGGAATCGAACCTGGGACCCTTGAGTCTGCAGGTCGACCCTCTATCCACTGAGCCAAACCGGTTAGGGCTCCGGAGTCACCTCTCCGAGTCTCTCTCTGACCATCACTTTTGGGTCAGGCCCTCCACTGCCCCGGGGGCCGCCTGGCCCTGGAGCGCTCCAGCAGGTGCGGCCCTCAGCCGGTCCCCTCGCAGGGGTTCTCCGCCGGGGTTCCCCGCCAGGTACGCTGAGGCCCAGCCAGACCTGAGCTGCAGCAGCCCTCCAGGGCCAGAGAGGCAGGGCCTGCTCCGCGCGGGTGGGGGCGGGCTGGGGAGATGCCGCAGGGTCACTCCGAGGGGCCGAAGGACAGACGGACGGTGGCCTTCCAGCCGCGGGTGTCCTATGACATCGCATAAAAATAGCCCCGTCCAGCTGGGCTTTCAGGGACAGGGAGTGGTGGGTCGGTCACCTGGACACCTGCGGGCGCGGTCTCCGGCGCCCTCTGCTGGGCGAGCGGAGAGGCTGAAGGTTTTACTCCCTGCGAATTCCCGCCTTCTGCCCGTTTACATGTTCCTGTCACCACCTTCCCTCTGGATGTGTGTCCTGCTCTTTGGGTCTCTCTGTATTGGTCTCTCTCTCTTTCATGATCTTAAATATATATATATATATATTTGATTTTTTACAGGGAGGAAGGGAGAGAGATAGTCAGAAACATCGATGAGAGAGAAACATCCATCAGCTGCTGCCTGCACACCCCCTACTGGGGATGTGCCCGCAACCAGGGTACATGCCCTTGACCGGAATCGAACCCGGGACCTTTCAGTCCACAGGCCGATGCTCTATCCACTGAGCCAAACCGGTTTTGGCCCTTTCATGATCTTTGATACTCATCGTCTCTGGGTTTCTGCCCCCCTCCCCCCCATCCCTCTGGTGTTTTTTCTTCTCTCTGGTCTCTGTCTTCTGTGCCGCACCCGCACGGCCAAGGGTGAGCCTGAGTGGGGGCGGTGAAGGATGGAGAAAGCGGGGTCTGGGTGGGACGCTGTCCCCTGATGGAGAGCTAGCGGCAGCACCACGGACTACAAGCCGTGTCTATTTTACAGCCGGATTCCATGAAGCAAAGGAAGGGTGTGGTCAAGATGTTTACAACATTCTCATGGGTTTCCATCCTCCTCAATCGCATGCACCTGAACTCTATCAAGCCCACATCACTCAGGCTCGCCGGACCACATGCTTGGACCATAGGTTCAAGCGTACAACGAAAGTAGCTGCTGGCTATCACTGTGCTGGAGGCTCTGCCCTCCAAGCTGGGACTGTGACCTCTCGTCAGTCTGAGGCTTGAAACTGTCCAAACACTGTGGCCGCTCTGCACAGTCTCCCCTTGCCTGTCATTCTCCAGGACCCCAAAGAGACCCCTCTTGGTGGGTCTCAACTCTCTGTGGACCTGACCCCCGCCTTCCCTCTCAGCCCTGCCTCTTACACCCGCACCAACACTGCTCCTCCTTGCCCCTTCCAGACGATTCTCCCTCCCTCCCTCCCCCTGAAGCTCAGGCCGTCCACAGACACCTCTGCCCACGCTTCCCTGGTGACTCCCGTCTCCCTTCTGGCCCCTCCCGCTGCCATGGAAGATTCCAGACGTCATCATGCTTAGAAATGTCAGTGTCCTCCTAGCTGATCCTCCTGGAAGCTGGCCCGTACGGATCGTCTTTCCCCCCAAAGGATCGTATTTCTTGTCCTACCAAGAAGTCCTGAGCCTTGCCACACCCTCACTAGGGGAGTCCATGCCCCTGGCTTCTGGTCATTCCCTCAACCCACAGGCTGTCTCGTGGGAAGCCGTGTGGTTTCCCAGGTTGGGATATAAAAGGCAACTTCCCGCTGAAGCTGGTTTGGCTCAGTGCATAGAGCGTCGGTCTGCAGACTGAAGGGTCCCGGGTTCGATTCCGTACAGGGGCATGTACCTTGGTTGCGGGCACATCCCCGGTGGGGGGTGTGCAGGGGCAGCTGGTCGATGTTTCTCTCTCTCATCAACGTTTCTATCTCTCTATATCTCTCCCTTCCTCTCTGTGAAAAATCAATAAAATATATTAAAAAAAAAAGGCAACTTTCCATCCCACTGTTTCCTTGGAACACTTCTTCTTCTTCTTCTTCTTCTTCTTCTTCTTCTTCTTCTTCTCTCTCTCTCTCTCTCTCTCTCTCTCTCTCTCATCTTCACCTGAGGATATTTTCCCATTGATTTTTAGAGAGAGTGGAAGGGAGGGGGGAGGGAGAAAGAGAGAGAGAGAGGTGAGAGAGACACATCAATTGGTTGCCCCCCACACCTGCCCCAATTGGGGCCAGGGATCGAACATGCAACTCCGGTACGTACCTGTGAGCAGGAATCGAACCCCAGAGCCTTTAATGCACTGCTGATGTTCTAACCACTGAGCTTCACAGACCGGGCCTCCTTGGGACACTTCTGCAGGCCAAATGGCCAGGCCCCTGTGAAGAGGACTTGAGGCTGCTGGCCCTTAGCCCTGGCTGACCTCGGCTGGTGACCAGTACCAACCTGTTGTCATCTGAGCAAGTCACCCTGCTGGAAGCACTTCCTATTGCCCCAGCCAGGCTCCCCGGACGGATGCTTCTAGAGCCAGACAAGCCCCTCCCCCAGCTCTGCCCAGCTCGAAGATTTGTGAGGTTAGAGAGTTCTTTTTGGGGGAAAGGTGAGAAACCTCAGAGACAGACGTCCCTTCTCAGTAGGCCCGGTGCACGATATTTGTGAACAGATTGGGTCCCTGGGCCTGGCTGGCGATCAGAGCCCATCAGGCTCCCAGCCTCCCACCTCTTCCTCCCCACACCTCCTCAGCGCCCTGCCTGCCATGTTCTGTGCTGCCCCCTGGTGGTCAGCGCATGTCCTAGCTAGTGATTGAACTCCCAAGAGGGCACTTTGTATATTATCCTTATAGATAGATAGATGATAGATAGATAGATGATAGATAGATAGATAGATATAGATATAGGGTGCAAGAGGTTGATATGTCTTATCACAGGTGACTTCAGTTTGACGACTTGCTTAGAAACCCAGCTAATGTCTGCTGGGTTTCTCCACTGTAGCTATTATTTTTCCCCCTTGTAATTAATGAATGATTGAGAAAGCCATCTTTTTTTGCTCAGTCACGCTTATGGAGGTTAACTTACATGCAGTAAATCTAACCTTTCTAGCCCACACTTCCGTGAGTCTTGGCAAATGAATATAGTCGTGTGACTGTGCTACAATCAAAACAGACAACCATTGTACCACTCCCCAAACTTTCCTCTGCAGCCAGTGCCCCCTCCTCCAGCTCTAGGAAACTACTCTGTTTTCTCCTCCTGTCCCTGGCCCGCGTGTGTGTGTGTGTGTGTGTGTGTGTGTGTGTTTCAGAATGTCAAATAAATGAAATCACAAGTATGTAGCCCTTGATCCAGCTTCTTTCCCTGAGGACTCACTCCTGTGCATCAGTAGCTCTTTCTTTCTTTTTTTTTTAAAAAATATATATATTTTATTGATTTTTTACAGAGAGGGATAGAGAGTTAGAAACATCGACGAGAGAGGATCATCGATCAGCTGCCTCCTGCACACCCCCCACCGGGGATGCACCCGCAACCAAGATACATGCCATTGACCGGAATCGAACCCGGGACCCCTCAGTCCCCAGGCTGACGCTCTACCACTGAGCCAAACCGGTTTCGGCTAGTAGCTCTTTCTTAACTCTCATTCCTAAGCATGGCTGTATGCCCATCGATGTGCCCATTCACTGTACGAAGGACGTTTAAGTTACATTTCATTTGTGGTTATTATGAATAAAGCTGGTGTAGAAACCTGTTTACATTTTGTTGTTTTTTTTTTAAACATATTTTATTGATTTTCCGCAGAGAGGAAGGGAGAGGGATAGTCAGAAACATCAATGAGAGAGAAACATCGATCAGCTGCCTCCTGCATGCCCCCACTGGGGATGTGCCCACAACCAAGGTACATGCCCTTGACCGGAATCAAACCTGGGACCCTTCAGTCCGCAGGCCAGCACTCTATCCACTGAGCCAAACCGGTTTCAGCAATAAAATATACTTTAAAAAAAAAAAGTAAATTAGGTATGTCCCTTGCCTGGTCAAAACTCATTACTCCCTACTTCATTAAAAATAAATAAAAAAATCTTCCTTCACGCCTTGTAACACGTGATCCAGGCAAGGCTCAGCAGTGACTGCTACAATAATAGTTGCGGAACAGAAGGTGTGCAAGGTGGCAAGGTCTCACTTCTTTTTTTCTTTTTTAAAAAATATATTTTATTGATTTCTTTTACAGAGAGGAAGGGAGAGAGAGAGAACCAGAAACATCGATGAGAGAGAAACATCGACCAGCTGCCTCTTGCACACCCCCCATCGGGGATGTGCCCGTAACCAACATACATGCCCTTGACCGGAATCAAACCTGGACCTTTCAGTCCGCAGACCGACGCTCTATCGCTAAGCCAAACCGGTTTTGGCAAGGTCTCACTTCTGAGATGGCCATGGGGAAAAGGCTCCTTCACAAGGAGGGATCTGCCCTCCGGTCCCTGACCAGGTGACCACGCTCAGCGTCCTCATGGTGGGACCATCTAACATGGTGCACGTCCAGATGCGATTCAGTATGAATTTCATGGTATCGTCAGGAAACGTCCTTGCCCCAAATTCTTAACTTCAGCCTCTCCAAACCTTCAGACTCAATGTCCGTTTTACAGCCAGCAAAGGAGTCATGGAACAAACCCTAACAGCAGGGGGAAACAATCAGACAGACCTACAACGTGGACATTCTGCTGGGAGCTGCTCTGAACTCTGGGAAAAACAACAACCTAATGGAGTGCAAGTGTGTGTGTGTGTGTGTGTGTGTGTGTGTGTTTGTGTTTGTGTATGTGTGTGTATTCTATCGATATATTAAAACAGACTAAGGAGACATAACAACCACAATGTGTGAATCTTGCTTGGCTCCTGGTTTGAATTGAGACAAAGTATTCTTGGGTCAATTGGGAAAATCTGAATAAGAGTTGGGTAAACTTTCTTAGAGGTGAAAATAATTTTGTGGTTATGTGGCAGCAAATCCTTACTCTTAGAAGATACATGCTAGGTGAGGGACATGCCTGATTTACATTTTTATTTTTAAAATATATTTTATTGATATTTTACAGAGAGGAAGAGAGAAGGATAGAGAGTTAGAAACATCGATAAGAGAGAATCATTGGTCAGCTGCCTCTTGCACACCCCCTACTGGGTGTGCCCGCAACCAAGGTACATGCCCTTGCCCGGAATTGAACCTGGGACCTTTCAGCTCTATCCACTGAGCCAAACCGGTTTCGGCCTGATTTACATTTTTAAAAGATCACGTGCCTGGCTGAATATTATTACGGTAGGGTTAGCTTTATTTTCTTTAAATTTTTCATTTTGAAGTAATTCTAGAATCACAGAAAAGCTCCAAAATATAGTGCAGAGTTCCCACATACACATGTAAGTAAAGCAAATGTGAAAGAGATTTTCTTCTTTTTCTTTTTCTCCTTTTATTTATTGATTTTTAGAGAGAGGAAAGTAGAGAGAGAGAAACATGGATATGAGAGTGATACATTGATTGGCTGCCTCCTATACACCCCACACCAGGAATAGAATCAAAACCTGGGCACCTGCCCTAACTGGGAATCAAACTGGAAACCTTTCGGGACAACACCCAACCAACTGAACCACACCGGCTAAGGTCAAATATTTTTTATTTTTATTTTATTTTATTTTAAAAAATATATTTTATTAATTTTTTATAGAGAGAAAGGAGAGGGAGATAGTTAGAAACATTGATGAGAGAAAAACATCGACCAGCTGCCTCCTGCACGCCCCCTACTGGGGATGTGCCCGCAACCAAGGTACATGCCCTTGACCTGAATCGAACCTGAGACCCTTCCGTCCGCAGGCTGAGCCAAACCGGTTCCGGCGGGTTTGGATATTTTTGCATTGCGGCTATTGTAACAGTTTCCCATGGGTGGTCAAAGACGTGCTCCGAAGTCCAAATCTTCATGGTGCCGGTGGCCCGCGCGGTGTCCCAGAGACGCAGAGGCCAAGAGGCCGCCCAGGCCCCCAGCCCTGACCCCCCCCCCCCCCGCCTCCCCGCCGGCCGCGCAGCGCGCACGCGCCCTGTGCTCTTAGAGTACGTTTCCTGAAATATGAAATTAGTCATTTAAATTTAAAAAATATTTCAATTCAATCTATCTAATAAAGTGTAAATACATTACTTAAATACAATATTTAACAGTTCTCCAGTGTTCTAAGAGACATGGCTGCCAGCTCTCTGACCTCATGGTCAACAGCGGGATTCCAGGGGCCCCACCCCCTCCCCTAAATCAGGGCCTTTGCACCTGCTGTTAACCCCGGGCAGACCTCCCTTCCCCAGGGCCTTGGCTCAAATGTCACTTCTTCAGAAAACCTCCCATTAACGCCCTTTCTAAAACAGATCCGCTTTCACTGCCAATCCCCTTACTCTGTCCTATTTTTCTTTATCGCGCATGCCACTATCAGAAATTATATTTTATTCTTCTTAACACTTTTATGGTCCCTCCCTCATACAACGTGAGCTCCAAGAGTTTCCTTTAGTCACGTGCCATATTCCTAGAGGCCAAACAGCGCCTAGCACGCACGAGGCGCTCAGTGAGCAGTGACTGATTTCATAGACGAGACGCCCCAATGACCACACTAGTCGCATAGGGACTCTTTGCCAGCAGGCGGAGGGGTACCTCCAAGTACACCGACGACTGCCGCATGCGCGCAAGATCCGGGAAGTGTGTTAGGGAAAGGGGCGGGGCATCGAGAAGAGTCTCGCGGAGAGAAGCGGTTGGAGTCCAAATCTCTAGGTGCCGGAGCGGAGCGAGGGCTCGGGGCGGCCGCGCGTGCGCACTGCGAGCTCCCGCCCGCCGCGGCGAGGGAGCGTGAGGCGCCCGGAGGCGGGGCCGAGGCCTCGCGCTTGCGCAGTGCCCGCGGCGGAGCCGGATCCCGGCGCGTGTGGGCGGCTCGCGCCTGGAGCGGCGCGTGCGCAGCGCGGCGGCGGAGGGATTCGGGGCCGGCCCCACATCCTGCGCCGCCGCGAGCCGAGGCCGCGCGGGCTCCTCAGCAGCGGTCTGGTGCGCGCGCTCGGCGGGCGACGGAGGCAGCCGGACGCGGACGCCGCTGGGGTCGAAGCCGGAGCAATAGTCCCTATTGCTGAGGGGCCGCCGCAGCCGCCGCGAGCCCCCGGACCGTCGCCGGGTCGAGGAGGGCGCCGCGCGGCGGGTGAGTGTGTCTGAGGGGCCTTCCCCGGGTGCGGGGCTGCTACCCCAAAAGCCCCTGCGGGCGGGGTCTGGGTCCTTTCCCCGCGGCCGGGCCCCGTCCCCCGCCGCCGCCACGGCCACCTTTCTGCACCCCTTACCCAGCGTCCTCTGGGCGCTCAGGCCCTCTCCCCACAGCCCTCCCGCGGCCCCTTACCCACAGGCCCTTGCGGTGTGTTGCCTTTTTTTTTTTTCCTTCTCTACCTCCGCGGTGTCCCGGACCCTTACCCATAATCCCGTTCGCCTGTGGGGGGGCTTGGACCCATTACCCACAAGCCCCGGCTCGAGGGTTTCGCTAAGGACGGACCCTCTCCGGTTATCGGAGGTTTCCCGCGACCCCTGCGCGTTCGCTGAGGTACGGGACCCCCGGCCGCCCTGCCCTCCCTCCCTCCTCCGCGTCCCTGACTTCCTCCATAGCCGCCAGGAAACCCCACAGCTCCTTGCTCGGGGACTCGGAGACTTACTGCTTAGAAAAACCCTTTTTCGGTTTTTGTTTCCCTCCCGGGCTTGCTGCACCCTCACGCAGCCCTCTTCCAAGAACTTGCCTTCTCGTTTCCATTTATTCCTTTTCTCCGTGGCATAGGGTCGCTCCGTGCCCTGACAGAAGCGATTTTCGTGCCGAGAACTTGCCCCCACTTCCCTCTGTTCTTGGGGGTGAGGCCTGGGAGGGGTTCGCTTCAGCTCCCGGGGCCCACCCTAACCCGAAGGCCCGTCCGCTTTCGCCGTCAGACTTGGCAAGATGACTCAGTTCCTGCCGCCCAACCTCTTGGCCCTCTTTGCCCCCCGGGACCCCATCCCGTACCTGCCACCCCTGGAGAAGCTGCCACATGAAAAGCACCACAATCAGCCTTACTGTGGCATTGCGCCCTACATCCGGGAATTTGAGGTGAGTGCACGGAGCAGGCTGGAGCGGGTTGGGGTTCTGGGGGTTGGGGTCGGGGTCCGGGATGTGGGAGCCCAGTCTCTGGCCATTTGCTACCCGTGTGGGCTTATTCTTTCTGATACTCGGTTTCTTATTGATTGCCGAGAGGAAGGGAGAGAGAGAGGAACATCAGTGATGAGAGAGAATCGTTGATCGGCTGTCTCCTCATGCCCCCTCCTTAACGACTGAGCCACAGCACTAGGAATTGAATTGTGCCCTCCTGGTTCAAAGGTCAGTGCTCAACCACTGAGCCACACTGGCTGGGCCAATTTCCTTGACTTAATGGGGTTGGTAATATACCCCTTGTGGGGTTTTGTGAAAATGCAGTCACTGGCAGTTGGATATTCAGGCTTTGGACTCGGTGGTCCTTGGCAGCTGAGTGACATTGGGCAGGTGATGCATCCTCGTAGTGCGTTTTCTTCATTTTCAGCAAAGGGTTATTATTACTTTTTCCGGAATATTGATGGGCAGTTAACTGCAAAATGTGTGCTACAATGCTTGGCAGTCAGCAAGTGTCAGTGTTTGTTTTTACCGTTTTTGACAGGCGCGAAGGGTTAGCGCCGTGTGGTGGAGAGCTTAAGACCGTGGGCTTGAGACTTACTGCTCCGCACCTTCAGGATAGACACGAACACAGCCTAGATTCCTGGGTCTCTCTCTTTTGTAAAATTGGGTAACAACATCCGCTCTTAAGGTGCATCAGAGCACACCTGAGCAACGGTGGCACGAAGCCAGAAGTTGGAAAGGGCGGCGGGAGGCGGAGAAAGTGGCAGAGCTTGTTAGCGGAGAGAGAACAGAAGATTGGTTCTGTCGTGGGATTTGCCGCCCTCCGTGAGCCGGACACGGGGAATGTTATTAGCCAGTTAAGCCAATTTAATGGCTGCAGTCCAGTGGCACCCTCTGGTGATGTGGTTACGCGCCAGTTATATTTAATGAGGGTGGTGAGATCTGCTGGCCCCAGGGGGTGTGCAGTTGTCTGCTTCTGAGCATTGTACTGGTGGGCCTTTGGCTTCAGGCCTGGTCCCAGTTTCAGTCTGTGACGGACAGATCCATTGCAGATGGATGCTTTTGGTCCACGCAGAAGCATTGTTTCCTAGCATTTTATTTATTTATTATTTTATTTATTTTTTTTTCCACACACACACACACACACACACACATACAAATCCAACCTATTTTTTATTTTTATTTTTTAAATATATTTTATTGATTTTACACAGAGAGGAATTGAGAGGGACAGAGTTAGAAACGTCGATGAGAGAGAAACACCGACCAGCTGCCTCTTGCACACCCCCTACTGGGGATATGCCCGCAACCAAGGTACATGCCCTTGACCGGAATCGAACCCGGGGCCCTTCAGTCCCCAAGCCAACGCTCTATCCATTGAGCCAAACCGGTCCCGGCTGTTTCCTAGCATTTCAAAAGAAGGCATATGGCCCTGGCTGGGGAGCTCCGCTGGAGCCTCTTCCTGATGTGCCAGGGTTTCGGTTCCATCCCCTGTCAGGGCACTTACAGAAATCAACCAGTGGATGTGGAATGGGTGGAACAGCAAATCGATGCCTTCCCTCTCCCCCAAAATAAATAAGTAAACAACAACAGACTACGAAATAGAAGAAGAGAATTTCTTATTGTATAGGTATAAAAACGCTCCCCTGTCAGATTGCTGTAGACCTGTGAACACTACTTCTGATTTCTGTGCTTCTCTTTTTAAAAAATATATATATTTTATTGATTTTTCACAGAGAGGAAGAGAGAGAGATAGAGAGCTAGAAACATCGATGAGAGAGAATCATCGATCAGCTGCCTCTTGCACCCCCCTCCTGGGGATGTGCCCGCAACCAAGGTACATGCCCTTGCCCGGAATCGAACCCGGGACCTTTCAGTCTGCAGGCTGATGCTCTATCCACTGAGCGAAACCGGTCCCGGCTGATTTCTGTGCTTCTCTTAACACAGACCGGGAACAGTTTGCCAATGGCAGTGGTGCCACTCCCCTGCCTCCACTGGCCTGCAAACTGTCCTTGTTTGCTTGCTTGTATGTGTGGCCGAGATGCTTCTTACTGCTTTGCCATTTCCCGCAGTCCCTCCCACCTGTCATCTCTCTTCTCGTTCCCAGGACCCTCGAGATGCCCCTCCCCCGACACGCGCAGAAACGCGGGAGGAGCGCATGGAGAGGAAGGTATGTAACTGCCTCCTGGCCCGGCCTTTTGTGTCCCCTTCTCCGGGCAGTCCTTGACATTAGGGCACTTTTGTCTGCATTTAATTTCCACCTTTCTCCTGACAGAGACGAGAAAAGATTGAGCGGCGACAGCAGGAAGTGGAGACAGAACTAAAAATGTGTAAGCCTCTTTCCTTCTCCCACATCTCCTCTTCAAAGGTCAACCCTGAGAGCCTGTTTGGGGAAAATAGGGCTGTTGGTTCACGTCTTAGCCCCCGCTCTGTCAGGCACTATGTTCACTGTGGTCCCTAAGCAGGAGAGGGGAGGAGGGCTGGCAGGAAAGGAGAGCGGGTGCCTCGGGCTGCGCATTGGAGGGGCTGCCACAGTCCAGCTGGGTCCCAGGCTGAGGAGTGAGGGCCTGGCTGGTGACATAGTCCTGGCTCCACCTGAGCGCCCTGACCCTTGGGCTGGACGTTCCATCCCTTCCAGGTACTGGAACGGGACTTTGGGGGAGAGCAGCCGTTTACCAGATTTTATAACTTGGGGTGGCCTTTGTGACAACGAGTGCCTCCTCCTATGAGGCACCCCAGCCTTCTTCCTGGGAGGCTCCTCAGGAGCTTCTGCACGTGTCTGACCTCCAAAGACCTGGTCTACCTGACCGTCAGCCCTGACTCCCTGCGGCTGCCTTCTCTCTGCCCAAAGGCATCCTGGGCCCAGGGCCCAGGCTTTCCCCTCTCACCAACCTGGCCGTTTTGGGGTGTTTTCTTTCCTGGGACACGGCCATCCAATTTTGCAGGACAGCAGTTGTTGTTATCCAGTTTTTTGTTTAAAAATGATATTCCCTGGATCACATGATCTCACACATCTAGAGGAAATAATGAACAACGTAAACTGATGAACAAAAACAGACCCAGAGAAAGAGAAGCAGCGATCAGACTCTCAGAAGGAAAGTAGGGGAGGATGGGGGTAAGGGGAAGAGATCAACCAAAGGACTTGTGTGCCTGCAGATGGGCCTAGCCAGTGGCCATGGAGAGAACAGGAGGGGGGGGGGCATATGTGGGGAGGGGTTTGGGATGGGAATGGGAGGATGAGGACAATTATGTGATACCAAAATAAAAAAATAAAAAATACCCTTATAACCCGGCCAGTGTGGCTCAGGGGTTGAGCATCAACCTATGAACCAGGAGGTCATGGTTCGATTCCTGGTCAGGGCACAGGCCTGCAGTTCAGGCTCAACCCTCTCTTGCATGGGAGACATGCAAGAGGCAGCTGATCGACGATCCTCTCTCATCATTGATGTTTCTATTCCTCTCCTTTCCTCTCTGAAATGAATAAAAACATAATTAAAATAAAAAAACGTGTGTGTGTGTGTGTGTGTGTGTGTGTGTATATATATATATGTGTGTGTGTGTGTGTGTGTGTGTATATATATATGTGTATATATATATACTTTTATTGATTTCAGAGATGAAGGGAGAGGGAGAGAGAGAGAGAAACATCAGTGATGAGAAAGAATCGTCGATCGGCTGCCTCCTGCACTCCCCACACTGGGGATCGACCCTGCAACCCAGGCCTGTGTCCTGACCAGAATCAAACCTCAGACCCTTCAGTCCACAGGCTGGGGCTGGTTATAGTTTTTAAAAGGTCCTTATTAGAAACTAAAGTGGTATATCTGTGGACTTGAACCCCAGTGGAGGGTGTGCAAGAAGCAGCCATCAATGTTTCTCCCTTTCCCTCTCTTTCTAAAAACATCAATAAAAAATTTTTTTCTAAAGTCATCGGGAACTTAGTTTGTGTTCGCCTCTCACAGGACACAGATCTTTGACTTTTCTGGCTTCTTGTAACAAACTGCCTTCCTGAGAAGCCAGTGCCTGGGGTTCAGTGGGGCCTGCTGGTCAGGACATCTGGCTGTGCAGTCAGGTTCGGGTGTAGAGTCAGGTGTGGTCTCTGCTGCTCCTGCTCTGACATGCCTCAGGGCTTAGTTTTGTTTCTCTTTGCACATAAATAATTATCAGCTGTCCAGCACAGTATCCCATATTATGCATTTAGTGTGAGTATTCCTTTTCTCATTTTCTCCCAGGATGTGGAAGTCCTGTTGGTAGCGCTGTGTGTAGAAGAACCGCTGTCTGTGCAATGGGCAGGGTGCTGTGGGGCCTTGGCAGGAGTCCGGGCCATTGTGTGTGCCGGGGCCGCCATCCTGGTGGGAAGGACTTCTTCCCAGGCTTGACCCGTCAGAGTGGCCTGTGCCAGTGGTTGGCAAACTGGCTCGTGAGCCACGGTTTGCCACTCTGTTGACTAATGAGTTTGCCAACCATTGCTAGGAAAAAACACTTAAAAAACATTTAAAAGGATATATTTTATTGATTTTTTACAGAGAGGAAGGGAGAGGGATAGAGAGTTAGAAACATTAATGAGAGAGAAACATCGACCAGCTGCCTCCTGCAAACTCCCACTGGGGATGTGCCCGCAACCAGTGCACATGCCCTTGACCGGTTTGAACCTGGGACCCTTCAATCCGCAGACCAGCGCTCTATCCACTGAGCCAAACCGGTTTCGGTTAAAAAACATTTTAATAATGTACTGAAACCGGTTTGGCTCAGTGGATAGAGCGTCGGCCTGCGGACTGAAAGGTCCCAGGTTCAATTTCGGTCAGGGGCATGTGCCTTGGTTGCGGGCGCATCCCCTGTGGGGGGTGTGCAGGAGGCGGCTGGTCGATGTTTCTCTCTCTCTCTGATGTTTCTAGCTCTCTTTCTCTCCTTTCCTCTCTGTAAAAAATCAACCAATATATATATATATATATATATATATATATAGTGTGTGTGTTGTTTTTTTTTTAAAGCTTTAAAAACAAAACAGTAATGTACTAATGTATTTAACCTGAAGTCAGAACTTCTGGGTAAGGATAATGCCTTACACAGTGGTCAGCAAATTCATTAGTCAACAGAGCAGCAAACTGGTCTATGCCATTGATTTTGTAATAGAATCTGGCTCTTTTTTTTTATTTTTTTTTTTATTAAATATATTTTATTGATGTTTTTACAGAGAGGAAGGGAGAGAGATAGAGAACCAGAAACGTCGATGAGAGAGAAACATCGACCAGCCGCCTCTTGCACACCCCCTACTGGGGATGTGCCCGCAACCAAGTACATGCCCCTGACCGGAATCGAACCCGGGACCCTTCAGTCCGCAGACTGATGCTCTACCACTGAGCTAAACCGGTTTCGGCTAGAGTCTGGCTCTTGTCTGTGGAGACAGTTGCTCCTCAGTGGCCCTTCGGTAGTAAGGCAGGAAGAAAGAATCCGATTAACCTCTTGTGAGCTCTGATTGCAGCCCTCCGTTCTTCCCGGAGGCTTGCATGTTCCTAAACGCCCACTCAGCCGCCCACTCAGCCCAAGAGGGTTGCTTGATCTCCGGTCTCCCTTCAGGCTGCAGTTTCGGGCTGTGCCAGTGGAGGGCAGTGTGGCCCTATCGGTGAAGGAACACGGCTCCTCCAGGGCGCTCAGGCTGCCTCCTCAGAGATGCCCAATCAAGTTGAGGTACAGCTGAGAGAGACAGGCCTTCGGGATTGTAGAAGTGGCAGGCTGGCCCCATCTGTTATGAGAAGCTTGGAGTCCCTCCTTCCCTCCCACATCAGCTCACACCAGCCACCTTGTGAAGGCTGCTGTGCCTCCAGGGAACCAGGACTCCAGGTCACCAGCCGTCTTCCGTAATGGCCTCTGTCCGTCTGTCTGTCTCTGTCTTCCACTGACACTTCTCTTCTCGTGCAGGGGACCCTCACAACGATCCCAACGCTCAGGGTGACGCCTTCAAGACGCTCTTTGTGGCCAGAGTGGTGAGTCCGAGGCCTGGCGCCCAGAGGAGCCTAGTCCGGCTGCTGGGAGCTGGGCTGGGACAGAGGCAGAGGGCAGTCCCAGTGATGCTCTGGGAAAGGGTCAGCTTTGAGACGGTGCACTCCTCCCACTTAACCCTGCACCTCTCTCCCTGTAGAACTATGACACGACGGAATCCAAGCTCCGGAGGGAATTTGAAGTATATGGACCCATCAAAAGAGTGAGTGGACTGGGGCTGGGCATTTAAGTTGGGGAACGTGGAGGGAGGGGAAGGCTGGCTCCCAATCCACACACTGACTTTGTAGCGGAAGCACCTTTTAGGAAATGGTGACTCCTTGTTGGTTTCGAGCAGGGGCTGGTAAACTGCCAACTCACTATCTGTAAATACTGTTTGTTGGTGTCCAGTCAACCCCATTACTGTGGTCGGTCGCTGCTGATGCTGCTGCTGTAATGCAGAGTTGGGTCATTGCAACACAGACTGTGTGGCCCTCAGGGCCAGAAATACCTGCTGTCTGGCTCTTCATAGAAACGTATGCCGACTCCTGTTTCAGAGCAAGACTTTCTATTTCCCTGAAATTTCCTCATTTAATTTCAACATCCCTTAAACATTCTGGGCAGTAGTGAGGGTTTGAGGTCATCCTGCAATAAACTGCTTAGCCCATTACCGTTAAGTGTCAGAGACGGTCTGAGGCATCTGTCTTGGGCATCACCCAACCCAGGGCCTGACAGGCGGGCTGTGTGGTTGATGGGCTGAGGATTCCCTTTTCCTGGATAACCTCTGCCCGCCCCGCCCTCCAGATACACATGGTGTACAGCAAGCGGTCAGGGAAGCCCCGAGGCTACGCCTTCATCGAGTACGAACATGAGCGAGATATGCACTGTGAGTACCTCCCTCCGAGCCGGCCCTCTGACCTCTCTGCTGCCCCAGCCCCTTCCCGTGTGCCCCCCCCCATCCTGCCAAACCTGACATTAGCAATGTCCTTTCTCCTCCTCCCTCTGTTCTCTAATATATCTTTTTTTTTATACGTGTATGTGTTTAAAAAAGACATCCCCCACAGTGTGTGTGTGTGTGTGTGTGTGTGTGAGAACCTGGGGAGGTAAGTGTCACACGTTGAACCTTGGGCAAGGAGGGATCTGGGTGGGGGTTGGAGCCGTTGAAGGTGGGTGGAGGGGTCGGATTTTCGGGAAGCCTCTCCCCGTTCCCCCACTGGATCGGGGCAGCCAGGTTGGAATGAGGACTGGCCTTTGAACCAGCCTTTCTTCCCTCCAGCAGAGCTGGGGCGAGGCTACCCGGCCCTCCGCCTCCCCATCCTGGCCCCCACTCTGTTTCTCAGCGGGCAGCGGGCTGGTAGGCATGTTCAGCGCCTGCCCCCACAATCCAAAGCCCCCTCTGAGGCCACAGCAGCGTCCACATGGGCAGGGATGGGTGGGTGGGGGCGGGCGTGGCTGCGGCGTGTCCAGGGGCCGCCATATTAATTGACTGTTCTTATTGTCACTGCAGCCACCACGCAGCTGGCTTGCAGCTGATGCTTACGCTCCCCTTACAACACCTCAGTGTATGGTTGGTATAAGGGTTTGTATATGGGTAAGATCACTCAGCACCGCACACCAGCCCAGCTTAGCCAGGCAGCTTAGGAGCAGCGAGGCATCCCTCCTCCCATCCCCAGTCACCCCCTCAGACTCCCTGCACCCAGCACCTTTTCCTTGACGGGTGCCCTTTGGTCCCTCCTGACCCCAATCCACACGCTCTCGACGATCTTGCTGATCCAGGAGGGGACGAGGAACCCTGACGGGAAAGGCTTCTGGCCTCTCGGTCTGGGTTCCATCCAACCACTGACTGACCTGCTTCGTGATGTCAGCGGCTCGGTGGCGAGAACAAGGGGCTGCTTGGGGACAGGGCTCCGTTGGAACCCTTCACCCCTCCGCTCCCTGCCCCTGTGCCTTCTGCGGGGCCGTCACTGGTGGCCCTGCAGAAACTTTGGTCGCTAGACTTGGGGTGCTTCCCCATTCCTGTCTGCCTTCTCATGGTGAGGCCTCGAGGGGCTGTGTGCCCCGTTGTTCTCCAGAGTGCATGGAATTAGGGACTGGGGTGTGGGAGGGATCGAGTGACAGGCTGCAAACAGCTGATGGTGTTGTAGACTTCACTTCAGACCCTCCACTGCCTAGAGACCTAAGAGAGGGAGAGAGAGAAGCCTAGAAGCACACACGTCACATGTTTCCTTTGCTGTTATTTGGGGTTGGGCCTCTTCTGGGGTTTGGGACACTGAACTAGAACAGGGTTCCTTTGCTCCACTGTTCCTGGTCCTTTAAATCCCTTCCCTGACTACCCTCCTCTCCCCAGGGGTCACGTTGGCCCCTCCTCAGGTCATGGGCAGCACTCCATCTCCTGGACCCCGAGGCTGCCCTGTGTGCCAGCCTCCGGGCTGAAGCAGGTTGGGGGGAGTGTTGGGTTCGAGATGGAAAATGGCTCCATGTGCTGAGGGGAAGGGCCGTGTGCCTAGGCTAGCATGGACTCTATGGGGAAGGTGCGGGTGGACGGGTCTGCCATGCCTCCCCAGCCTTCTTTGTAAATGTAGGCTTCCCAGCTCCCGACTTGATGTAAATTCTGGTGTCCCTCTTTCGAGGCCTCCCTAAGGTTTTTTGGGGTCCACCACTTCTCTGCCTGTTGCCAGGTGGTGCAGGAGATGTGGTTCTCCCTCTCCGTGGTTCCCCCGAACCCCCCATTTCCCCGCCCTGTAGCTTTAGCTGACCCTGTGGGGGTGGGGGTGGGGTCGGTGCGCTTGCTCAGGTAAGCTTGGGGGCTCCAGGTAAGCGGTCCCGTGTCCCCCCCCGGGAAGCCCGCCTCCACGCCAGGCCCCCAGGAGTTGCCGGGCCCCCCCCATCCCGCTCGGTTTGGACACCCGCAAGGCCGGCATCGGTAAATGGCACCTTTTTCTCTTCCTCTGGTTGTTATTGGGGGGGAGCGGGCTGGGGCGGGGCAGGGTATTGTGGTTGGTTGAGGTGACCCCCTAGGCCAGGGCTGGGGGAGGAAAGGGACTCTTTTGGCCTTCCCTACAGCCCTGTGTGAGACAGGCCGGGGCCAGGCCTGCCCTTGGCTGTGCCCCGCCCAGGAGTGGGATCAGCCTCCCTGCATCTCCCCCTCCACTCCCGGCCTTCCTGAGGCCCAGGCTGGGTTGCCTGCCCAGCGTGTGTGGCCCTGGGGTGTGGAGGGAGAGATGGGGTGGCCTGGGGTTGGGTGGCAGATCAGTCGTCTCAGGTAAGGCAGGAATGTTCGGTAGCACCGCACGTCTCCCATGCCTCCCTCCACTCGCCCTCCCCTGCCTGCTGTACGGGGCCCCTCCAGGCCCCCCAGGCCCCTTGGGAGCACCGTAACCTGCGCTTCTGCTCCCTGCCATCTAAAGATTTCTCCCATCCCTCTGGTTCATTTTCTGTTCTGATGTCTGTTCCCTCCACACTCACCACCCCTCCACACGAAAAATAAAAATAAAACAAAACGGTGTGAACGGGGGTGCAGAGCGGCCCCTGGGCCTCCTCCCGGGCATGGTGTTAGGGTGCATGCCTGGGGCGCGGAGGCGGCCTCCACACGGCCGGGTCCAGCCTGAAGTTAACCTTCGGTTTCTTTGCAGCAACTTTGGCCACCTTGGCGAGAGGGGGCTGCTCTGTCATTTGGGAGTAGAAAGGGCGGTTGAGGGGGGGGTCTTGCCCCCCCAATGGTGATTGGGGGGTGATAAGGAAGCAGGTGTGAGATGGAGCAGGCCCCTCCCTGATTGGGGAGAGGGTTGGTCTGGCTGTCAGTTGCCTGGCTGGCTGGTGGGCGTGTGTGAGAGTGTGAGTGCCTTGAGGGGGACGGATGGGGATGCTGCCTGGCTGGGCCCTGTCCTGACTAGAGGACCCTCTGGGGACTCCTCCCCTCCCCCCTCCCCACATCTGTTGCAGCCGCTTACAAGCACGCAGACGGCAAGAAGATTGATGGCAGGAGAGTCCTTGTGGATGTGGAGAGGGGCCGGACGGTGAAGGGCTGGCGGCCCCGGAGGCTGGGTGAGCACATTTGCCCGTGCTGGGCTCTGGAGGCTGTGTGCTTGGCAGCTTCGTTCTCTCCTTTTTCTTCTGTCCCCTCTTCTGCTTCCTGTCTTCCCGTCCTCTCCTTGTTCCCCTGAGGCTGCTCACGTCCTCCTCCCTCTCCACTTCATCCTCGTATCACCCTCATATTGCTGGTGTTCTCTTTCTGGGTTACTGAGTAGGAACAGGGGTGCTAGCCTGGAGAGGCTAGTCTGGGACCAAATGCCAGTTTGTACTTATTAGCTGGTGGCTTTTTCCTCTTCCTGTCTCAATTTTCTCATCCTGGGAAATGCTAATAATCTCAGAGTTCACATGCCCAGCTTGACAGTGGCATATGGTGGGCCTTGTAAATGTCATCATCTCATCCACTCGCTCTCTGCTCTTGCTCATCCATTCATTGGTTCAGCACATGCTCATTTGATCGCCAGCTGTGTACCAGGCTTCTCTAGTCAAGAGCAAGACATGCATAGACAGCTCCTGCTCTCGCAGCTTCCTATATTCGGTCCCCCTCACTGTCTGTTTCTAATTGTCATTCACGCTCTCAGCCAAGGTCAGTTTGTTTGCAGTTATCAGAAGTATATTTGAAGGGGCCTGTCAGTATAGAATCCTGAGGATCTTTTGGAGCCCAGAGACATGTGACGCCAGTGGCCTTGGCAGTCACACCTTAAAACTGGAAAGAACTACCTCTGGCATCTGTGCAGCTGGCTTCTGCCTTGTTCGCTGTCCATGCAGACCTGTCTTTTCTGTGCCTCCCCACACTGGCCCAGTGTGGCATTCCACAGCTCCCTGCTCTACACCCAGTCCTGAAAGAATCGATGCACTTAGGGATACGTGGCTCTGATTGGCTCAGCATTGGGCCTGGCCCTGGGGCTGAGCGTCTGCCATCCAAACATGTCTGTTAAGCGTGTTGACTCCTGCAAGAGTGAGTGACAGCTCTCAGAGGAGATGGCCTTTCCTGGGTAGACGCCTTAAGTGGGTCCAGTACCCTCTGCTCTTTTTAAATATATATATATATTTAAATAAATAAATTAAATAAATAAATAAATAAATACACATACATATATATAGAAAGGGAGAGGGAGACAGAAAAGGAAACAATGATGAGAGAATCATTAGCTGCCTCCTGCACACCCCCTACTGGGGATTGAGCCTGCACCCCGGGCATGTGCCCTTGGCCAGAATCGAATCTGAGACCCCTCAGTCCGCAGGCTGACGCTCTATCCATTGAGCCCAATCAGCTAGGGCTACCCTCTGCTCTTATTCCTGCCTCCCAGTCTGCTGTCCTCACCCTTGACTTGCCTGTGCTGGGTAGACCACTCATCTGCTGAGACTCTGAACTTGGTAGACTGGACAGGGTCTTACCTGCTCTCTGGTTTCTCTGGGTGCAGTGGATTCTTCAGTCTGAAAGGAATCCCAGAATCCTTTCGTTAGGGTGGCATTCAGACTTTCTGATGGTGATACCTGGTATATCCTGAGCCAGTATACATATGTAAATATACATTTACATATGTATAAAACCTGCCCAGCCAGTGAAGCTCAGTGATTGAGTGCTGACTTCTGAACCAGGTCGTGGTTAGATTCCTGGTCAGAGCACATGCCCACGTTGCAGACTTGATCCCCAGTGTAGAATGTGCAGGTGGCAGCCAATAAACGATTCTCCCTTATCATTGATGTTTCTATCTTTCCCTCTCCATATCTGAAATAGTAAAAATATATATTTTTAGAAATGCATACAACCCAAATTTTATGAAGTAATTATCTTTTCCATATGCAGTGCATACTAATACTTTATACTATAGTCTGTTTTGTGTATGTGTGTATTTATGATTGTATGTACTAGTTGTAACCCATCAAATTGAAGATGTGAGCCGAAACCGGTTTGGCTCAGTGGTGGAGCGTCGGTCTGTGGACTGAAAGGTCCCAGGTTTGATTCTGGACAAGGGCATGTATTATACATTGGTTGTGGGCACATGTCCAGTATGGGGTGTGCAAGAGGCAACTGGTCGATGTTTCTCATCGACGTTTCTAACTCTCTCTCCCTCTCCCTTTCTCTCCGTAAAAAATCAATAAAATATATATATTTTTAAAAATTGATGACTGATCCACTGCTAGGTTGAGACCTGAACATGGAAAACACCAGCATATTCTGCCCATACTTGTGATGTACCAGGTGCCTGGTCAGTTGCTTGTCTCTATTGGAATGCCCCTGATAGCCAAGCAGCCTCTTTCCTTTTTCACCCTCGCTACTGCGTCATTCCGCATGTGGAGCTCCAGGCTGCTTCACTCCTGCACAGGGCCTGTGAAGCCCTTTAGCTGTCCTTCAATTCTAAATGAGAGCTTTACTGAGTGGAGTAATCTTGGTTGTAGGTCCTTGCTATTTATCACTTTGAATATTTACTGTTGTGGGCATTACAGATGCCCCTCCCCTCTTACTACTCCCTGGCCCCTCTCTGCCTGATTCCTGCCCTGCCCCAGGCCTTCACCACCTATTGTCTGTCCTTAAGTAAGTCACATATGCATGAGTGGAGGGGAACAAAGGGGGGGAAGACTGGGGGGGGGGGGATCTGTAACAGTGTCAACAATAAAAAAAGTTTTAAAAGAATAAAATAAAATAAAATCTTTGGCTAATCTTTTTCTGTCCCCCCTCCCCTCTTCCCTCTGAGATTCATCAGTTTGTTCTATATTTCCATGCTCTGATCTATTTTATTCAACAGTTCGTTTTGTTCATTAGATTTTTTTCATATATTTTGCCTTTTTTTTTTTTACTTTTATACAGAACAACAAACTAGGCTGCTTTTTTTAAAATCTATTTTGCCTTTTAGATTCAGTTGTTGATATGTATTTGTTGCCATTTTGTTGTTTATATTTTTTATCTCCTTTTTCGTTTTCTTAAAGAATACCTTTCAGCATTTCATATAATATTGGTTTTGTGTTGATTAACTCCTTTATTTTTTTCTTGTCTGTGAAGCCCTTTATCTGTCCTTTAATTCTGAATGATAGCTTTGCTGGGTAATCTTGGTTGTAGATCCTTGCTATTCATCACTTAGAATATTTCTTGCCATTCCCTCTGGCCTGCAAATTTCTATTGAGAAATTAGCTGATAGTTGTATGGGCTCTCCCTTAACTGCTTTTCTCTTAATGCTTTTAAGATTCTCTTTGTTCTTAACCCTTGGCATTTTAATTATGTGTCTTGGTGTAGGCCTCTTTGGGTTCCTCTTAGTTGGGACTCCTCATGCTTGTCAGTCTATTTCTTTCACCAGGGGAAGTCTTATGTTATTATTTTTTTAAATAACATTTTTATAGATTTCAGAGAGTAAGGGAGGGGGAAGGAAAGGTAGAAACATCAATGATGAAAGAGAATCATTGATTTGATGTCCCTGCATCCCGCCTACTGGGGATCAAGCCTGGAACTCAGGCATGTGCCCTGACCTGGAGTTGAACCCATGACCTCCTGGCTCATAGATCAGTGCCGTTACTATTTCTTCAAATAGGTTTTCAATATGTTGCTCTCGCTCTTCTGGCACCTCATAATGTGAATATTGGTACACTTAAAGTTGTCCTAGAGGCTCATTACACTATCTTCATGTTTTTGGATTCTTTTTCTTTTTGCTATTCTAATTGGGTGTGCCTCATATTCCAAATTAATTGTTGGTTTGGTTCTTGAAATCTCTTCTGTTGAATCTCTGTAAATTATTCTTTATTTCAGTTATTGTGTGCTTAATTTCTGACTGGTTCTTTTTCATGTTTTGACTTTCTCATTAAGCATTTTGAAAGTCTCATGATGATCCTTGAGTAACTTTATAACCATGGTTTTTAACTCGATATCCAGTAATTTGCTCGCTTCCATTTATTTCGTTTGTGGCATGTTTCTTTGTGTATAGTTTGGATGCTTTCCTGTGTTTGTTTGTGAGTATTATGTAGAGCCGCTATGTCTCCTGGAATTGGTAGAGAGGCCTTGGAGGGTAGGCGTGCTGTAGACCCAGTGGCTCAGTCTTTCCGGCCACCTGAGCTGGGCCCTCTCGGTGTGCCCCTGTGTAGTCTGTGTGCTACGGATTGCTGTTGGCATCACTGGGAGGAATTGAGCTCAGGCCAATTGGTTGTGAGAACCAGCTGCTTCTACAGTGGAAGAGCAGGTGTGCAGGAGACACCCGTATGGAACAGGACTGGCTTCAGTGGGGCTTTGGCGCTCGCTGAGTTGTTGTGTCGCTGTGGATGTGCAGAGATGTGATCTCGTGTGGTCTGAAGCTGTCCGCTGTGCATTTGCTGTGGGGCCTGGAAGGGGCGGTCAGCCATGCCGGGGCCATCCAGCAGGAGCCACAAAGAGGTCTGAGGATGGCTGCTGCTTACATTGGGCTCGTACAGTGCCTAGTGAGGCCTTTTACTGATAGGTTCGGGCATGCTGATGCCAGCTGCTTGTTTCAGAGTTTAAGCCTGAGCCCAGACAGACCATTCATATGGAAAAGCAGCTGCACCCCCAGACAGCTTTGGTGGGGCTGCAGATTGGATAGGCATTGGGAACAGTGTGAACCAGGCCGATGCAAACTCGGGTGTGGCTGCCGGCCAGCTCGGCCATGGGAGGTCCCAGCCCATGAGCAGGGACCCCTGGGACCACCCTGCGGTGGTGGCAGACCATCTGTTCCTCCCCCAAAGCTGCCTGGTGCTGGGTCTCAGAGGGATTGCTTTCGAATAAGCTTGTGCACTGGCCTTTTAAGAGGAACACCTGGCTCTCTAGCAGCGTCTGTGTCATCAGCCACAATAGCCGCTGGTTTTTATAGTCAGAAGTTTTGGGGACTTGTCCCAGCTCTGGAACCCTGCGCTGAGGGTCCGGTATGGGGCTTCTGCAGCTGAGATAGCCCTCTTAGTTAAAAAAAAATGGCACATGTGGGTATGGGACCAGCTAGTTCTGTACATCCGCCCCTCCTACCGGTCTTGTACCTTCTTTACTTCTCTCGTAGGACTGCCATTCAACCACCTTTCAGGCGGTTCTAAATGACGGTGGTTGTGAGTTTCAGTTGTAGTTTTGATGTGGTGGTTGCAGGGGTGAGTTTTAGTTGTAGTTTTGATGTGGTTGCAGGGGTGAGTTTTAGTTGTAGTTTTGATGTGGTGGTTGCAGGGGTGAGTTTTAGTTGTAGTTTTGATGTGGTTGGAGGGGTGAGTTTTAGTTGTAGTTTTGATGTGGTTGTAGGGGTGAGTTTTAGTTGTAGTTTTGATGTGGTTGGAGGGGTGAGTTTTAGTTGTAGTTTTGATGTGGTTGCAGGGGTGAGTTTTAGTTGTAGTTTTGATGTGGTGGTTGCAGGGGTGAGTTTTAGTTGTAGTTTTGATGTGGTTGGAGGGGTGAGTTTTAGTTGTAGTTTTGATGTGGTTGGAGGGGTGAGTTTTAGTTGTAGTTTTGATGTGGTGGTTGTAGGGGTGAGTTTTAGTTGTAGTTTTGATGTGGTGGTTGTAGGGGTGAGTTTCAGTTGTAGTTTTGATGTGGTTGTAGGGGTGAGTTTCAGTTGTAGTTTTGATGTGGTTGGAGGGGTGAGTCCTGGCATTTACCTGTGCCGCTCTTGGCCTCTCTAAGAGAACGCCTAGCAGTGTCCTCACGGGACTTGGCCCATGGACACCAGCAGAGATGGACCCTTCCCTTGGCTCTTCGATCCTTACCCACATCCATGCCCAGGCTGACCTGTCCCTCTGCCCACCTCCAGGCGGCGGCCTCGGTGGGACCAGGAGAGGCGGGGCTGACGTGAACATCCGGCATTCTGGCCGCGACGACACCTCCCGCTACGACGAGAGGTGAGATTGGGCAGGTGGTCTCCCGGGAGGGGTGGCTGCGGGGCTCCGCACAGACACTCACCTCCGCGCTCCTCCAGGCCGGGCCCGTCCCCGCTTCCCCACCGGGATCGGGACCGCGACCGCGAGCGGGAGCGCAGGGAGCGGAGCCGCGAGCGCGACAAGGAGCGGGAACGGCGGCGCTCCCGCTCCCGGGACCGGCGGCGGCGGTCACGCAGCCGCGACAAGGACGAGCGGAGGCGCTCCCGGGAGCGGAGCAAAGACAAGGACCGGGAACGGAAGCGGCGGAGCAGCCGCAGCCGGGAGCGGGCGCGGCGGGAGCGGGAGCGCAAGGAGGAGCTGCGCGGTGGCGGAGGCGGCGGCGACATGGCGGAGCCCTCCGAGGCTGGCGATGCGCCTCCCGACGACGGGCCTCCTGGGGAGCTGGGTCCCGACGGCCCTGACGGTCCCGAGGAGAAGGGCCGGGACCGTGACCGGGAGCGACGCCGGAGCCACCGGAGCGAGCGGGATCGGCGCCGGGACCGGGACCGGGACCGGGATCGCGAGCACAAGCGGGGGGAGCGAGGCAGTGAGCGGGGCAGGGATGAGGCCCGCGGCGGGGGCGGGGGCGGCCAGGACAACGGGCTGGAGGGGCTGGGCAGTGACGGCCGAGACATGTACATGGAGTCCGAGGGGGGCGACGGGTATCTTGCTCCGGAGAACGGGTATTTGATGGAGGCTGCACCAGAGTGAAGAGCCGCCTCTGTTTGGACGTGTTCCTACCCCCGTTGCTGTCATCCTCTTCCCCCAACCTTGGCCACCGTCTAAGTTTGCCATCCATGGGTAGAAGTCTCCTTATTTGTTCTGGATTTAAAAATAAAATTAATTTCCTGTTAATGGGCACCTTGGTTTCTTCACTTATGTCTTCCCTAAAAGGATGTCACTTGACATGTTAACCTTACTTTGGTGTGTGGTCCAGCACATGCCTAGAGCTTGAACTTTATGACCTAAGCTGGGGATATCCCAGCATATAACCAGAGCTGTTTGAAATGGGGTGCGGATGCCCTCTGTAAAAGTCTTTGATCCCTGTGTGTGTCTCCCTCTTTTTTTAAACCTTCCACACACAACCCTGGCCCCCGGGGGGGGGAGCGGTGGGGCCTAAGCATTTGATTCCTCAGTGGAAGCTGCACCTTTGAATGTGAAAGGGAAGCTTTTGTATGAATTGGAGAGAGGAAAAGGGTGAAGGAGTGAAACGAGAGCAAGACACAAGGAGGAGAGGAGGTGGAGCAGAAGCCCACACGGCCAGGGTGGAAAAGCCTTCAGGTCATTCCACTGTTTGTCTTGCTACTAATGACAACAAGAAACGCATTCCACAGCAGTTGAGATTTCAACACATTTCTGAATAAAAAATGAAATAAGATGATGAAGAGAATCCTTGTCTCATGATCCCATGAGAAAGAATCCAGCCTTTTTTTTGGTATTAAGATATATTGATTTTTGCAGAGAGGAAGGGAGAGGGATAGAATTAGAAACATGAATGAGAAAGAAACATCAATCAGCTGCTACTGGGGATGTGCCTGAAACCAAGATACATGCCCACGAGCGGAATCAAACCTGGGACCTTTCAGTCCATAGGCCGATGCTCCATCCACTGAGCCAAACTGGCCAGGGCAAGCCAGTCATTCTTCCTGGACTAGAGAGACTCACGGCTCTGAAAAGGGTAGGAGACAAGGTGGCATTTGCATACAGCAGTGCTTGTTTCAGCACTCGAGATGCACGGAAGCTTGGCATTTGCTGCCCAGGGTATATGAACTGGACCTACAAGCTTGGCCTGATAGCCCAGAGGCAGCCTGCCCGCTACATCCTGACTGACATGCTTTCCAACTGCTTCGGTCCCTATAAACATACACCCAGAGATCACAGGTATTTAAAAAATCCTGCAACAAGACCACGAGATAAAAACTGGTCCCAGGAGAGGCAACTTTGGGAATAAAAGAGAACTAAATACGTCTAATGAGTATATTTTCATAGATACATAGGATGCGACTAGACTTTGGGAATTGGCTGTGAAGAATAGCCCATTTTGGACTAGTTTGGCACAGACCAGTTATAAAGGCTGGTCTGTGCCAAACTAGAAATATATAAAAACAACTTGTGAAAAGTATTGGGGGGCCCACCAGTGTTGGTGAGACTTGAGGCAGTCGGATCCCCAGGAAAAGGAAAGCACACAGGTGACACTTCCTATTTTCCTGGCCTTTTCCTTGACATTGGCCAGTTTATGTGGGGGACCAGACATTGAAAGTGACATGACAGCTCTCCCTGGGCTGAGTTTACAGAGGTCGGACCAGACAGCTGGGGTGTGAGAGTAAAATTTCCATGTGGGTGTTAGCTCCCACATCTGCATACAACCTTCTGTTGAGGCATTTGCCAACTCATAAGCTGCTCATTGTCATTGCAAGACTCGAGGTGTTCATCAGAAAGCAATAATGGAGGGCCCTAGCCAGTTTGTCTTAGTGGACTGAAGGGCCTGCAGACTGAAAGGTCCCAGATTTGATTTTGGTCAAAGGCATGTGCCCCAGTAGCAGGCTTAGTCCACAGCCCTAGCTGGGGTGTGTGTGAGGTAACCAGTTGATGTGTCTAATATCAATGTTTGTCTCTCCCCCTCCCACTCTCTAAAAATCAATGGAACAGTATCCTGGGGTGAGGATTAACAACAAAAAGTAATGGAGGTTAAAGAGCTAAGCAGAGATCTCTGCAGCCATGTCATTCTGGGGGACAGAGGTTGGGGTTCTAGGCCTGCCAGAGGGAGTAACTACTTGTCCCCAGAGTGCCACAATATTGAAGTAAGGCTGCAAGTGAATAGGCCTCATTGGGATTTAGGTGATCTGCCTGCCAGGAGAGGAGAACCCTCTGGGAGGTGGAATTCAGAATCTCCAATTTTTAGTACACAATGCTCAGCATTTACTCAAATTATCAGGCATGTTAGAATTACTGTAAAACCAAGAGAAAAAAACAGACAATAGAAACAGATCTGGGCATGATTCTGATGTTGGGAGTTATCAGAGATTGAAATACCTATATGTTCACAAGGAAGAGAGGGAGAATTTTACCAGTTCTGGAATCTTTAAATATAAATACAATGTAAATTTTAGAACTGGAAAACACCTGAAAGAATTTAGACAACCTTTCTGACACATTCCTGTTAACACGGAGTGCTAGAGAAATAAAGGTTAGCTGGAAGAAAGAAATCTCATCTTTTTAGATAGTTAACTAAGAATATACTTAAAAATGAGAGATTTAGACCAGCCAACATAGTTCCGTAGTTGACCATGGACCTCTGAACTAGGAGGTCACAGTTCAGTTCCCTGTCAGGGCACAAGCCCCGGTTTCCGCGCTCAATTCCCAGTAGGGGGCGTGCAGGAGGCAGCCAATCAATGACTCTCATTCATCATTGATGTTTCTGTCAGAGCCTCTCCCTTCCTCTCTGAAGGCAATAAAAATATATTTTAAAAAAAAGAAAATGAGAGTTAAAAGAGAAAATGACCCAGTTCAAAAAAAGCAGTTGAAAAAGTCCCAGGATGGCAGTTTTGTGGAGAGCACTCCGTCCAGATTGGGGTCAGAGGACTGAAGTTTCCAAGGAGTTTCCGGCTAAAAAGAAGACTCGGTAAGATGCCTGTTGCGATGGAAAGTTGGAAAGAAATTGAGAATGTAGTGGAAGAAACGAAAGTAGATGAAAATCACAGGGGAAAAACACCACCACACAAGCCATAGCTGATTTTACTCAGTGTCGGCCCACAGAATGAAGGGTCCCGGGTTTGATCATGGTCCAGGGCACGTACCTTGGTTGCAGGCTCGATCCCTGGCCCTGGTCAGGGCACTTGTGGGAGGCAACCAATCGATGTTTCTCTCACATCATGTTTCTCTCTCTGTACCTCCCCTTCCCACTGTCTAAAATATCAGTGGGAAAAATACCTACGGGTGAGGAGTAACAAAAAAACAAAAATCCAAGCTGTTCAAGAAAGAAAATGTAGTCACAGAACATTACTTGGGCTCTGCAGTAAACAATAAGTACTTATTGACATAATGCAAGCTCTTTATTGATTGATCTGAAAACTGGTACCATGGGAAGAGAGGGGACAGGTTGTAAAGGCAGAAAATCAATATGTAATATATTACAACTGAAATTGAGAAAAAGCAAGTTACTTAGCTACAGAAGCAACTAGCACATTAAATCCCTATTAAATTGTTGCCTCTTGCAGTGGAGAGAGGACTGGTTGGTGGTTTGTATTATTAGCTCTTCTGTATTATTTATTTTTTAAGTTTATTTTTCATTGTTGACAGTATTACAGATGTCCCCTATTTTCTCCCCATGTCCCCGCCCACCCCAGACCTTCACCTTTTGTCTGTGTCCATGGGCTATACATATATGCATATAGGTTCTTTGGTAACTTGATTTTGTTTTTAAATTCAAGTAGATTACTTATTAAAATAGAAAAAGAGACACTATGAAGGAGAGACGTGTAGACAAACTTGCAAACTTTCTCTGACTTTGCAAAAGCTCTTTGTGGACCCTGTACTCCCATCCAGCCAGAGGTGAGGTACAGCCACACTTCAATCCTTCCCACAGTCCTTTGGCCCTGGTCTACAGCATCTCATACAACTGCCCACCCTCTTTTTTTTTTTTTTTTTTTTTACCCCCAAAGATATATTTTATTGATTTTTCACAGAGAGGGAGAGATAGTTAGAAATATTGATGAGTCATCGATCAGCTGCCTCTTGCACACCCCTTACTGGGGATATGCCCGCAACCAAGGTACATGCCCTTGACCAGAATTGAACCCGGGACCTTTCAGTCCCCAAGCCGACACTCTATCCATTGAGCCAAACTGGTTTAGGCTATTGATTTTTCACAGAGAGGAAGGGAGAGGGATAGAGAGTTAGAAACATGGATGAGAGAGAAACATCGACCAGCTGCCTCCTGCATACCCTCCACTGGGGATGTGCCCGCAACCAAGGTACATGCCCTTGACCGGAATCGAACCCGGACCTTTCAGTTCGCAGGCTGATGCTCTATCCACTGAGCCAAACTGGCTAGGGCCCCACAAATACCTTTCTATCTCCTCCTCCATCTTCCTGTCTCCATATACAGTGACTCAGTATACGAGGACAGGAAGAGGGACATTGTCCAGACATTTTCAAATCGACCCACCTAAAGGGATATTTGGAAAGCCTTCTGACTGGTCTCCTAATCCAGTCACCACATTGGCCACAGTGATCTTCCAGTACACACCTGAATCCCACATTTCATTCTTCAGAGTTATTGAGTTCAAAATCCTCAACATGTATAACCATCCTGCCCACATTGTCACCATCACGAACTGCAATGATTGCATGGGGTCCTTCTGCCTGGAGAGGGACCCCATCCCTCCTCTGGATTCTCTTATCTCCAAGGTCTCTATTCATGTCCCTCTTAGGTCATCCCTTCCCCACACCCAATTCTGATCTCGGTCACAGCTGGTCGTCTACCTCTTCGTCCTCGCCTGAGCTTCGTGAAGGCAGTGGGCTTGTCTGGCCTGCTCACCATCCTGTCCATCATCCTGGGCCCAGATGTTTCACACACGTTTGCCCAATACGTGGGGAAAAGGGACAGAGAGGGGACACGTGTGGGGGCAGGACAGACAGAGATGATGTCCCGGGGTGCAGACAGGCTGCACTAGGGACAGGCAGACAGGGGCGGGAGCAAGCAGGGCCGCGCCTCCGCAGGGGGCGCCCGTCGCCGGGGGCGTGGCCTCCGGAAGCCCCGCCCTCCCCGCTGGCGACCGGGCGGGCGGCTCGCCGCAGCGGCGCCGACATGGCTGCGCTGGTGGAGCCGCTGGGGCTGGAGCGGGGTAAGCGCGCCAGGGGGGCCCTGCCCACCCGGCCGTGGCCCGCGTCCGGGACCCCCGCCCTCGCCCCTCCCCCGGCCAGGGCCGGGCGAGGGTGGGCGGGGCGGGGCGGTTAGTGGGTGTGGGAGGGTCCGTGGGCGAGCGGGCGGGGAGGGGCGCCCGCTGCACCCCCTCCTGGGTGTGCATGGGGGCCCCGGGGACGAAGGGCGCCCTTGCCGCTGGCGACCCTGTGGGCGTCCGATCGGGACCCCGCTGCCCTTCCCGGGTCCGTCCGCGCTGCCCCGTCCTCGGTCTCCGACCGCATCTCCCGGGACTTCTCTCTGCGCGTCGGTGTCTCTGACTCTGTCTCCGCGCCCGCCCCCGCCCCGCAGACGTGTCCCGGGCGGTGGAGCTCCTCGAGCGGCTGCAGCGCAGCGGGGAGCTGCCCCCGCAGAAGCTGCAGGCCCTCCAGCGCGTCCTGCAGAGCCGCTTCTGCTCCGCCATCCGCGAGGTGAGCGCCGCGCGGCGCCGGCCACGAGTGGGCGGCGGCTGGCAATGCTCTTCCTGGTCGCCCCGAGGCCGGGGACTACATCTCCCAGCAACGCCCGGGGCGGCACGCCTCATGAGTGCGCGTGCGTCAGCTCCCAGGGTGGATTGGGAGTTGTAGTTTTCTCCCGCTCCAGGTGTGGGCTGGGACAGTTCATGGGTGGGAGGCCGGGCCCGGACTCCAGCGCTGGGGAGAGGAGGGAGCCGGCAGGTCCCCAATGCTGTGCATCCTCACAGGTGTACGAGCAGCTCTATGACACGCTGGACATCACCGGCAGCGCCGAGATCCGGGCCCACGCCACAGCCAAGGTAGGCGCCCTCCAGCATCACGGAACTTCCTCCTGTCATTCATTCCTGGTTTCTCCTTCATGGTATTTGCCAAACCTCTGTACCACCCTTACGATTACTTATTATAGTTTATTTTCAGTGATCTCTCATAAATGTCATGAAGGGCATCTTTATCTACTACAATTAGTGAAACTAGTACCGAATGCCTGACTAGAAGGTAACCTTAAACATCGACCCAGTGAAAACAATGAAATATCATAAACACTGAGATCTGATGAAATCGGAGTTAGATGCCGTTCTTGCTGCTCCCTGGAGCTCTCGGCTTCTTCCAGGCCTCGTTTTTCTCTGTTAAAAGGTGAGATTGGCAAGTGTTGAGTATTCAAGACACATTCGCACCAAATGGAGACCTTCTCTTTGACAGGTCTGAACCGTCAAAGTGAGCCAACAGGGACATGCGGTCATTATGAAATGATCTTTTGAACTGTGGCCGGCAGGCACCTCGAGCTGGGGAAAAGCTATCTGGCCTCAGTCGCTCTCCCTGGCCCAGATCCTCCACCCTAGTCCGCCTGTCCCCCATGGAGGGGCCCTCACCTCCCCCTGCTTCCCGTCTCCCAGGCCACCGTGGCTGCCTTCACCGCCAGCGAGGGCCATGCGCACCCCAGGGTGGTGGAGCTGCCCAAGACGGAGGAGGGCCTGGGCTTCAACATCATGGGGGGCAAGGAGCAGAACTCGCCCATCTACATCTCCCGCGTCATCCCTGGGGGCGTGGCCGACCGCCACGGAGGCCTCAAGCGTGGGGACCAGCTGTTGTCGGTGAATGGTGTGGTGAGTGGGAGGCTGGGGCAGGGCTAGGGTCAAAGTCTGTCCTTGTTTTAAAAAATATATATATTTTTTAATTGATTTTTTTACAGAGAGGAAGGGAGAGGGATAGAGAGTTAGAAACATCCATGAGAGACAATCATCAATCAGCTGCCTCCTGCACACCCACTACTGGGATGTGCCCGCAACCAAGGTACATGCCCCTGACCGGAATCGAACCCGGGACCTTTCAGTCCGCAGACAGATGCTCTGCTAGCGGGTCCGTGGGGAGGGAGGGGATAAAGATGGCCCTGGAGGTCTGGCTTGGTGACTGAGGGCCCATGGGGCTTGTCCCTGACACGAGGAACCTGGAAAATGTTGGGGGAGGACACGGAGCCAAGAGTGAATGACTCTCCCACGAAGCAATGAGGTCTGGGCCCCTCAGGGACCTGTTTCGGGGTGGGGGGTTGGGCGAGCGTCGGGGGGCCCCACGCCCAGCTGTCCGTGCGCTTTCCGCAGAGCGTGGAGGGCGAGCAGCACGAGAAGGCGGTGGAGCTGCTGAAGGCGGCCCAGGGCTCGGTGAAGCTGGTGGTGCGCTACACGCCCCGCGTGCTGGAGGAGATGGAGGCCCGCTTCGAGAAGATGCGCTCCGCCCGCCGGCGCCAGCAGCACCAGAGCTACTCGTGAGCCCTCTGCCGCAGCTCCCCGGGTCTGCCTCCACGGCCGCCCTCATCCCCGGGCTCCCGGTGGTTCCTGACGTCTTGGTTGCCACACCCCAGCCATGGGTTCCCTCCTGGGACTCTGACCCTGACTCAGACTCTCACCCCAAGCCATTCTGGCTGACACCCCGGGGGACTCTTAGCTGACGCCCATCCCAAGGCCTGGACCTCCTCCTCTCCCTGGAATTCCTCACCCATTTCCCTCAGCCCTGGCTCTGGAAACCCAGCCCCGGCTCTGACCCATCCCTCCCCTGGCCCCCTGACCCTGAGCCTGGCTCCCTTCTCTTCGCCCTCCTTGCAGGTCCTTGGAGTCCTGAGGCTGAAACCACAGATCTGGACCCTCCCGCTCTCCCCCCCCCCCCGCCACCTCCCCCTGTACAGTATTTATTGTCACCGGCTCCTTATTTAAAGATCTTTGCCCTCATTGAGTGTTTGTGTGTCTGTCCTGCATCGCGGGGTCACAGAGGGTCTGGAGAGGTGGGGGAGGGAAAGAAGCTGATGCTGAGACCAGGCCCTGAGGAAGCCGAGGTACAGAATGTCCCCCCCACGCCCTCCAGGTCTGAAGGTAGAAGCTGGACAGCTTCCGAAGGGACCAGTCCAGGGTGGAGGCTGGGACCCAGACTGGGTCTGAGGGGGAGCTCAGACGTGAAGACAACGCCCCTCACCCCACTTAGGAGAGACTGAGGATGCAGGCCAAACCCCTCTGCAGCTGGTCCTCCCCACGAGTGCCGAAACGCCGCGGGGAGCCAGTGGGTGTCCTCCGTGTGGGCGGGGCGGGGCGAACCATTACCGTTGTCCGCGGGGGAGCCCAGCGTGGGAGGCGGATGGGGGTGCCGCGTGCCGCTCCCGAGGCGGGCGCGGCGGGCGCTGGGATTGCACAGTCAGGTGCACCCGCCACCCGGCGTTCACCCCGCCCTGAAGCCCAAACGCGTCCCCGGGAGTCCCCCCCCCCCCCGCCTTAAAACACAACCTTTCCTCCCGCCCCGCCGCCCGCCCACCCCTCCGGTCTCGTGCGGCGCGAGGGCCGGCGCGCGCCGCCGCCGCCGCCGCCGCCGCCGCCACCGCCGCCGCCGCCGCCGCCGGGATCCGGGGTCGCGACTCGCGTTCCACGCCGCACGCCACTCGCTCCGGGTGACATCATCCCCCTGCCGGGCCCCGCCCCCCGCCCCAGCTGCCGCACGCCGCGCGCCCATTGGCTGGCATGCCTGGAGCCCCGCCTCCCGCTCTCCGCCCGCGCGGCCCCTCCCGGCCCGTGCGGGGGCGGGGTTTAGCCTCCTGCCGGCGCCGATGCTGCTTCCCATTGGCCACTCGGAGCCGTCTGTCAGTCTCCTGTTAAAGGGGCCACGACCGCCCGGGAGCTGTTGGGGGGGAGGGAAGAGGGAATTTTGGGGGGGGAAGGTGGGATTTTGGGGGGCGCTGGTGGGCACCCCTGAATCTGGCGGCTGCGGCCTCGTGGGGGGGAGGCTGCACGGTGACAGGGTTAGGGGGACTGTTTTAGGGGTGAAGGGCTGTGAGACTGTGCGAGGGAGTGGGGTCCCCAGCGCCCAAGCCGGAGCGAGAGACGCGGAGCCCGCGCGAGCGGCGGAGACAGGGTTCCAGAGCTACAGATCCGGGCCCCGGCCGCCGCCAGGGGCCCCGCCCGGCCCCCCCACCCCACCCCAGCTCCCTCCTGCAGCCCAGCTCCGCCCGCAGCCGCCGCGGACCAGGTAGGTGAGAGCCCGGCCTGCCAGGCAGCGCCCACCCAGGGGACCCCTCGCCCGGCTTTCCCCGCCTCTGCGAGGTCCCGGATTCCCTTCTCCATCCCCGGGGACCCCGGCGCCCAGATTCACAGCCCGGCCCCGGAGAGTCAGTGCGCCCCTCCCGGCTCCCAGAGTCCCCAGCCGAGCCCCAGACTCCCGGGCATCCTGCCGCCTCGCGCCTCCTCCGGGGCCCAGGAGCCTGGATTCCGGTTCCACCCGGGAACCCCTCTGGGTCTAGATCCTCCTCCTCCTCCTCGGCCCAGACCGGAGAGCCCCGGACCCCCGCCGCGGCTGTGTCCCCCTCCCCCGGCGGGGGCCGCCCGTCCCCGCCGCGGCCGCAGAGCGCTCCCTTCGCGCCCCCGTCTGCCCGTCTCCAGCTCCTGGGTTCCAGCCGCCGGCCGGCCGCGTCCCTCCGTCCAGGCCGCCCCGCGGCCGCCCTGGACACAGGCCCGCGCCGGAGCTGTCCATGGTCGGTCAGCGCGCTCGGCAGCCTCGCCTCCCCCACCTCCTGCTGCCACCGCCAGAAAGGGGGCGCCGGCGGCGCGGGGATCCCCCCTGCCGCGCCTTTGACCCGGGGATACCCGGGCCCTCCCCGACCCTGGATGCCCGGGACTCGGGGTTCCGCTGGCCAGGCGCTGGGCCCGGGCCTCAGCACCCTAGATTTCCGGGACCCCAGCACCTTCTTCAGGAGTCAAGGCTTCGGAAGGTTTCTGCCCTAGCTCCCTTAGGGCAATGGGCATCCGGGGACCCGGGTTCCCAGCCTTTGTCCCTGAGACACCCAGTTCAACGGCCCCTGCGCTCCTCAGGCAAATATATCCCGGCCTCCTAGGACCCCCGCATCTGCCCCCTTGGGGATTCGGGTGCCATGACTCTCCCTTCTGGGGACTCCGAATGCAACTGTTAATGCCATACTTTGGCATCTGCCTCCCCATACCCCACACCCGCCCCTGGAGACGAGATGCCTTGTCCCCAGCCCTGCACCCCCTCAGGGACCCAGGCGTTCAGATCCCAGCTTCTGTACTGGTCACCAGCCTGCCTCAGCCCTCCCCCCAAACCCCTGTCCTTTACCTCCCTCCACGAGGATTCAGAAGTCCAGGTCCCCGGATCTGCTCTCTTCCTGCCCAGGTTCTAGCTCCTCATCTCTTCCTCTGAGGGACCCAGGTCCCCATGGTCTCACCGTCCCCCTATCACCTCCCAGCGGCCCTGGCAGACTCCTGCCTCATCCCCATTTCATCTCAGACTCCTGGGCTGCCCAGGACTCTATTCTCTCCCCTGGGACCCGGCTTCTTGAGATATTTCTGGCAGCCCATTGCCTTCCGAGGCCCAGGGTCTCCCAACGCACTCTCTCAGACTGTGAGCCAAACGTACATCCCTTCCTCCAGATGTGTCCTGTGGCCTAGGCTCATCCGATGACCTAGAACCTACGCACTGTCTTCCGAATTTCCAGTTAAACACTGCCCTTGCGACAGTCCGCATTCCAGACTCTTTCTAGACCCTGGAACATTCCCGTCAGCACCTCTGTTCCATCGCCACCCAAGGCGGGTGCTCAGTTCCAGGCTGGATGCTACATTCTAGGCATGTCTTCTCCCAGATGAAGTCAAATGTCTAAATAACCCCCGAAAGCCAAATTCTGACCCCACTCCCTCTCGGGACAGGATCCAGTCCTCACTTAGACTGTTAAAATTTCATGTTGGGTGTGTTCTAGGCTCCAGCCACATCCTTGGCATTGTCCTGCATTCCATTCTAAGTTCTAGAAGAATGTGTGTCTTCCAATTATGTGCTCTAGTCTTTTATTTATTTATTTACTTACTTATTTAAGAAAGGAAGAGAGAGAGAGAGAGAGAGAGAGAGAGAGAGAGAGAGAGAGAGAGAGAGAGGGAGAGAGAGAGAGCAGTGATGAGAGAGAATCACCACTGATCTCACTGATTGGCTGCCTCCTGCACGCCTCCCCCCCCACTGGGGACTGAGCTTGCAACTCAGACATGTGACTTGGGACCAGGAATCGAACCTGGGACCCTTCAGTCCCGAGACCGATGCTCTATCCACTCAGCCAGACCAGCCAGGGCTTGTGCCCTAGTCCTTTAACTGTGCCATCAGCTCTAGAATGTATTTCCTGCTTCAGGGTCCATCCAGTTCTACAGTCTACAATCTAGAGGACTCTCACGGAAGTGTTCTCCCTCACCTCTTCCTTCTCAGGTTCTAGGTTCTAGGCCCATCCTTCTCTGCCCCCCTTCTCCTTAGTGTGAGGTTGGCTCGGAACTTGCCCCCCTGGTGGATTGTGGGCTTCCTCCTCTTTCTGCCACACCAGCATTCTAAGCATGCTCTGGGCCTCTCCCTTCTTCTGGAGTCTTCACTTAGAAGCGTCCTCATTCCCAGAGCTCCCTCCCTCTCCTTTGCCAGCTCAGGCCTTATGCCAGAGAATTCTCGATTCCAGGCATGCACCCGTCTACACCTTCCCCCGGGCACCACTACGTTTCAGACAAGCTCCTTGCTTACTGTCTAGGTTTTTCTTCACCTCGAGGGCATATTCTGAACTCTAGAGCAGTGTTTTTCAACCTTTTTTGGGCAAAGGCACACTTGTTTCATGAAAAAAATCACGAGGCACACCACCATTAGAAAATGTTAAAAAATTTAACTCTGTGCCTATATTGACTATATATAAAGTAATTCTCTTGAATAGGAATCAAATAAACACAAAGAAAGTATTTTATAATTACTTTATTATGAAATATTAAGTAAACAAAATAGTGAAAAATTATAAAATTCTTGTCTTGTCTGCACCTACGGCACACCAGGCAACATCTCGCGGCAAAGTGTGCCGCGGAACAGCGGTTGAAAAACGCTGCTCTAGAGCATCCCATTTTCATTCTGTGTTCTAGCAGTAGCTAGACACAGGATGAAACCAAGGCTGCGAACCCCGTTCTACCCTCATCCCCGGTAGATTTTGCGTTCTCGGTTCTCTCTCCTGACTCGGTTTGTTGGGCATTGCATTAGGCATATTCTTAGATATCATTCTGAGGACACCCCGTTGCGTTTTAAGTGATGGATGGCTTTGGCTGGTTCAAAGTTTCAGAATCCGCCCCAACTGCAGCTCTTCCCCAACTCCCGTTGGAAAGGCGGGGGGATGGGTTTGTTCTGCACTCTGTGCTGTCTCCGAGTGCTGGTGGCTTTCCAGATCTCTGCCGGCGTTGCTGTGTTGTGTTTCCTTCTCAGTGAACTGGAAGTTCTAGAACAGCTTCCTTTTTAAAGCATCTGGTGTCGCATGCCCTGACCAGGTTCTGGGTTTTAGATACCATGTTGGTTTGGGGCCTAAGGACATATTCCTGAACTTGGCCTCTGAGTGCTGGGATGCAGGTGTCTAGATCCTCAGATGTACCTGTTGAGAGACTCAAGGGACCCAGCTGCCTGCTCTCCCAGGCCCCATGGGCTCTCCGTTCCCTTCTCTCCTCTCACGAGTCCAAAGCCCAGTCCCAGGCTCCAGACACAGTCTGAAAATTGGGTGGCGCTGGGAATTATCTACCCCGAGAACCGGTTATGCCACTGCCGGATGGGAGAGAGGGAAAGGGGGGAAGCCAATGAAAGTCCCTCCTGCTTTCGGCCGGGCCAGCCGGACCTGTCGGACCTGATGTGTGCAAGGGAGCGGCCCCGGAGAAAGCCATTCATCTCCGCCCACAGCCTGGGCACCCCAGCCCCCGGGGCCTGGGGTCCTGGCCTGTTGGGTTCTGGGGGAGCGGGAGTCTGAGGGCTGGGATTTCTGAGTCTGAGGTTGGAGGCCTCACGCCCAGGCAGAGGAGAGAGGGTCTCATCTCGGGCTCCCGGGATCAGAGGCTCAGACTCCTGAGTCTTGGGGCAGGAACCCCCGGACCTGATGAAGGAGGGAGCTGGGTCTTGGCCACCTGGGCTGGGGGAGATGGCTAGCCCACCCCGCCCTCCTCTATGCTCCCCCTCTCCAAGTGGAGTGGGTCTTTAGAATCTTCTGGAGTTGAGGCCCAGGTGAGAAACTGAAGAAGAGGGGGATTGAGCTGAGTAGCAGCTAATGAGGTACCAGTGGCCTAATCATGGTCTGGCGGGGACTCAGTTTTGTCACTCCTGTGGCGGGTTGAGGGGGGTTGTTAGCATGGCCCAAACAGGTAGAGGCTGCTGGCTTTTCCACATTCACTCAGGCAGTACCTGCGTCACCTGGCTTCGTTGTGGTGGACGAGGCTGGGCCCAGATTTGCTGTCGGTGCCTGATGGAGACTGGCCTCAGTTTCCCCAAGTGCTCTCACCCGGGTAGCCACAGAGCAGTGGGTTTCAGTTTATCCTACGCGCCACGATCAGAATGAACAGATGTGTTTTTCCGGTGCAGTGCCCGGGTGGCTCTGCCTCAGTTTCCTCGATGCATGAGCAGGGTGGCCATGTCTGTTTCCCTGCCTGCGCCTTGACGAGGCCGGTCTCTATTCCCTTGCCCCCTTCGCTCCCCCCCCCCCCCAACCACCCCCCCCCCGCCCCCGCAGGCCAGCACCGCCGCCATGATGTGCGAGGTGATGCCCACCATCAGCGAGGATGGCCGGCGGGGCTCGGCGCTGGGCCCGGACGAGGCGGGCGGCGAGCTGGAGCGCCTCATGGTCACGATGCTCACGGAGCGCGAGCGCCTGCTGGAGACGCTGCGCGAGGCGCAGGACGGGCTGGCGACGGCGCAGCTGCGGCTGCGCGAGCTGGGCCACGAGAAGGACTCCCTGCAGCGCCAGCTCAGCATCGCGCTGCCCCAGGTCTGGGCGGGGCCGGGGCGGGGCCTCGCGCGGCGGGGGCGGGGCGCACGGAGGGGCGGGGCCTGGGCTGGGAAGGGCGGGGCCAAGGCGGGCTCTGGCGACGAGGGGCGGGGCCTGAGCTGTCGAAATGGGCGTGGCTTCTAGTGGGCGGGGCTTTCCAACCGTTCAGTTCAGTGAGGGAGGCGGTGAAGGACCGATCTGATTGTCCCGATCTTTTTTTTCTTTTCTTTTCTTTTCTTTTCTTTTCTTTTCTTTCTTTTCTTTTCTTTTCTTTTCTTTTCTTTTCTTTCTTTTTTTTTTTAAAGCCCAGTTTTGTTTTTTTTTGGCTTTATAATTATCAATTTTTCTCATTTCTTTTTCTTTTAAAAAAATATATTTTATTGATTTTCCACAGAGAGGAAGGGAGAGGGATAGAAAGTTAGAAACATCGATGAGAGAGAGAGAGACATACATCCATCAGCTGCCTCCTGCGTACCCCTCACTGGGGATGTGCCCGCAACCAACGTACAATACATGCCCTTGACCGGAATCGAACCTGGGACCCTTCAGTCCCCCGACCGACGCTCTATCCACTGAGCCAGATCAGTTAGGGCTGATTTTCCCGATCTTGCCCACATCTGGACAGGAGTTCGCGGCGCTGACGAAGGAGCTGAACTTGTGTCGAGAGCAGCTGCTGGAGCGGGAAGAAGAGATCGCGGAGCTGAAGGCCGAACGGAACAACACGCGGGTGAGCGAGCGCCTTGCCAAGCGGTGCAGGCGGAGGGCCTCGCGGTGCCGCCGTCCGACCACCTGGGTCCTGTCTCTCCCTGCTCCCGCTTCTCGGCTGGTGTCCTCGGTCCCTGCCTTCCTTCCCGTCTCTCCCCCTCTCCACAACGTCTTTACTTCTGTGCCACTCTTTCCGGATGCTGCCCCCGACCTCGGATATCCCTGTCTCATTCCCTTACCTTTTGCTTGGCGGCCTCGCCTCTCTCCCCATGTGTCCAACCCACCTGTCTGAACCACATTTCCTGTCTACCCTTCCTCTCTTTCCTTGCCTCTTTTTTAGACATTTATTTTATTTTATTTTTAAATATATTTTATTGATTTTTCTTACAGAGAGGAAGGGAGAGGGAGAGAGAGTTAGAAACGTCGATGAGAGAGAAACATCGACCAGCTGCCTCTTGCACACCCCCTACTGGGGATGTGCCTGAACCAATGTACATGCCCTTGACCAGAATCGAACCTGGGACCTTTCAGTCCGCAGACGGATGCTCTACCGCTGAGCCAAACCGGTTTTGGCTTTCCTTGCCTCTTTAAAAAAATATATATATATTTTATTGATTTTTTTTTTTTTTACAGAGAGGGACAGAGAGTTAAAAACATCGATGAGAGAGAAACATAGATCAGCTGCCTCCTGCAAACCCCTACTGGGGATGTGCCAGCTACCGGCGTACATGCCCTTGACCAGAAAATCGAACCTGGGACCGTTGAGTCCGCAGGCCGATGCTCTATCTGCTGAGCCAACCCCGTGAGGGCTTTTCCTTGCCCCTTTGACCCGGTGTCCTGTCCCTCAGCTGCTGCTGGAACACCTGGAGTGCCTGGTGTCCAGACACGAGCGGTCACTGCGCATGACCGTGGTGAAGCGCCAGGCCCAGTCCCCGGGCGGGGTCTCCTCTGAGGTGGAGGTGCTCAAGGCTCTCAAGTCCCTCTTCGAGCACCACAAGGCCCTGGACGAGAAGGTAGGAGCGCGGAGGAGCCTGGCTCTGGAAGGGGAACCGGCAGCTGGCTGGAGAGGTTCCGGCTGTGGTTGGTTGGGGATGTCCTAAAGGGGGGCTGGCGGGGTGGGGGGAGTTGGCTCTGATCGCCTGGCTATGCAGACTGCCCTCCTGGTTGATGATGGAAAGCGGACGAGGGCGGGCTGCCTGCAGCCGGGCTGCTTTGGTGGCAGGTTGGGGCCGCACATCCATTATGGATAGAGGAATTCTAACCTTCCCTCTGAGGCCCCGTTCCAGGGCGCTCTTCACCGGGGTCAACTGCCCTCGAGCGGATGGATCTGATCTCCATCTCACTGCCGTCCCGCCCGCCCCCAGGTCCGGGAGCGGCTGCGGATGGCGCTGGAGCGGGTGGCTGTCCTAGAAGAGGAGCTGGAGATGAGCAACCAGGAGGTGAGGCCGAGGGGGGAGGGCGGGGCTCGGGCGCTCCCGTGGGGTGGGCTGGTTCTGGGTTCCAGAATCCATTGGGGGCAGGACTGGAGCAGAGGACTAACGGGGCTGGACTATGGAGAGAACCAGTGGGGTTGCTAAGAGGAGAACTGCCTAGTGAAAGTGAGACCAAGGCGAGAACCAGGGGCTGGGCCACCAGGAAGAGCCCACGCCCGAGGGAATGTTTGGATGGGGGGAGCCAGGGTAGAGAGGACCAGAGAAGGCCACACCCCTCCCTCTGGGAGGCTAAGGAGAGATATGACAGCCCAGGGCCTAAGGGTGGCCCCAGCGGGACCGAGGCTCCTGTGGCCTCTCCTTAGACGGCTGGAACTAAGCTTCCTTTTGCCCTGATTTCCCGTTCCCAGACTCTGAACCTTCGAGATCAGCTGGCGAGGCGCCGATCCGGGCTGGAGGAGCCCGGCAAGGACGGGGACGGGCAGGTAAGAGTGAAGTCCTTCACTCCCTCTGCTCTTCATCGGTCCTCATCCCTCTGACCGCCCCCCTCTCCTCTGGCTTTGTGATGGTCCCTTTTTAAAATACAGTTTGTTTTTTTACAGACAGGAAGAGAGAGGGTTAGAGAGCGAGAAACATCGATGAGAGAGAATCATCGATCAGCTGCCTCTTGCACACCCCCTACTGGGAACGTGCCCGCAACCGAGGTACATGCCCTTGACCGGAATCAAACCCTGGACCTTTAAGTCTGCAGGCGGACGCTCTATCCACTGAGCCAAATGAGTTTTGGCAATGGTCCCTTAAAAAAAAAATCTTTTTTTATTGATTTCAGGAATTAAGGAAGAGGAAGAGAGAGATAGAAACATCAATGATGAGAGAGAATCATTGATCAGCTGCGTCCTATATGCCCCACACTAGCGATCAAGCCTACAACCCAGGCATGTGCCCTAATGGGGAACTGAACGCTGACCTCCTCACCCACTGAGCCACGCCAGCTAGGCTGTGATGGTCCTTTTAATGTTTGATATGATCCTCACTGATCCTGAGACATCTGAGCTCCTAGGACCTGACTCAGGTCACCTAGCCAATTACTGTGACCTCTGTGACCCTTACTATATATATTTTTAAAATTTTTATTGATTTCAGAGAGAGGACGGGAGAGGGAGGGAGATAGAATCATCAATGATAAGAGAGAATTATTGATTGGCTGCCTCCTCACGCCCCCTACTGGAGCCCTGATGGGGAGTCAAACCGTGACCTCCTGGTTCATTGTTCGATGCTCAGCCATTGAGCTACACGGGCAGGGGGCACCCTTACTGATCTTTGATTCACTCTGTCCACTCACCCACCCCCTCAGCTTTGTTCTCGCCTGGCATTTTCTTTCTGTCTCCGTTTCCCCACTCTGGGTCCTGTGCCTTCCCTCCTCACGGTCCCCCCTGCAGACCCTTGCCAATGGCCTGGGCCCCGGAGGCGAATCCAACCGGCGCTCGGCTGAGCTGGAGGAGGCCCTGGAGCGGCAGCGAGCGGAGGTGTGCCAGCTGCGGGAGCGCCTGGCGGTGCTGTGCCGCCAGATGAGCCAGCTGGAGGAGGAGCTGGGCACCTCCCACCGCGAGCTGGGTAAGGCCGAGGAAGCCAACGTCAAGCTCCAGCGCGACCTCAAGGAGGTGAGGCTGGAGCCGCCGGCGGGTTGCCCTCTGACCCCCTCGTCCCCCCCATAACCCTGTCCCGTGTCCCTTCGCCCAGAGTCACTGAGCTCAGGAATGGTGGACGCGAAGTCAGTCTGAGCCCCAGTTTCCTCGCCTGTAACATGGGACTCACAGCTTATTCAGAGGGTTGGCCTGTGGCACATACACAGCGGCTCTCAGTGACTGTTCCTAGTGATGTGATCGTCGGCAAACGCTCTTGTGCCTCTAAGTTGAATTCCTTGGTCTGCATTTCCATCCATTCCGGGCTCAGGCTCCTGGATCCTAACTCCCATGCCCCAGGGGCTGCTGGGAAATGTAGGCGTGGGTTCTTGAAGGAAGGCCCTGGGTGAGAATGAATAGTGAGCACTTTAGTTTCCTCATCCACGAGGGCCTTCGCCTCACGTTTTAAGCCTGCACGGCCCTGGGTCCTGATGGGAAATCTACCACCACAAGGGCTCCCAGACTCGGGTCCGTCTCCCAGAGACCCCGGAGCGCGTTTGCTGGGGTTCCAGTCTGTGCTCCGCTGGGGGATCTTGGGAGATGCTGCCTCCAGGATGGACGGGGCCTTTGCTTCCCAGGAGACCTAGGGCACTTGCTCTGTGCCTTTAAGCCTCGGCTGTGCCACAAGTTGCTGAAACTTCTAAGTCCTGGATTTTTTTTTTAATGTATTTTTATTGCTTTCAGAGAGGAAGGGAGAGGGTGAGAGAGAGAGAGAGAGACAGAGACAGAGAGAGAGAGAGAGAGAGAGAGAGAGAGAGAGAGAGAGAGAGAGAAACATTAATGAGAGAATCATGGATTGGCTGCCTCCTGCACGCCCCCTACTGGTGGTCGAGCCAGCAACCCTAGGCATGTGCCCTTCATCAGAATAGAACCCGGGACCCTTTAGTCCCCAGGCCAAAGCTCTATCCACTGAGCTAGGGCTAAGTTCTGGATTTAAAAATATATATATATTTTATTGATTTTTTACAGAGAGAGAGAGGGACATAGAGTTAGAAACACTGATGCTAGAGAATCATCGACCAGCTGCCTCCTGCACACCCCCTACTGGGGATGTGCCTGCAACCAAGGTACATGCCCTTGACCGGAATCGAACCTGGGACCTTTCAGTCGGTAGGCCGATGCTCTATCCACTGAGTCACACCAGTCAGGGCCAAGTCCTGGATTTTTGAGGCTAGTGGAGTAGACTTCCCATCCCCTGAGCCTCAGGCCTGTCACCTGGGGAGGGTCTAAGCCAGTGCTGCTCTCAGACAGTGTGGAGCCACCATTTTCACTTCCAAGTGGCCGGGACCTAACGTTGGCTACTCCTGAGGGCTCCTGGCAGGTTTGGTTCCAGCATTCTGACGCCCGGATGCCGGGGCATTTCATTTCCCAGGGTGCCCTGGGGTGCCTGGTTTAGGGTTCTAGGCCTAGGCTCCCCGCGGGGCCTTTGGGGAGCTGTCGTCCACGGGGTCCTTTGCCGCCTCTGCAGGCCTTGGCGCAGCGGGAGGACATGGAGGAGCGGATCACGACGCTGGAGAAGCGCTATCTGAGCGCCCAGCGCGAGGCCACGTCTCTGCACGACGCCAACGACAAGCTGGAGAACGAGCTGGCCAGCAAGGAGTCGCTGTACAGGCAGGTGCGGCGCCCGGCTGGGCAGGGGAAGGGGCGCTGGGGACCAGGTCCTGGCCGCGAGACCCAGCTCCGCCCTCTCCGCCCCTCCCGCCCCAGAGCGAGGAGAAGAGCCGCCAGCTGGCAGAGTGGCTGGACGACGCCAAGCAGAAGCTGCAGCAGACGCTGCAGAAGGCCGAGACCCTGCCGGAGATAGAGGCGCAGCTGGCCCAGCGCGTGGCGGCCCTCAACAAGGTTAGGGGCCTGGGGCGGGGCCTGGCGGCTGGAGGAGGGGGCGGGGCCCGGCGGCTGGAGGAGGGGGCGGGGCCCGGCGGCTGGAGGGGGGGCGGGGCCCGGCGGCTGGAGGAGGGGGCGGGGCCTGACATCTGGAGGAGGAGCGGGGCCCGGCGGCTGGAGGGGGGGCGGGGCCCGGCGGCTGGAGGAGGGGGCGGGGCCTGACATCTGGAGGAGGAGCGGGGCCCGGAGGGGGCGGACCTGGCGAGGTGAAGTGGTGGTAGACCTGCGGCCTGGATTCTGGATGAGAACTCGGGGCCTGGGGATTGGGGAAGGGATAAAACTTGGAATGGGGTCAGGGTCCGGAGGTCTGGGGGGAGGATTCTCTAGTTTGGACTGAAAGGAGGGATGCCCACAGGGGTTTTCAAACTACGGCCCGCGGGCCACATGCGGCCCGCAGAGGAGTCTGATCCGGCCCGCCAGGCTTTTTGGGCAGTGAGCGCAGCCGAGGTGTTACAGTAGGAATTAGTAGTTCATATAGTCCGGCCCTCCAGCTCTCTGAGGGACCGTGATCTGGCCCCCACTTTAAAAAGTTTGAGGACGCCTGCGCCTGGAACATGCACTGAGGAAGGAACGGGGCCCATATGGAGATGGGGGCCAGGCCTGGTGCCTGTCTTGGAGCCTGACTGGGTCCCAGGGGGGCAAAGTCAGATGTCACGGCCCCATCCTCCAGGCTGAGGAGCGCCACGGGAATTTCGAGGAGCGCCTCAGGCAGCTGGAGGCCCAGCTGGAGGAGAAGAACCAAGAACTGCAGCGGGTGAGGGAACGGGTTAATGCGGCGAAGGCGAGGGGCGGGCCTGGGGCGGGGGCGGGACCTGGAGAGCCTGGAGACGGGGCGGGGCATGGAGGGGCGGGCCTAGGGCGGGGCTGGAGGCGGGGCGGGGTCTGGGGAGCCTGGAGGCGGGGCCTGTATGAGGGGCGGGGCCTGGAGGCGGTCCCGGGAGCTCAGGCAGGGGCCCGGCTCTGGACCCTGTGGGCTTGAGCACCGTGGTCCCCTCTGGGCAGGCCAGGCAGCGGGAGAAGATGAACGATGACCACAATAAGCGGCTGTCCGAGACAGTGGACAAACTGCTGAGCGAGTCCAATGAGCGGTTACAGCTTCACCTCAAGGAGCGGATGGGGGCGCTGGAGGAGAAGGTGCACCCCAAGCCGGCACTCTGATAGCCCCGCATCCTGGGCCCCAGATCTTTCCCCCAGACCCGTTATCCGAGCTCTCCCTAAAGCCTCCTGAATCCAAAAGACTCTCTGCTGTATCGCAGGGACCACTCTTTCTCCTAACCCCCCAAGAGCTGAATTCTGGGGCACCCGTACCCTGAGTTCTTGGCTTTTCCCCAAGACTCTTATCCTGGGGACCCTCAAACTGAATCCTCTGATTACTCAGGACGTGGAATTCCGGGGCTCCCAGGAACGGGATCCCCTACCCCGCTGCATCTTTGGACCCAAACCCCAGTGCTCCAGCTCGCCATCCGTGCACACTCATTCACCGGGCTCCTCTCAGGCCCCCGCATGTCCCTCTCAGCCCTCCCCCTCACTGCGCCCCTGTCCCCACAGAACTCACTGAGCGAGGAGATTGCCAACATGAAGAAACTTCAGGACGAGCTGCTGCTTAACAAGGTAGGAGGGGCCTGGCGGGAGAGCGGCGGCGGCGGCGGCGGCAGGCACTGCGGGGTGGGAGCCGCCGGGAGGGGCTGTGCCGGGCACATCGGACCGGACCCCTCCGCCCCGCCCACAGGAGCAGCTCCTGGCCGAGATGGAGCGAATGCAGATGGAGATCGACCAGCTGCGGGGGAGGCCGCCGTCCTCCTACTCCAGGTGACAGCAGCGCGCCGGCCCTGCCACCCGCGGCCCCGTGGCCAAGCTCATCCTTTCTGACCCCTCGGTCTCCCCCGCACCCCTTCCGCTCACTGCCCGTCTCCCGGAGACTTCCACTGATGTCTTTTATTGTTGACCCCTGACTGCATGACCACTGACACCTGATCCTGTTCCCCGACCTTTCACCTCAGATTCCTCTCTTCGTCTCCTGACCCAAGGCCCTTTCCTACCTCAGCTTTCTTTTCTTTCTTTTTTTCTAAAAAGTTTAAGATTTTTAGAGAGAGGGCAAGGGAGAGGGAGAAACATCCATGTGATGTGACAGCAAAGCATCAGTGGCTGCCTCCTGCCCAGGCGTGTGCCCTGAGCAGGAATCAGGCCCGTGACCTTTCAGTACACAGCACAATGCCCAACCAACTGAGCCACACTGACCAGGGCTCAGCTTTTATTTTCTAAAAAATTCATTTTTATTAATTTCAGAGAGGGGGCGAGAGAGAGAGGTCAATGATGAGAGAGGATCATTGATTGGCTGCCTTCGCATGCACCACACTAGGGGATGGAGACTGCACCCCGGGCACGCACCCTTGGCTGGAGTCGAACTCAAGACCCTTCAGTCCGCAGGCCGACACTCTTTCCGCTGACCCAAACCAGCCAGGGCATCAGCTTTTCTTGACTCTTTAGTCTCTGTCTTCCTCTTTATTAATGTTTTTTTAAAAAAATATATTTTATTGATTTTTACAGAGAGGAAGAGAGAGATAGAGAGTTAGAAACATCTATGAGAAAGAGTCATCAATCAGCTGCCTCTTGCACACCCCCTACTGGGGATATGCCCGCAACCAAAGTACGTGCCCTTAACCGGAATCGAACCCGGGACCTTTCAGTCCCCAAGCCGATGCTCTATCCATTGAGCCAAACCAGTTTTGCTAATGTTTTTAAAATATATGTTTTTCTTGCGTTTTATTTATTTATTTTTAAATATTTATTATTATTTTTTTTACAGAGAGGAAGGGAGAGGGATAGAGAGTCAGAAACATGGATGAGAGAGAAACACCAATCAGTTGCCTTCTGCACACTCCTTACTGGGGATGTGCCCTCAACCAAGGTATATGTCCTTGACCGGAATCGAACCTGGGACCCTTGAGTCGCAGGCTGATGCTCTATCCGCTGAGCCAAATAAGTCAGGGCTTTTCTTGCATTTTAAAGAAAAAGGGAATGAGAGAGAGAGAAACATCAATCGGCTGCCTCACGCAGGCCACCATACCGGCGATTGAATCTGAAACCTGGGCATGTGCCCCGACTGGAATGGGACCGATGACCCGTTGGGGCACAGGACAACACTGGGCCAGCTGACCCAGGCCAGCCTGGGCTCTGACTGTCTTCTCTGCCCACAGGTCTCTCCCTGGCAGTGCCCTGGAGCTCCGTTATTCCCAGGCGCCTACGCTGCCTTCTGGTGCGCACCTGGACCCCTATGCGGCCGGCGGTGGCCGAGCAGGCAAGAGGAGCCGCTGGTCGGGGGTCAAGGATGAGCCCTCCAAGGTCAGCGGCCACTTCCGGGGCCTGGACGGAGCGGGGCCTGGGAGGGCAACGGTGGGCCCTGGGGTCTGTCACACGGGCTCTGGAGGGGCTGGGCGGAAGCAGGGTCTCCGGGACCCAAGCTCTCCCCTGTCCTTCTCCCACAATGCTCTCTTCCCGCCTGCCTGGACGTCTCCTCATGGAAACCCTGCTGCCTGGTGAGAACCTTAGAGGCATGATGGGGTGGGGAGGGGGATGGGTTCCGGGGGAAGGTGTGCAGGGTACAGAATCCTAGAATGGGTGGCGTTCAGAGAAGGAGTGAGTTGAGTCAAAGACAACGGTGAAGTCAGGGGAGGGAGGGGAGTCATCAGAGGGTTGGGATAGTCAGAGACAGAGCAGGGCTGGAAGAAGGGTGAGGGCAGTCCGTGTCGGGGCGTGGGCAGGGTCACGGAGCGGGGCAGGGCAGGAGAGCGGAAGGACAGCCCAGGGCCAATCTCGTCCCCGCCCACCCGGGCCCCTCTGCCTCCACAGACAGGAGTGGGAGCGGTCTGCCCCTGCGGGGTCCATGCCACCCCCGTTTCCGGGGGAACTGGACGGCTCAGACGAGGAGGAGGCGGAGGGGATGTTTGGGGCCGAGCTGCTCTCCCCCAGCGGGCAGGCTGACGTGCAGACGCTGGCCATCATGCTTCAGGAGCAGCTGGAAGCCATCAACAAGGAGATCAAGTGAGCACCGGCTCGTCCTGCAGCCCTGCTCTGCCGAGCTCACCCCACGGCCCCTCTCGCTGTGGTCTGATCCTCGCTCCTCCCTCACTGTCCTCAAAAATCTTCCCAGCGCGACACTCCCTCCAGAAGTCTCCTACATGATATATGATATGTGATATGTGATATATGATATATGATATATGATATATGATATATGATATATGATATATGATATATGATATATGATATATGATATATATATATATCCCTCAGTCAAGTACTCACACTTTCCCAATACAGCAAAGACTAAACCCCCAATACCAAAATTCTCCATCCGGTACATCAACAACTCTCCAGGACCGTGGTCGGCAAACTGCAGCTCGCGAGCCACGTGCGGCTCTTCCACAAAACACCACGGCCTGGGCAAGTCTATTTTGAAGAAGTGGCATTAGAAGAAGTTTAAGTTTAAAAAATGTGGCTCTCCAAAGAAATTTCAATCGTCATCTTGTTGATATTTGGCTCTGGTGACCAATGAGTTTGCCGACCGCGCTCCAGGACACCATGGATTTAATGGCTACACTTAAACAGTACCCAGAGAGTCCTGGTACCCCAAGATTCTCAACTCAAGCACCCCATCCCAAAACACCAAGAATCTCACTCTAACATAGGGGTGTCGAACTCAATCAGAAAAGGGGCCAAAATCTAAAATCCAGCCTAAATCGCGGGCCGAATGGTTTACTGAACAGTTATAAACTGTCATTGTGATGGAAACGCAGCGGAGTGCAGTGATGACAGCGCGGTGCGGGCCACATTGCAAGGCCTGGCGGGACGGATTTGGCCCGCGGGCCTTGTGTTTGACACATGTGCTCTAACACATCAAGAACTGCAATTCTCCATACCAAGAATTTCTACCCAACAGATAATATATAACAAGAATTCTCAATTTATTAAGACTCGCCCATTATATAAAATACACCCCAATTCCCCAGTAACTGCCTTATTTAGCAATTCCTTAATAATACACCCTTCCTGGGCCCAGCAAATATACCAACATGACTACCATCTTCCATTCAAACTTGTTCTGACTTGAGTAATCAGCTCTCATACACAAAATGATTCTAAGACTTTCCCAGCTCCTAGGTTGACCTCTGACTCCCAGATCTCATCTTGCTCTTACTATGCATTTGCTCTTCTTGTCCTCCTTGAAACTTGATCTCGTTCCCGTAAAAATCCCTTTATGATTTCCCAGAAGCTCTTGGTTATCAGGGTCACCATGACGCAGACCCTGACCATTGTCTGTAATCCGCTCCCATGAGCCCACCAGGACCCCTGATTCCCCTTGAATCTTGTTGGATTCACATCATGAATCCACGAAGACCCTCAAACCTCATGATGCCCTCTTCAGAATTATTTTCGCATCCCTAAGCTCTCTGGCTCATCAGGATCCTCAGACTCCCTCTCCCATCGTCTGCCTCAGTCCTCTCACCAATCTCCCCCTTTCCCTCAGGCTGATCCAAGAGGAGAAGGAGACCACAGAACAAAGGGCAGAAGAACTGGAGAGCCGGGTATCTGGCTCTTGCCTGGACTCGCTGGGCCGCTACCGCAGTAGCTGCTCACTGCCCCCCTCCCTCACCACCTCCACTCTCGCCAGTCCTTCCCCTCCCAGCTCCGGACACTCAACGCCCCGCCTGGCACCCCCCAGTCCTGCCCGTGAGGGCACCGACAAAGCTGTAAGTGTTCCGGAGTCTCCTTAGCTTGGGGGTTGGGGGAGGGGTAGGAGGTCAGAAACAGGATTCCCCGACAGAGAGCAACAGTGACTCCTCACACCCCTGGATTCCAAAGGCAGCCTTCGCTTCCCTAAAAACTCCAGCTCAAAGGGCAGAGGGAGGACTGAGCCACTGGCTCCTGAACCCCAACTTGGGTTCTAGGTACCATCTGGTCAACCTTCACCCGCTTCTGCAAGTGATTTTTTAAAAATCACTTCTGTGACTAAACGTACATTTGAGAACTACCATCATATCATAATTTACCTTTGGGGGATGCATAACAGATATGAATTTAATTTTATTGCCTGAAACCCAAGCTTTTCTGCATCCAGAGCCTGTAGCCTAGTGGCCACAGATCCCACTACTGACACCATAAGCTAGAAACACGGGCCTGTTTAGCTCAGTGGGACCAGTGGGACGGCAATCTTTGGCTCTGCGTCTCACCCCACTTGACCTTCAGAAAGAGTACCCCAAACCGGGAATGTCTCATACATCCCCCAGTAGATATTTCAACTGATGAGGAACCCCCAGTATGACCCACCCCAACTTAACCCAGCCTCTCTGCTTCTCTGTCCCCAGAATCATGTCCCCAAGGACGAAGCTGGGGCTCCGCGAGGAGAGGGGCCGGCCGTCCCCGGAGACACTCCGCCTCCCACTCCCCGCTCCGCCCGCCTGGAGAGGATGACCCAGGCCTTGTCGCTGCAGGCGGGGTCTCTGGAGGACGGGGGGCCCGCCCGGGGAAGGTCAGCGGGGACAGGGACGGGACCGGGACGGGACCGGGAGGATGGGATGGGAGAGGCGAAGACTGGGGTGAAAGCACGCCTCCCAGGTGGGCCTGCCCTCACTCTGTCCCACCCCCCAGCGAGGGCGCCCAGGACCCCCTGCACAAGGCCCCCAAGAAGAAGAGCATCAAGTCCTCCATCGGCCGCCTCTTCGGCAAGAAGGAGAAGGGGCGGATGGGACCCCCAGGACGGGACAGCTCCTCTCTGGGTGAGCACCCTGGTTCACCCCTCCTTCCTTCCTCCCTCCCTCCCTCCTTCCTTCCCTCCCTCCCTCGCTCCCTCCCTCCCTCCTTCCCTCCTTCCTTTCCTCCTTCCTTCTTTCCTCCCTCCCTCCTCCCTCCCTCCCTCCCTCCTTCCTTCCCTCCCTCCCTCGCTCCCTCCCTCCCTCCTTCCTTCCTCCCTCCCTCCCTCCTTCCTTCCTTCCTTCCTTCCTTCCTTCTTTCCTCCCTCCCTCCTCCTTCCTTCCTTCCTTCCTTCCTTCCTTCCTTCCTTCCTTCTTCTTTACATAATCACTTGACATTCATTCATGTCCTCGATGATTTGGTAATCCATTTATTATACAATGTGGAAGGGACAGGACTTGGCTGAGGAAGGGGGGAGGGTTTGGGGGAGGGGGAAAGAGCCCTCCATGGCCTGCTCGAGTGACGGGAGGGCTAAGTCATATTATTTCGTTGACCGTTTATAGAGAAGCGTCCTAAAGGCAGAGCACCTGGGGTGCGGAGCCTTGTATTGGCTGTGAGAGCCGGTGGTGACATTTTCGGGCATTTGGGGAGCTGCTTGACGTCACGTTGGTAGCTTGAAACTGGCATCGTGGGGTTCTTTACACCGCAGAAATTGGCACACGCTGCAGATCAAGGAATATCTCCTTCCTCTTCACGGATCAGGCTAAACTCTTTCCACACACCCCCGCCACCCTGACAGGCCAGGCCAATGAACGCGGGTTTATCCCCAAGTTACTGCCTGGGAGGTGGCACTGCTCCCTGTCTGGCTTGATCACGCCCTCTCTGTGGCCTCATTTACTCTTCCCTTGGGGCCTCTGCTCTCCTGGCTTTCTTCTCACCACCCCCAGCATGAAATACTCTTTTTAAAAAAAAAATGTATTTTATTGATTTTTTTCCAGAGGGGAAGGAAGAGGGATAGTTTGAAACATAGATGAGAGAGAAACATCGACCAGCTGCCTCTCGCACACTCCCTCCCGGGGATGTGCCCTTGACTGGAATCGAACCTGGGACCCTTGAGTCCCTAGGCCGACGCTCTATCCGCTGAGCCAAGCCGGTTAGGGCACCATCATGGAATATTCTGCTTCCCCCTGAGTCTCTCCAAATGTTGGCCCCTCCCTGCCTCCAGCTGGAACTCCCTCCGATGAGACGCTGGCCACGGACCCTCTGGGGCTAGCCAAGCTGGCGGGGCCGGGAGACAAGGACCGGAGAAACAAGAGGAAGTGAGTGTGGGCGAGGGAGGGCGGAGGACTGACAGGTTCCCACGCATTTTGCGCGGACCTCCTGTCGGGATGCTCCAATCATAAGGAGTGTTTGGAGAGGGGGTGGTGGTGAGGGGGCCCGGGGCCCTGCCCCTGAGAGCTTCCTGCCCTGCCCCTCTCCCCAGGCATGAGCTGCTGGAGGAGGCCTGCCGCCAGGGCCTGCCCTTTGCCGCCTGGGATGGCCCCACCGTGGTCTCCTGGCTGGAGGTACTCGGCCCAGAGATGCCTGATTCCTGACCCTCAGCCCCTGTGACAGCCCCAGCCTCCGGGCCCACAAGTGGGGGTGGGTGAGGGGGGAGCGGTCCTGGGAGGAGCCAGACTTCCTGTGATCTCCTTCCTGTTTGTTCTCCTTCTCCCCCACCCCTGCCTCTTTCTCCTGTTGCCTCTGCCTCTCTCTCTCTCTCCCTCTCTCTCTCTCTCTCTCTCTCTCTCTCTCTTTCTCGGATTCCCTGTCTATTTTTCGGCTTCTCTCCTCATCTCTGTGTTTGTGTCGTGGCCCATATTTCTCCCCCATGCCTCTCTCCCAATGCTTTTGCTGCTTTCTCTCTCCACGTCTGTCTCTCATCTCTGTGTGTCTCTCTGATCTCTGTCCCTCTCCATCCCTCTCTTTCCCTCTTGATGCTGGCACTGCCTTTCTCTGACTCTCCTCCTTCGTCTCCCTGTGTCTCCCTCTGACTTACGCCCCTTTGACTTGCTCCTGGTCTCTTCCCGCTGTGAACCATGTGTCTTTCTGTCCTTCCCCCGCTTGCCTCTCCCCGTCTCTCTGTCTCTGTCTCTCCCTTTCTTTCTGTCTCTCCCCCATCTCTCCCGATTCTCCTCTTACGTTATATTGTCTGTCTCCCTCTGCCTCTGTCACCCCCGCTTGGCGGGTCCAGCTGTGGGTAGGCATGCCCGCGTGGTACGTGGCCGCCTGCCGGGCCAATGTCAAGAGCGGCGCCATCATGGCCAACCTGTCGGACACGGAGATCCAGCGGGAGATCGGCATCAGCAACCCGCTGCACCGGCTCAAGCTGCGCCTGGCCATCCAGGAGATGGTCTCCCTCACCTCGCCCTCCGCCCCCGCCTCCTCCCGCACGGTGAGCGTCCGCGGCCAATCCCAGCGCTCGCTGCCCCGAGGCCCCGCCTCTCGCCTTCAGACTAGCCAATCCAGGCCTGCCTATTCCAGCTCCTTCCGGTAGACCTAGTCTCCCTTTCTGCCACCTGGATTATGCGGGTGGGGGTCTTCCCTGCCTCCCCTGTACCCCTAAACTCCAGTCTGTCTTCAACTGCAGCCGGAGGGGCCCATCCTGGAGAATAAGACAGACCCATACGGTTCCCCCCACGATCCTGGATGAAAGACCATTGCCCCCTCCTTCCCTCACTCTGCTCCTTGGCACCAGCTTTTTTTTTTTTTAATATATATTTTTATTGATGTCAGAGAGGAAGGGACAGGGAGAGAGAGAAAAAAACATCAATGATGAGAGAGAATCATTGATGAGCTGCCTCTTGCACACCCCCTACTGGGGATATGCCCACAACCAAGGTACATGCCCTTGACCAGAATCGAACCCGGGTCCCTTCAGTCCCCAAGCCGATGCTCTATCCATTGAGCCAAACCGGTTTCGGCCGAACCTGGGACCCTTGAGTCCACAGGCTGATGCGGTATCTATCCACTGAGCCAAACTGGTCAGGGCAAGACTTGATTTTCCTCCATAGCATTCACGCCTCCTAATGTTTTACCCTTTCGTTCCACACAGACAGTTATGTGTATGGTGCCTCATTCAGCAGTCAGCCCTTTGCCACTCTGGCTGTTCAGACATGTATGTGTGTCTGAAGCAGTGGGATGTACTGTGTGGACATCACAACCCGTTAGCTCCCAAATCACTTCAGCGGCGTCTCCGAGAAATAAGAGCTTCCCCACATAGCCGCCATGCCCGGGCACACCTCAGAGCGTGACCGCTATTGCTAATTTCATCTCCTATTCAGTCTCTACTCAGCTCCCCTTCTGCACATCCCAGACTCTACCACCGTGTCTGGCACTTAGGCCTCGTTCCATATATTTATTTTAAAATATATTTTATTGATTTTTTACAGAGAGGAAGAGAGAAAGAGAGAGTTAGAAACATCGATGAGCCGAAACCGGTTTGGCTCAATGGATAGAGCATTGGCTTGGGGACTGAAGGGACCCGGGTTCGATTCCGGTCAGGGGCATGTACCTTGGTTGCTGGCATATCCTCAGTGGGGGGTGTGCAAGAGGCAGATGACTCTCTTTCATCGATGTTTCTAGCTCTCTAGCTCTCTCCCTTCCTCTCTGTACAAAAACAATAAAATATATTTAAAAAAGAAAGAAAAAAAAAGAAACATTGATGAGAGAGAAACATCAATCAGCTGCCTCCTGCACACACACTACTGGGGATGTGCCTGTAACCAAGGTACATGCCCTTGACCAGAATCGAACCTGGGACCCTTCAGTCCACAGGCTGACGCTCTGTCCACTGAGCCAAACCGGTTTCGGCATATATATATCTTTTATTGATTTTTAGAGGGAGGAAGGGAGAGGGAGAGAGAATGAGAGGGGGAGAGAAATATCCATGGGAGATCCAGACATGATTGGTTGACTCCTGCACGCCCCATACCGGAGATCAAGGCTGCAATACCCCCCCCCCCCCCCATGTGTCCTGACCAACCGGCAGCCTTTTGGTGCCTAAGAAGACGCCCAACCAGCGAAGCCATACTGGCCAGGGCACAGAGGATTGAATCCGTGTGTGAATCCTAACTCCTGTTCCACAAATGTGAACACACGTCTTGCTTCCCTGGGAATTCGCTCCTTTGCTGTTGCTGCCCCCTCACTCTGAACTTCTGAATCCTTTCTGTGCCTGTGTGAAGAGAGGGCATGCCATTGGCTCAGGCCGCCCGGCAAAATGCCCCGCAGCCCCCAATGGGAGCCTGAATCTGTTCAGCCCCGAAGCACAAGCTCTGATTCGCAGCAGGTGCTCAGTAAACTCCTGCAGACTGAGGGGTCCTGGGTTCGATTCCGGTCAGGGGCATGTACCTTGGTTGTGGGCACATCCCGAGTGTGGGGCGTGCAGGAGGCAGCTGATGTTTATTTCTCTCTCATCGATGTTTCTATCCCTCTCCCTCCCTCTCTGTAAAAAATCAATAAAGATATATTTAAAAAACACAACACAACACAACAAAACAAACAAAAAAACCACGATCGCCAAAACCGGTGTGGCTCAGTGGATAGAGCGTCGGCCTGCGGACTGAAAGGTCCCGGGTTCGATTCTGTCAAGGGCATGTACCTTGGTTGCAGGCACATCCCCAGTAGGAGATGTGCAAGAGGCAGCTGGATCGATGTTTCTCTCTCATCGATGTTTCCAACTCTCTATCCCTCTCTTCCTCTCTCTGTAAAAAATCAATAAAATATATTAAAGAACAACAACAACAACAAAAAACCCCACGATCATTCCTTCTCTCTGGCACTGGCTGGTCCAAGCAGTGACGGCCTTTCTGAGCCAGACAGCAGGCTGGGTATATAGTGCATGCCCTGACCTCCGGAGCTGGCCCCTCCCTCTCCCTGTCTGGGCGTCCGCTCTCCCCTTCCTAACACCCTGGCCCCTCAGTCCACAGGGAACGTGTGGATGACCCATGAGGAGATGGAGTCCCTCACCGCCACCACGAAGCCCGTGAGTGCCCCCTGCCGGCGGCTTTGGGGGTGGCACCGACTCTCTCTCGGGAGGGGCGGGGCGAGTCCGTGGCTGTCTGTCCGTCTGTCCGTCCGTCCCGCCCTCCTCCGCCTGCCCCTTAACCCATCCCTTCTTTCCCCTCTTCCCACTAACGGGTCAGGAGACCAAGGAGATCAGCTGGGAGCAGGTAGGGGGCGCGGGCGGGCAGCGGGCGCATGAGCAGGCTGTGCACGCTGCATGGACCCCCTCTCCTCTCCGCCCGCCCCGTCCCGGCTGGAACGTCCACCGTCACCGCGGGGGCGGGGAGCCCGGCTCCGGGCCGTGTGAGGGGAGGGGGGTCTGTGTGAAGCCCGGGGTTCCATTGTGAGCTGCTGGCTTGGTGCGGGGCCATCCCACTGCCGGGGGCTGTGGGGACCCCAGGGCTTGCTCTATTGCTGTGATTAGAGGGAGACTGTGCACCCCTTTCCCGCCGGCTGCGGGGAAGGAGGCAAAGGGGGAAGCTTTGGGGGAGGCGCAGCTCCCTGTGCTCGCCGGAAGGGGGCGCATGCGCTCACCTGTCGGACAGAGCTGTGTGGCCGGGCTCTCGGCCTCCGGTCAGGCGGGAGGCATGGATCCTTTCCTCGCTAAAGTCTGAGAAGGACCTTGGGCTGATCCAGAACATTCCGGACAGTGCCAGAGTGACGGATGCACCACTTCCAGCTATGCTGGAAGAATCCGTTTTGTTGAGAGTAGTGAGGTTGGACTGATCCATTCTGAATTGTTTTTAAAAAAAATATATATATTTTATTGATTTTTCACAGAGGGGAAGAGAGAGGGAGAGAGAGGAACATCGATGAGAGAGAAGCATCGATCAGTTGCCTCTTGCACATCCCCCACTGGGGACGTGCCCACAACCAAGGCCCATGCTCTTGACCGGAATCGAACCTGGGACCTTTCAGTCTGCAGACCGACGCTCTATCCACTGAGCCAAACTGGTTTCGGCATTGCTCAACCTTTAATGTTCAGTTCGCACCCCCTGCGGGCCCTATGAGGTGCATGCAGGTTCTGATTCAGTATCTGGGGCTGAGACCCCGCAATCCCAGCCAATTCGCAGGCGATAGGGAGCTGCGGGCCCACAGACCACCCCTGCGCAGATAGGCTCCGTGCCGTCATCCTGAGGGAGCGGGAGACGCCGCTGACGGGTCAGGGGTGGAAAAAGCACGGCCTTGGGTTGGGGGTCAGGCTGTACCCCTGCATACAGACATGGGAAGGGAGGGGTCCGAGGGCCTGACCCTCCCCTGCCTGCCCCGGCCCAGATCCTGGCGTACGGCGACATGAACCACGAGTGGGTGGGGAATGACTGGCTGCCCAGCCTGGGGCTGCCCCAGTACCGCAGCTACTTCATGGAGTCGCTGGTGGACGCCCGCATGCTGGACCACCTCAACAAGAAGGAGCTCCGCGGGCAGCTGAAGATGGTGGACAGCTTCCACAGGTGGGCGCCGCCCACAGGCCCGGGGCCCATCCTGCAGCGTCCGGGCCAGTGGGGCCGGGGGGAGGGGGGGAGGGGAGATTCTCCGGAAACCGACCCCCTGCCCCTCCCGTCAATAAGATGCCCGCTAGGAAAAGTTCCAATCGGCTGGTGGAGGCCACACCCCTTCCAGGTTTGCAAATAAGAACTGCCTGCAGAAAGCACCCCAGCTTTTAAAAAATAAATATATATTTTATTGACTTTTTACAGAGAGGAAGGGAGAGGGATAGAGAGCCAGAAACATCGATGAGAGAGAGACATCCATCAGCTGCCTCCTGCACACCTCCCACTGGGGATGCGCCCGCCACCAAGGTACATGCCCTTGACCGGAATCGAACCTGGGACCTCTCAGTCCGCAGGCCGACGCTCTTATCTACTGAGCCACACCGGTCAGGGCAGCACCCAGCTTTGAGGTCGGCAATCACTGGAACTGCCCCGATGGACTAACTCCGCCCTCTCCCGGAAGGCCAGGCGGTGGGGAGGGCCCCACGGAGCAGCAGCCCCCGGGGCAGGAAGGCTCCTCTGTGACGCCCCTTCCCCTGCCGCTCAGGGTGAGCCTGCATTACGGGATCATGTGCCTGAAACGGCTCAACTACGACCGGAAAGACCTGGAGCGGCGGCGGGAGGAGAGTCAGACCCAGATCCGGGGTGAGTAGGAGCGGGTGAGTCGCTGTGGGGGCCAGGCGGGAGGTTTGGGGCGGGGCTGGAAAAGGAGAAAGGCGCTGCCATAAAGCACGGGGCGGAGCCACGGCCAGGAAAGCGGGCGAATGGAGGTCCAGGCTGCACTGGACGCGCCTGCCGCTGAGCCGAGGGTCCCTGTGGTCCCAGACGTGATGGTGTGGTCCAATGAGCGGGTCATGGGCTGGGTGTCCGGCCTGGGGCTGAAGGAATTCGCCACGAACCTCACGGAGAGCGGGGTGCACGGGGCGCTGCTGGCCCTGGACGAGACCTTCGACTACTCGGACCTGGCCCTGCTCCTGCAGATCCCCACGCAGAACGCGCAGGTGAGCGCGGCCCCGGCCGGCCCGCACCGGGCGCCCCCCCGCCCCCCCCCCCGCAGCCTGCAACCCCGGCCTCCTCTCCCCCCAGGCCCGGCAGCTCCTGGAAAAGGAGTTCAGTAACCTCATCTCCCTGGGCACGGACCGGCGGCTGGACGAGGTGGGCGCCGCGCTCCGGGGCTGGGCTCCGGGCACCTCAGGGCGGGCGGGGCGGGGTTTGGCTGCCCGGAGGCGGGGCCGGGGGAAGAGACACGGGAAGGGGCGGGGCCCGAGGAAGGGGGCGGAGTCGGGGCGGGGCCAGCCGGGCCCGGTCCCACCCGGACGCCGTCCGTACCCAGGACAGCGCCAAGTCCTTCAGCCGCTCGCCGTCCTGGCGGAAGATGTTCCGGGAGAAGGACCTCCGAGGCGTGAGCCCCGACTCCGCGGAGATGCTGCCCCCCAACTTCCGCTCGGCCGCGGCGGGGGCCCTGGGCTCGCCCGGGCTCCCCCTTCGCAAGCTGCAGTCGGAAGGTGGGTGTCCCCCCCCCCCCCCCGCTTCGGGGGGAGGGAAAAGGACCAACTAACTCTGCATCCCGAGGCCTCCTTCCTCTCCTCCCCCTCCTCCCCCCCTCCCCCCCTTCTCCCCCTCCTCCTCCCCCTCCCCCTCCTCCTCCTCCTCCCCCTCCTCCTCCCCCCCTCCTCCCCCTCCCCCTCCTCCTCCTCCTCCCCCTCCCGCTTCTGGAGTGGCCGGGCCGCTCCCTCCGGGCGGGGAAGGAGCTCACCCCGCACCCTCTCCCCAGCGGGGAATGAACCCGCCTGTGTCCTCCGGGCACCGGGGACCAATCTGAGGGAAAGGGAGGGAAACCGCCAGGATGCGGGCTGTCTGTCGTTTCCGAAGGGGGATTCCGAGGAAGGTCCGCTCATTGGACCACACCATCACATCGGAGAAACCCGGGGAGGACAGGGCGCGCGCGCGTGTGGGTGCGGGTGTGAGTGCGGGAGTGGGTGTGGATGCGGATGTGGGTGCGGGTGTGGGTGCCAGTGTGGATGCGGGTACCGGTGCGGGTGCGGGTGTGGGTGCCGGTGCGGGTGCCGGTGCGGGTGCCGGTGTGGGTGCGGATGTGGGTGTGGGTGCGGGTGTGGGTGCCAGTGTGGATGCGGGTACCGGTGCGGGTGCGGGTGTGGGTGCCAGTGCGGGTGCGGGTGTGGATGCGGATGTGGGTGCGGATGTGGGTGTGGGTGCGGGTGTGGGTGCCAGTGTGGATGCGGGTACCGGTGCGGGTGCGGGTGTGGGTGCCGGTGCGGGTGCTGGTGCGGGTGCGGGTGTGGGTGCCGGTGCGGGTGCGCGAGCCCGCTGACCGGCTGCCCGCTCTCCCCCCAGGCCCGCCCTCCGGGAACTCCCGGGCGGACGGCGTGTCGGTGCGGACCTACTCCTGCTAGTGCGGGCCGCCAGGTGAGGACCCCGGGGCGGTCCGGGTCCGGGGCGGCGCCGTGGATCCTCGCGGAAGGTGACCTCGCCCGGACGCAGCGCCTCCCAGAGGCCGGGCCGCCCCCTCCGCCCGGGCGGCCTCGCCGCTGGGAGCGCGCCCGGAGCTGCGCCGCGGACCGGACCATCCGCACAGCCGGCGGGGGCGCGTCCCCCCCACATGGACTGGCCCGGACCGAACCACATGGACTGGACCGAGAGGGGGACGGAGAGGGCGGGAAGAGTCCCGCCCCACACCCCCAGCTCCCGGCCCCCACTTTGTAATTTATTGATCAGTTTCCGACGGGAGGCGGGTGCCCGTTCCCCCGGGAGGGGGCGGGGCTGTCCTCCCGGGGCCGCATGCGAGGAGAGGCCCCCCCCCCCCCCGTCCTCCCCGGTCGCGGGGCCCCAGTCCTCCTCCTCCGTCCGAACGGAGGGGAGGGGACTCGCTGCTACAAGCCTCGCCCCCGCCCAGTGCCACTCAGTCCCGCCCGCCGCCTGGGTGCCCGGCGGCCCGGGGCCAGCTGCGGGCGGGGCCCCTCTCCCCAGTGTCTGTGTCCCCGGGGCCCCCGCCCCCCGTGCCGTGGCCGTGTCCGTGCCCCGGGGCTGGGGTGCGGGGGCGCGGGGGGCGCTCCCCATGCCCTCGGCCCCGGGGTTTGCATGGGAGCATCCTCTTTCCGCGGGGCGCTGGGCGGTGGGGCGCGGGGCGGGGGAGGACGCGGGGAGCCCGCGCCCCGGACCCTGGCGGCCTCCCCGCCTCCGGCGCCACTCAGCGATCACGGGTAAAGAGAACTGTTTCAAAACGCGCCCGTGTGGACTGAGTTATTGATCCATCAGGACGTTCAACCGACCACCCGATCCAGCGCCCCGCGGACCCAGCACAGGCGCTGCTCCCTCCGACCCAGGGCCCCGGGTCCCGATCCCGCGGCGCCCCGGGGAGCCAGACAGACGCCTGACCAGGAGGGCTCGCGGGTCACGTTTATTCGGAGAAATAAATACGCCTCGTGGGGGTCGGGGCCGGGAGGGAGTCCGCGCCGCCGCGGGGCCGGCTAGGGCTCGGGCGCCTCCAGCAGGTCCGCCAGGGCCCTGCAGGGGGGAGCAGAGGTCAGGCGCGGGGAGCTGCCGAGCTCCCCGTCCATCAGCCCCCGGGACCCGCAGCCCAGGGCCCCCCGCCCTCCGCACACACACTCACTGGTACAGGGACGCGGAGAAATAGTCCACGTAGCTTCCTGCAGGGGAGGAGAGGGGACGGTGTGAGGGGTACCCCACGGGCGGACTTAGGGGGTCACTTTTCACCGCGTCCCGGACCAAGCCAGCTCCGCCCTCTTTTCCTAATTCCTCCCCCAAACCCGGTTCCTTCCACTCGCGGACCTCGGTTCCTTCAATTCTTCTCGCCCCGGCCCCGCCCCTCCAGTTCCAGGCCCGCCCCTCAGCCCCGCCCCCAATCTTAAAATTTTTTTTTTTTGCACGATCAGGTTTATTTACATTTGCCCTAAAAGTGCTAATAGTAAAACTGAGCTCCATAAAAATATAATATTCAGAGATAACAGCAGGCCCTACGGTTCCACGATCGTCTTTTTGTAAAATACATATTTTTTGGCTTCATCCATCCCCAGCCTTCTGTGGGCGCCCGGCTCCACCCACAGGCTCAGCCCTGACCTAGCGGCACACCTCGCCTCGCCCCACAGCCTCCCAGGCCCCCCAGGACTCGCCTCCCTGGGCGCCCCCGTCCTCAGGCTTCCCCTGAGACCCCCCCCCCCCCCACGCTTACCTGGGGTGCAGACAGTTTCGCAGACCAGCGGACAGAGGTAGCAGAACTGGCAATGCTGGGAGGGGGAGGGGGAAAGAGTGAGCGACAGGACGCGGTCAAAGGCAGCGTCAGGATGGGGGGGGGCGTGGGATGGAGGCTTGCTAGGTGGAGGTCAAGGTCAGAGGCGGGACTGGAGTGGGAGCCAAGGCTGCATCGGCGGCAAGGGGGCTTGGTCAGATGGAGGTGCAGAGGCCAGGATTGGGGTCTGGGCCACCCTGAGGCGGGCGTGGAGCTTTGAGTTCTGGGGGCGGGGGATGTCTCACCTGGCACTGGTCACAGTGCTCCCCCATGTTCTCCTCGTCACAGTGACAGTTCTCACACTCAGTGCATCGCTGGGAACCGGAGGGAGCTGGTTAGAGGAAACCTTAACCCCTTTGGGAGCCACCTGCCCGTCTCCCACCCTCCCCCAACTCCTCACCCCATTACCTCCCACCCCAGCTCAGTGTCACCCCCCAGAGCCATCTGACTGCTTGGTTTCCCATCCCCCCATCCCTGGGGGGGGGGCTGAGGATGCTCCCTTCTCCCCTTTCTTACTTCCCCCAGCCCCAGCCCCCGGCACCCTTCTCTCCCCGCTCCTGGTCACAGACCTTCCTCTCCTCACACCCTCCCCTTCCTGACGGTGCCCCAGCCTCCCCCATCGGCGCCTCGGCTCCAGTCCCCCCCCCCCCCAAACGGCCCCAGCAGTGTCTTTCTCCACCTGGAACTGCCCCTGCCCTTCCTTTTTTTCTTTTTCTTTTCTTTTATTGATTTTTTACAGAGAGGAAGGGAGAGGGATAGAGAGTTAGAAACATGGATGAGAGAGAAACATGGATCAGCTGCCCCCTGCAACACTCCCCACTGGGGATGTGCCTGCAACCAAGGTACCTGCCCTTGACCGGAATCGAACCCGGGACCTTTCAGTCCGCAGGCCGACGCTCTATCCACTGAGCCACACCGGTTAGGGCTGCCCCTGCCCTTTCTTTGCTCAGGGCCCTCCGCAGGCAGCCCAGGCCCAGGGACCAGTTGCAGGGACGGCTTGGTGGCCGGGGCTGGGACATACGTTGCAGAAGGAGCAGTAGCCGCACAGGGACCCTGGCTGGTAGTTCCCGTACTCCTGGGCGTCCTGCGGGCCTGTGGGGACAGGAGGGCAGCAGTGACCACACGGACTCAGCTCCTCCCGCTCCCCCGGGCCCGACGGCTTACCGGCCTCGCCACGCTCCTCCTCACTGGAGCCTCCGCCCGCCGCCTCCCTCCTGGCCAGCGGGTTGGGGATGATGGTGAAGGGGAGCTGGGCTTCCTCCAGCTCCTCCTCCTCCTCTTCCTCCCCCTGGCTCAGTGGGGCCTGAACCTCAGTCCTCTCTCCTCTCCTCTCTTCCTCTTCCTCCTGCTCTCGGCTCAGGCTGAGGCCACGGCCTCCCTCCTCCTCTTCCTCGTCCTCCTGTGCCAGGTGGGTGCCTTCTTCTCTCTGCTCTGAGCCTTCCTCCTCCTCCTCCTCCTCCTCCTCCTGCGAGCTGCGCTCTCCTTTTTCCTCTTCCTCTTCCTCCTCAGAATCTCCTTCCCCCGAATGGCTTCTGTCCCGGGCCCCCGTGTGCTCTGGGGCCTGGGGGCTCATTGCTTTGATGGACACTTCCTGGCCGGCCTCTCCGTCGCCGTGGCCGAGCTGACTGACAGCGGGGTGGCCACGTGTGGCCGCGTGGGCCTCCTCTCCCTCCCCGGGGACTGGGCGGGGGTGAGGGCGGGGCACGTCTGTGCTATCCTCATCCGCGAGGTACCCCTCCTCGGCGCTCCTGGGGCCCCGCGGCTGGTAGCTGGCCACGTGGTGACTGAACTTGGCTGCGACCTCCTCCTCCTCCTCATCCCCAAGGCTGTGGGGAGTATGGTGCCAGTGCTCCATGGACACATCCTCCTCCTCCTCCTCCTTGTCTCCGTGGCCTTGATGCCCACGGCTCAGCGCATGGTGGTGGTGCCCGTCTGGGGCAGCGTCGTCTTCCGGCCCGTGGCCTTGGCGCCCAGGGACCTGCAGTCCATACTCCTCCTCCTCCTCATCTTCTTCTTCTCTGTGGCCTCGGTGTCCGTGGCCAGGGACGTGGTGGGGGTGCTCCTCCTCGGAGTCGTCTTCTTCCTCTTGGTGCCTGAACCCCCAGTGTCCATACTCATTGGAGGCATCTTCATCATCGTCATCATCATCATCGTCATCATCTTCCTCTTTGTGGCCTCGGTGTCCGTGGGCAGGGACGTGGTCGTGGTGCTCATCGGAGTCGTCTTCCTCATCTTCCTCCCTGTGGCCGTGGGACCTGTGGGCCTGGAGTCCATGCTCATTAGAGACATCATCGTCATCATCGCCATCATCATCATCTTCTTCTCCGTGGCCTCGGTGCTTATGGGCCTGGTGCCCATACTCAGTAGAGACATCATCGTCGTCATCATCGTCATCATCATCTTCTTCTCCGTGGCCTCGGGGCCCGTGCCTCATGACACGACGCCGATACTCACTGGACACGACTTCGCTCTCCTCCTCGTCTTGGTGGCCGCCGTGGCTCCCATGGCCTGGGGAGGGGCGCCCATGCTCCTCCGAATCGTCCCCATCCTCGTCCCCACGGCCACGCTCCGTGGAGGCCTCCTCGTCGGAGTCATCCTCCTCTCCGGCCCCGTGGCCTCGGTGCCCGTGGCCGTGGAGCTGGCGACCGTCTTCCCCGGAGACATCGCCCTCGTCCTCCTCTCCGCGGTCCCGGTGGCTCCAGAACGGAGGCCCGCGGCCCGTGAGAACAGCCTCGCCCTCGTGGCCGTGGCCTCGGTGGCCGTGGACGGCGTGGCCAAACTCACCGGACACGTCCTCCGAGGAGACACCGGCATTGCTGTTCCAGCTGCTGGGGCCGGGCCCTCGCAGCTGCTGGGCCAGCGCCGGAGGGAGGAGCAGGCTGGCCACGGCCGCCCAGAGCAGAGCGGAGTGCAGCCACGGCCTGCGGCGGCCCATGGGGACGGACGGGCGGCAGGCCTTGCCCCAGGCTCGCTCTGGTGGCCACTGGCGGCGACGTGGGTGAATGTTGGGGGCTCTCGTCTCTCCTGGAGTCTTCCTCTTTCCCTCTGTCGCCCCTTCGCTGTGGTTCTCCCACCTCTGCCCGTCTGCCTCCCTCTGGCCCTCGCTGTGGCACCAGACACCCCGGTGAGCAGCCTCCCAGCCCCTCACCCCTTACCCCTCGCGGGCCCTCCCTCCCACCTGCCAGCCAATAGGGCCTCTCCCCTCCCCGCTCTGTGGCTAAATTTACCCTGGGCCCTGAGTTATTCTGGGTCAGTCCCCCTGTCCTTCCCTCCTGTGCCTCCTCCTCCTCCTCCCCCCCCTCCTCCCAGCTGCGAGGGGGTGGGTGAAGGGGTCTCTCTTTGGTCAGGAGAGGAGGGTTCGAGGGCCTTGACTTTGGACTCCCAACAAGCTCATGGTTGGCAGCTGCAAAGACCACAGCTAGACCTGTGACGGGCCACCTCGGGGGGCCGGGCAGCGGGGGGCCAGGAGGGTGTGTTTGAGGGGGGAGGCCGCTGGGTGGAGGGTGGGGTTAGACCAGGGGGTTCTGGCGGAACAGGAGACTGTGCTGAGCCAGTGGGTGCCGATCAGAGGCTTTCCCCAGGGGCCAGAGGAGCTGCGCCCAGCACCCCGTGCCATGACCTCCTGTCCCTGGCACAGACCTGGGCCGGGGCCTGGCCAGGCCAGGCTATAAATACCCAGGGGGCTCCGGTTACCGGCCAGGGCCAGCTGTCCCGTCAGAGCTGGCTGGCGGGGACGTGTGTCCGTGTCCCCCTCTCTGCAGCCCCTCCCAACGGCGCTGCAGGTCCCCAGCCCCTTGCCCCGGTCTCCTCTCTCCCTCAGGGCTCCATCCCTCCGCCTCTCGGGGTCCCTGTCCTGGCCCCCCAGATCCCACCCCCCCCCCCTCTTCGGCTTGCCTTTCCCTCTCACTCTGAGTGTCTGCCCTCCGCCCGAGTCTTGGCCACCCTCCCAGGGTCCCTGTGCCCCCTCCCTGGTCTCTGTCCCCCTCTCTCTGTGCCTCTGTCCCCCATTCTGTGTGCCTCTGTCCCTCCTCTCTCTGGGTGTCTGTCTCCCTCTCTCTCTCTGTGTCTGTCCCTCTCTCTCTCTCTGGGTCTCTGTCCCCCCCCCTCTCTCTCCAGGTCTCTGTCCCCCTCTCTCTCTCTGGGTGTCTGTCCCTCTCTCTCCAGGTTTCTGTCCCTCCTCTCTCTCTCTGGGTCTCTGTCCCCCTCTCTCTGGGTGTCTGTCTCCCTCTCTCTCTCTGGGTGTCTGTCCCTCTCTCTCTGGGTGTCTGTCCCTCTCTCTCTCTCTGGGTGTCTGTCTCCCTCTCTCTCTGTGTGTCTGTCCCTCTCTCTCTGGGTGTCTGTCCCCCTCTCTCTGGGTGTCTGTCCCTCTCTCTCTCTCTGGGTGTCTGTCCCCCTCTCTCTGGGTGTCTGTCCCTCTCTCTCTCTCTGGGTGTCTGTCCCCCTCTCTCTGGGTGTCTGTCCCTCTCTCTCTCTCTGGGTGTCTGTCCCCCTCTCTCTGGGTGTCTGTCCCTCTCTCTCTCTCTGGGTGTCTGTCCCCCTCTCTCTGGGTGTCTGTCCCTCTCTCTCTCTCTGGGTGTCTGTCCCTCTCTCTCTGGGTGTCTGTCTCCCTCTCTCTCTCTGGGTGTCTGTCCCTCTCTCTCTGGGTGTCTGTCTCCCTCTCTCTCTCTGTGTCTGTCCCTCTCTCTCTGGGTGTCTGTCCCCCTCTCTCTGGGTGTCTGTCCCTCTCTCTCTCTCTGGGTGTCTGTCTCCCTCTCTCTCTCTGGGTGTCTGTCCCTCTCTCTCTGGGTGTCTGTCTCCCTCTCTCTCTCTGTGTCTGTCCCTCTCTCTCTGGGTGTCTGTCCCCCTCTCTCTGGGTGTCTGTCCCTCTCTCTCTCTCTGGGTGTCTGTCCCTCTCTCTCTCTCTGGGTGTCTGTCCCTCTCTCTCTGGGTCTCTGTCCCCCCCCTCTCTCTCTGGGTGTCTGTCTCCCTCTCTCTGGGTCTCTGTCTCTCTGGGTGTCTGTCCCCCTCTCTCTGGGTGTCTGTCCCTCTCTCTCTGGGTCTCTGTCCCCCCCCCCCCCTCTCTCTGGGTGTCTGTCTCCCTCTCTCTGGGTCTCTGTCCCTCTCTCTCTGGGTCTCTGTCCCCCCCCCCTCTCTCTCTGGGTGTCTGTCCCCCTCTCTCTGGGTGTCTGTCCCTCTCTCTCTGGGTCTCTGTCCCCCCCCCCCCTCTCTCTGGGTGTCTGTCTCCCTCTCTCTGGGTCTCTGTCCCTCTCTCTCTGGGTCTCTGTCCCCCCCCCTCTCTCTGGGTGTCTGTCTCCCTCTCTCTGGGTGTCTGTCCCTCTCTCTCTGGGTCTCTGTCCCCCTCTCTCTGGGTGTCTGTCCCCCTCTCTCTGGGTCTCTGTCCCCCTCTCTCTCTGGGTGTCTGTCCCCCTCACTCTGGGTGTCTGTCCCTCTCTCTCTCTCTGGGTGTCTGTCCCCCTCACTCTGGGTGTCTGTCCCTCTCTCTCTCTCTGGGTGTCTGTCCCTCTCTCTCTCTCTGGGTGTCTGTCCCCCTCTCTCTGGGTCTCTGTCCCCCTCTCTCTCTGGGTGTCTGTCCCCCTCACTCTGGGTGTCTGTCCCTCTCTCTCTCTCTGGGTGTCTGTCCCTCTCTCTCTGGGTGTCTGTCCCCCCCCCCTCTCTCTCTGGGTGTCTGTCCCCCTCACTCTGGGTGTCTGTCCCTCTCTCTCTCTCTGGGTGTCTGTCTCTCCCCCCCCCCCCCCTCTGGGTGTCTGTCCCTCTCTCTCTGGGTGTCTGTCCCCCCCCCCCCTCTCTCTCTGGGTGTCTGTCCCCCTCTCTCTGGGTGTCTGTCCCCCTCTCTCTCTGGGTGTCTGTGGCTCTGTCTGCGCCTCCGCCTGGCAGCCCGTCCGCCTCCGCCCCGCCTCGCGCTCCTGCGTCGGGAGCCGGAGACGCCCCGCCTCCGGGCCGGCGGCCAGCCGGGAAGCGGCAGATCCGGTTTGTCCGGGGCGGACCTGAGGTCGGGGTGGCGGAGGGAATGCGGGGAGCCGGATAGGCGGCGGCGGCATGGCGGGCCCGAAAGAGCAGGTACCGGCCGGGCCGGGCTGCGGGCGCGGGGAGCGGGCGCCGGGTCCCCGGAGAGGCGGGTGGGGACCCCGATCCGGGTCAGACGGAGAAGGGGTTTGGGGGGGCCGGGAACTGGGTCCCTGGGAGCGGCGAGGAGGGGGGTGCGGGGGGAACCCCTAAGTCCAGGGGAGGAGGCACAGGGTCCCTGGTTCGGGTCCTGGGCGGGGCGCGGGGCGCGGGGCGCGGGGCGCGGGGCGCGGGGCGTGACCTGAGCCCCGCCCCTGTCCCGCCCCCAGAGCTGGATCCCCAAAATCTTCAAGAAGAAGACATGCACCGCCTTCATCGTGGACCCCGCAGACCCGGGGTGAGGAGCTGGCCCTGGGACCCGCCTGGCGGTCCGGACCGCTGACCCCGCCCCGGGGTCCCCCCCTCCCCGGGCCCCCCCTTCCCTCCTCCGGCTCTGGGACCCGTCCAAGGGCGTTCCCTCCCGCGGCGCCACCTGAGGCGGGTTTGGGTCTCCGCAGACGCAGACGTGGCCAGTTTCTCACGCTCCTGCCCGGGGTCAGGGTTAAAGCGCCAGCCCTCGGGGGCGTGGACCATGTCACCCTCCTCTCTGAGGTTCTGTCTCTTTCTTTCTCCCCGTCTCTGTCCTCTGTGTCACTTTCTGTTTTTCTTTTTTGGCTGTCTCCGTTCCTTCCTTCCATCCATCCACCCGTCCATCCTTCCTTCCACCCACCCATCCACCCATCCACCCATCCATCCATCCATCCACCAATCCATCCATCCATCCATTCACCCATCCATCCTCCCTTCCTTCCTTCCTTCCTTCCTTCCTTCCTTCCTTCCTTCCTTCCTTCCTTCCTTCCTTCCTTCCTTCCACCTATCCATTTATCCGTCCATCCTTCCTTCCTTCCTTCCATCCATTCATCCATCCTTCCTTCCATCCATCCATCCACCCATCCATCCACCCACCCACCCACCCACCCATCCATCTTTACATCCATCCATCCACCCACCCATCCCATCTATTTATTCTTCCTTCCTTCCTTCCTTCCTTCCTTCCTTCCTTCCTTCCTTCCATCCACACATCCATCCATCCATCCATCTATCCATCCACCCACCCACCCATCCATCCATCCACCCATCCATCCATCCATCCACCCATCCACCCATCCATCCATCCATCCATCCATCCATCCATCCATCCTCCCACCCACCCATCCATCCATCCACCCTTCCCTCCCTCCCTCCCTCCCTCCCTCCCTCCCTCCCTCCCTCCATCCATCCCTCCATCCAAGAAAGCTTCCCTCGGAGCTCACTTCTCAGGAGCACAGGCCCTGCCAGGGTTCACATGTCACCCGGGGACCTGTGCTGTGTGGCTTTGGGCAAATTATCGCACCTCTCTGGGCCTTACCTGTGCTCGGAGCACAAAAGCAGACCTTACCCCCTGGGGCTACGGTGAGAAGCGCTTGTGTTATTTCTGGCACAGTGCCTGGCCCGCGGTGAGCACGCAGACATGCCTGCAGCTCCCGGGCCGGGAGCAGGGACTGCCCGAGCAGGCCGCAGCTGGCCTGGGTGACGGACGCCGGGGTGTGGGGTGTGTGTGGGGGTGTCAGCCGGTTTGCCACTCCTGAGCAGCTCCGCCTCTCAGGTGGGTTTGGGCTGCCTGGTTACCGTGGAGACCATCTCCGGGGCGTGGCCCATGTCACCCTCCTCTCTGAGGGTGTGTCTTGTCTGCGCCTGTCATATCCATGCGGTCTGCTTGCCATGGTGGGTCAGCAAACAGCTATGCGTGTGTGGGGTGAGAGTTCAAAACTTCCTGGTGGACGCCAGGGCGTGGCCAGGAAAGCAGGAACCTCTGGGCTGGCGGGAGGGAGGAGGGTGGCTGGGGAGGAGAGGGCATGGCCCCTGTCTGGGGGAGGAGGGGCCAGTGCGGTGACCTCTGAAGGAGGAGCCGGGTCGGCAGGTGAAGGCGGGCTGGAGAGGGGAAGGCGGAGAGTGACTCCAGGCCTGGGAACAGCCTGTGCAGATGGCCCTCTGTGGACCCCGCGGTGAGGCTTGAAAATGGAGCAGAGGCCAAAACCTGTTTGGCTCAGTGGATAGAGCATCAGCCTGCGGACTGGAAGGTCCCAGGTTCGGTTCCGGTCAAGGGCATGTACCTTGGCTGCGGGCACATCCCCAGTGGAGGGTGTGCAGGAGGCGGCTGATCAATGATTCTCTCTCATCGATGTTTCTAACTCTCTGTCCCTCTCTCTTCCTCTCTGTAAAAAAAAAGAAAAAAGAAAATGGAGCAGAGTTCAGGGGGTGAGAGCACTGTCTCGGGAGAGTGGGGGCCCAAGAGGTTGGCTGGGCCGGCCCTCACGAGGTCTCCGATGCCAGCTCGAGGGGCAGGGTCCTTGTCCTAGGCTGCCCCGGGCTGCGGGGGCCACGGGAGGGGAGGGGCCAGCTCTGGGTGCGGGAAGGCCCTGAGGGACCGTGTCAGGATGGATAGGAGTTCGGGAGGGAGGGGAGGAGGCCTGAGCCAGGACAGGCCTGTGGGGACGCGGGAGGAGGGGACACAGAGAGGAGGGCCGTGTGAGGGTGGGGAGGAGCTCGGGGATTTGGGGTAAGGTGACCAGACGTCCCGCCAAAAGCGGACGTCTCTCATCTATGTTTCTAACTCGCTATCCCTCTCACTTCCTCTCTGTAAAAAATCAACAAAACATATTTTAAAAAATAAAATAAGTCCCGACTTTTTAAAAATGCCGAGGGACGCGGGACAAATTGTTAAAAATCGGGACGCCTGGTCACCTTAATGGGGGAGCAACGAGAGTGGCCCCAGACCTTGGGCTTGGGGGCAGAGACGGCGAGGTGTCCCCGCCATGAGGGACCCAGGAGGGGGAGGAGCAGGGCTGGGGAACTTTTCGGGGCTCGGTGAGAGATGTGGTGAGCTGGGGCCCCCAGGGGGGCTCGGGGCCTTGCAGACTGGGTGGGGGGCTGAGGGGGAGGCCTGGGACTCCCATCCAGGGTCTGAGCAGTCCTCGCTGGATGGAGACTGGGCCTGGGGGAGACGTTATGGGAGAAAGTGCAAAGCCAGGGAGGCAGCTATTATAGCTGGCCATTCTGTGACCTTCCCCCCACCCATGGAGGCCGGTTTGCAAACACCTGTCTCCACCAGTAAATGCCGCCTCGGGCACCGGCCCCGGGCCTGGCACAGCCCCTCCGTTCCCACCGAGGCTTCCTCCCTTAAGCTACTGGCCTGGCCCCGGAGCTGCAGGTTGAGGCCGGCGTGGGGCAGCCGCGTGGTCCTGGGTCTGGGGACCACGCAACCCGCAAGCTCAAGCCGGGGAAAGCCACAGAGGAGGGAGGGCAGGGCAGTGCGCTCTGCCGGGGCCAGTTCCTGGGAGCAGAGCCTTTCTTCTTAAAACATATATTTTATTGATTTTTCACAGAGAGAAGGGAGAGAGATAGAGAGCTAGAAACATCGATGAGAGAAACATCGACCAGCTGCCTCCTGCACACCTTCCACCGGGGATGTGTCCGCAACCAAGGCACATGCCCTTGACCGGAATCGAACCTGGGACCTTTCAGTCCGCAGGCTGAGGCTCTATCCACTGAGCCACACCGGCTAGTGCCGGGAGCAGAGCCTGTCAGCTGTGGCCAGCGCCACTTTGATCGCCAGATGAGACCTGAATAGAGGCCATTGTGTTTGGGGACAAGCGGTAATTGCTGATCGTATCTCATACCGGGAACCACTTCAGTTCCGTGGCCGCACTGAGAGGGAGGGAGGGAGGGGGTGCGAGGGAAGAGGGGAGCGGCCAGCTCTGTCCGGTGGACTTTCAGCGGGGGTGGAACTGTCCCACAGCCACAGCCAGCGTGCACACTGGCCACACGTGGCTCCTGACCCCTCCGAGGAAATGGGTTTTTGATTTTCATTTATGTGTTTTTTAAACTAGAGCTGCCCTAGCCGGTTTGGCTCAGTGGATAGAGCGTCGGCCTGCGGACCCAAGGGTCCCGGGTTCGATTCCGGTCAAGGGCATGTACCATGGTTGTGGGCACATCCCCAGTAGGGGGTGTGCAGGAGACACCTGATCGATGTTTCTAACTCTCTATCTCTCTCCCTTCCTCTCTGTAAAAAAGCAATAAAATAAATTAAAAACAACAACAAAAACTGGAGGCCGGTTGCACGAAATTCGTGCAGGAATAGGCCTCCCATCCCCCAGCGGCCGGCACCCGCCTCCTCTGGCAGCTGGACCCGAGCTTCCCTCCCTCCAGCACCGGCAGGCGCCCAGGATCCCCTCGCAGCCCCGGCTTCGTCCGGAAGGAGGGAAGGATGGACATCCGGTCTAATTAGCCTATTACGCTTTTATTATTACAGATATATTTTCATTGATGTCAGAGAGGAAGGGAGAGGGAGAGGGAGATGGAAGCATCCATGATGAGTGAGAATCATTGATCAGCTGCCTCCCACCCACCTCACACTGGGGATCGAGCCCGTATCCCGGGCCTGTGCCCTGACCAGGATCGAACCGTGACCTCCTGGTTCATAGGTTGATGCTCACTCAGGCTGGGCTGAATTTTTTTTTAAAAAAAATATTATATTTTATTGATTTTTTTTACAGAGAGGAAGGGAGAGGGATAGAGAGCTAGAAACATCGATGAGAGAGAAACATCGATCAGCCGCCTCCTGCACACCCCTGACTGGGATGGGTCCGCAACCAAGGTACATGCCCTTGACCGGAATCGAACCCGGGACCCTTGAGTCCGCAGGCCGACGCTCAATCCCTGAGAGGGGCAAGCAGGAGACAGCTGATGTCTTGCTCTCAGATTGATGTTTCTCTCTCTCTCCCTCTCCCCGCTTCCTCTCTCTCTCAAAATCAAATTAAAAACTTCGGTGTGGCTCAGTGGTTGGGCATCAATCCAGGAGCCAAGAGGTCGCGGTTGGATTCCCCGCCGAGCATGTGCCTGGGTCGTGGGCCCCAGTGGCTGGTGCTTCTCTCTCACCGATGTTTCTCTCTCTCTCCCTCTCCCTTCTTCGCTCTCTAAGAGAAGTCAATAGAGACATAAAACACACTCACCTCTGGCCGATCTCATTTAGAAAGCAAGGGCTGGCCCTGGCCGGTGTGGCTCAGTGGGTAGAGCATCAGTGGACTGAAGGGTCCCGGGTTCGATTCTGGACCGAGGCACAGGCTTGAGTTGCGGGCTCGGTCCCCAGTGGGGGCGTGCAGGAGGCAGCCCATGGATGTTTCTCTCTCCCTCTCCCTTCCTCTCTGAAATCAATAAAATATATTTTTTTAAAAAAAGAAAAAGCAAGCAGGGCTGCCTGTATGTCTGTTCAGGGGGAAAGGGTCACGTGGGATGCCCTGGCCGGGAGGAGAAACAGCCACACAGACCTTGCCGGTGAGGCCGGGTCAGGGTGGCGGCCTCGGCTGAGCCACTGCCAGCCTCGCTCGGAGCCGCAGCGGCTTCTCTGCGCTAAAGAGCCGTGGCAGGGCTGGCGTGGGTGCCCGCTCCGGCCCAGCCGCTCCTCCCGCGCCCGGACTGAGAGGAATGACGTCCAGCCGAGGTTATTTAAAGCTGGGACGTGGCCCTCATTGCAGGGATCGGCATTCCCCGTGGGCGCCTCTTAGTTCTGCGAGCCGGGCTGTGGCTCTTGTCTTTTCATTTACGGGGGGAAATGTACTTATTTGTTTATGTTTTTATTGATTTCAGAGAGGAAGGGAAAGGGAGAGAGAGAAACATCAGTGATGAGAATCACTGGTTGGCTGCTTTCTGCACGCCCCCTACTGAGGATCGAGCCCCCAACCCAGGCATAGGCCCTTGTCTGGAATCGAGCCGGGACCCTCCAGTCCAAAGGCCGATGCTCTATCCACTGAGCCACACCAGCTAGGGCTGATATATTTTTATTGATTTTTTTTACAGAGGGGAAGGGAGAGGGACAGAGAGTTAGAAACATCGATGAGAGAGAATCATCGATCGGCTGCCTCTTGCACAGCCCTCATTGGGGATGTGCCCGCAACCAAGGTACGTGCCCTTGACCAGAATCGAACCCGGGACCTTTCAGTCCGCAGACCGACACTCTATCCACTGAGCCAAACCGGGTTTGGTGCTAAAACATATCTTTATTGAATTCAAGGAGGAAGGGAAAGGGAAAGAGAGGGGAAAAAAGAGAGAAACATCTATGATGAGAATCATGGATCGGCTGCCTCCTGCATGCCCCTTATTGGGGATTGAGCCCCCAACCCAGGCATATGCCCTTGTCCAGAATCGAACCCGGGACCCTATAGTCCAAAGGCCGACGCTCTGCCCGCTGAGCCACACCAGCCTGGGCCTGAGGGGAAATTTAGCTCAGAGAGGTGAAGCCACTTGCCCGAGGTCACACAGCCGCCTCGGCCTCCAGCGGGCGTGCTCTCCGAGTCTCTGGCTGTTCCTTTCCCGGTGAGCACGGTCCCTGTGGAGGGGCAGCGAGGGCTGGCCGCTCCTCCCGGTGGGCAGGGCGGCTCCCTCCCCGCCCGCCCGCCCGGCGCCCTCAGGCTGCTGCCCAGGAGGGGCGGGCAGGTCAGCGGGGCGGCCAGGAGGGGCGGGCAGGTCAGCGGGGCGGCCAGGAGGGGCGGGCAGGTCAGCGGGAGGCCCAGGAGGGGCGGGCAGGTCAGCGGGAGGCCCAGGAGGGGCGGGCAGGGCAGCGGGGCGGCCAGGAGGGGCGGGCAGGTCAGCCGGAGGCCCAGGAGGGGAGGGCAGGTCAGCGGGAGGGCCAGGAGGGGTGGGGCAGGTCAGCGGGAGGCCCAGGAGGGGCGGGGCAGGTCAGCGGGGCGGCCAGGAGGGGCGGGCAGGTCAGTGGGGCGGCCAGGAGGGGCGGGCAGGTCAGCGGGGCGGCCAGGAGGGGCGGGCAGGTCAGCGGGGCGGCCAGGAGGGGCGGGCAGGTCAGCGGGAGGCCCAGGAGGGGCGGGCAGGGCAGCGGGGCGGCCAGGAGGGGCGGGCAGGTCAGCGGGGCGGCCAGGAGGGGCGGGCAGGTCAGCGGGGCGGCCAGGAGGGGCGGGCAGGTCAGCGGGAGGGCCAGGAGGGGCGGGCAGGTCAGCGGGACGGCCAGGAGGGGCGGGCAGGGCGGCGGGGCGGCCAGGCGGGCGGGCAGGGCAGCGGGAGGGCCAGGAGGGGCGGGCAGGGCAGCCGGACGGTCTGGCCCTGGGGCTTGGGCAGAAGCACGATGCTCCCCAGGACGCTCGGGGCTGGGGCGCCGTGGGGCTCACCCCCCTCCCCCCTCCAGAGGGACCCTGTGCCAGTGCGGGCGCCCTGGGGCTTCCCCCTCCCCCCTCCAGAGGGACCCTGTGTCAGTGCGGGCGCCCTGGGGCTCCCCCCCTCCCCCCTCCAGAGGGACCCTGTGCCAGTGCGGGCGCCCTGGGGCTTCCCCCTCCCCCCTCCAGAGGGACCCTGTGCCAGTGCGGGCGCCCTGGGGCTCACCCCCTCCCCCCTCCAGAGGGACCCTGTGCCAGTGCGGGCGCCCTGGGGCCCCCCCCCTCCCCCTCCAGAGGGACCCTGTGCCAGTGCGGGCGCCCTGGGGCTCACCCCCTCCCCCTCCAGAGGGACCCTGTGCCAGTGCAGGCGCCCTGGGGCTCCCCCCCCCCCCCCTCCAGAGGGACCCTGTGCCAGTGCGGGCGCCCTGGGGCTCCCCCCCTCCCCCCTCCAGAGGGACCCTGTGCCAGTGCGGGCGCCCTGGGGCTCACCCCCTCCCCCCTCCAGAGGGACCCTGTGCCAGTGCGGGCGCCCTGGGGCTTCCCCCTCCCCCCTCCAGAGGGACCCTGTGCCAGTGCGGGCGCCCTGGGGCTCACCCCCTCCCCCCTCCAGAGGGACCCTGTGCCAGTGCGGGCGCCCCCGGAGCGCACACCTGGCTGTGGCCGTGGAGGACGCGTTCGGGGCGGCCGTGGTGACCGAGTGGGACCGGGACCTGCACACCACGGAGAAGCCCACCGACGCCTTCGGGGACCTGGACTTCCTGGGCGCCGGCCGCAAGGCCAGCAACGTGAGGCCTGCGGGGCGGAGAGGGAGGGGCGGGGCTCGGGCTCAGAGCTGGGCCTGGGCGCCCGCTGAACACTGTCTCCCCGTCTGCCCACCCCTGTCCTCACCGCTCTCTGGGCCTGTGTCCCCCCTCTGGGTCTGTGTCCCCCCCCCTCTGGGTCTGCGTCCCCCCTCTGGGTCTGCGTCCCCCCCCTCTGGGCCTGTGTCCCCCCCTCTGGGTCTGTGTCCCCCCCTCTGGGTCTGTGTCCCTCCCTCTGGGCCTGTGTCCCCCCCTCTGGGTCTGTGTCCCCCCCTCTGGGTCTGTGTCCCTCCCTCTGGGTCTGTGTCCCCCCCCCTCTGGGTCTGTGCCCCCCCCCTCTGGGCCTGTGTCCCCCCCTCTGGGCCTGTGTCCCTCCCTCTGGGCCTGTGTCCCCCCCTCTGGGTCTGTGTCCCCCCCCCCCTCTGGGTCTGTGTCCCCCCCCCCTGGGTCTGTGTCCCCCCCCCCGGGTCTGTGCCCCCCCCCTCTGGGCCTGTGTCCCCCCTCTGGGTCTGTGTCCCCCCCCTCTGGGCCTGTGTCCCCCCCCCTCTGGGTCTGTGTCCCCCCCCTCTGGGCCTGTGTCCCCCCCTCTGGTCTCCCCCCGGGTCTCTGTGTTCCCCTCTCCGGTCTCCTCCCGGGTCTCTGTGTCCCCCCCTCTGGTCTCCCCCCCGGGTCTCTGTGTCCCCCCCTGGGTGTCTGTGTCCCCCCCCGGGTCTCTGTGTCCCCCCCTGGGTGTCTGTGTCCCCCCCTCTGGTCTCCCCCCGGGTCTCTGTGTCCCCCCCTGGGTGTCTGTGTCCCCCCCCGGGTCTCTGTGTCCCCCCCCGGGTCTCTGTGTCCCCCCCTGGGTGTCTGTGTCCCCCCCTCTGGTCTCCCCCCGGGTCTCTGTGTCCCCCCCGGTGTCTGTGCCCCCCTCTCCGGTCTCCTCTCCTCCTGGTCTCCGTGCCCGGGCCCCCTCCCTGTGCCCACAGTTCCTCCGGCTCTCGGACCGCACGGACCCGGCCACGGTGTATAACCTGGTCACACGCACCTGGGGCTTCCGGGCCCCGAACCTGGTGGTGTCGGTGCTGGGGGGCTCGGGGGGCCCCGTGCTCCAGACCTGGCTGCAGGACCTGCTGCGCAGCGGGCTGGTGCGGGCCGCGCAGAGCACAGGTGATGGGCTGCCCCGGGCGGCGGCTGCCCCCTCCCCCGGGGTGTCCCCTCCCCCGGGGTGTCCTCCTCCTCCGGGGTGTCCCTCCTCCTCCGGGGTGTCCTCCTCCCCCGGGGTGTCCTCCTCCTCCGGGGTGTCCCTCCTCCCCCGGGGTGTCCTCCTCCGGGGTGTCCCTCCTCCTCCGGGGTGTCCTCCTCCCCCGGGGTGTCCTCCTCCGGGGTGTCCCTCCTCCCCCGGGGTGTCCCTCCTCCCCCGGGGTGTCCCTCCTCCTCCGGGGTGTCCCTCCTCCTCCTCCGGGGTGTCCCTCCTCCTCCGGGGTGTCCCTCCTCTGGGGTGTCCCCTCCTCCGGGGTGTCCCTCCTCCTCCGGGGTGTCCCCTCCTCCGGGGTGTCCCTCCTCCTCCGGGGTGTCCCTCCTCCTCCGGGGTGTCCCTCCTCCGGGGTGTCCCTCCTCCTCCGGGGTGTCCCTCCTCCTCCTCCGGGGTGTCCCTCCTCCTCCGGGGTGTCCCTCCTCCTCCTCCGGGGTGTCCCCTCCTCCTCCGGGGTGTCCCTCCTCCTCCGGGGTGTCCCTCCTCCGGGGTGTCCCTCCTCCGGGGTGTCCCTCCTCCTCCGGGGTGTCCCTCCTCCGGGGTGTCCCTCCCCCGGGGTGTCCCTCCTCCGGGGTGTCCCTCCTCCTCCGGGGTGTCCCTCCTCCGGGGTGTCCCTCCTCCGGGGTGTCCCTCCTCCTCCGGGGTGTCCCTCCTCCGGGGTGTCCCTCCCCCGGGGTGTCCCTCCTCCGGGGTGTCCCTCCTCCTCCGGGGTGTCCCTCCTCCTCCGGGGTGTCCCTCCTCCGGGTGTCCCTCCTCCTCCGGGGTGTCGCTCCTCCTCCTCCGGGGTGTCCCTCCTCCTCCGGGGTGTCCCTCCTCCTCCTCCGGGGTGTCCCTCCTCCTCCGGGGTGTCCCTCCTCCTCCGGGGTGTCCCTCCCCCGGGGTGTCCCTCCTCCTCCGGGGTGTCCCTCCTCCTCCTCCGGGGTGTCCCTCCTCCTCCGGGGTGTCCCTCCCCCGGGGTGTCCCTCCTCCGGGGTGTCCCTCCTCCTCCGGGGTGTCCCTCCTCCGGGGTGTCCCTCCTCCGGGGTGTCCCTCCTCCTCCGGGGTGTCCCTCCTCCGGGGTGTCCCTCCTCCCGGGTGCGCCCGCCTCCCCGGTTGGGCCTGTCACACGCTGTCCTGTCTCCGCCGGGTGCGGCCTCACCGCCCCGTCCGCAGGGGCCTGGATCGTCACCGGGGGGCTGCACACGGGCATCGGCCGGCACGTCGGCGTCGCCGTGCGGGACCACCAGACGGCCAGCACCGGCGGCACCAAGGTGGTGGCCATGGGCGTGGCCCCCTGGGGCGTGGTCCGCAACCGGGAGGCCCTCACCAACCCCAAGGTGGGACCGGGCCCTGGGTCCGAGGGAGGAGGGCTGGGCCGGGCCCTGGGTCCGAGGGAGGAGGGCTGGGCCGGGCCCTGGGTCCGAGGGAGGAGGGCTGGGCCGGGCCCTGGGTCTGAGGGAGGAGGGGCTGGGCCTGGGCGCCTGGGTCCGAGGGAGGACGGACTGGGGGAGGAGGGGCTGGGGGCCTGGGTCCGAGGGAGGAGGGACTGGGGGAGGAGGGGCTGGGGGCCTGGGCCACTGGGTCTGAGGGAGGAGGGACTGGGGGCCTGGGTCCGAGGGAGGACGGCTGGGGGAGGAGGAGCTGGGGGAGGAGGGGCTGGGGGAGGAGGGTCAGAGGGAGGAGGGGCTGGGGGAGGAGGGGCTGGGGGAGGAGAAGGGGTTCAGAGGGAGGAGGACCTGGCCCCTGGCCCTGATGCGGAGCCCCCGCCGGCGCCTCCCAGGGCTCCTTCCCCGCCAGCTACCGGTGGCGCGGGGACCCCCAGGACGGGGTGCAGTTCCCCCTGGACTACAACTACTCGGCCTTCCTGCTGGTGGACGACGGCACGCACGGCCGCGTGGGCGGCGAGAACCGCTTCCGCCTGCGCTTCGAGTCCTACATCGCGCAGCAGAAGACGGGCCTGGGGGGTGAGCGCTGCGGCGGCCACGCGTGGGGTCTGGGCGCGGAGGAGGCTCCTGCGGCCCAGCCTTCCCGCCATCTGCTGTGTCTTAAAAAAATCTTTATCTGAAATCGGAAACGCACCGGAGGGAAGCTCACTGATTTGTTTTATTTTTTTATTTTTAAAATTTTCTTTCTTTCTTTTTTAAAAATATATTTTTATTGCCAAAACCGGTGTGGCTCAGTGGATAGAGCGTCAGCCTGAGGACTGAAAGGTCCCAGGTTCGATTCCGGTCAAGGGCATGTACCTTGGTTGCGGGCACATCCCCAGTAGGAGGTGTGCAGGAGGCAGCTGGTCGATGATTCTTTATCATCAATGTTTCTAGCTCTCTATCCCTCTCCCTTCCTCTCTGTTAAAAAAAAAAAAATCCATAAAATATATTTAAAAAAAATTTTTTTTTATTGAGTTCAAACAGGAATGGAGAGGGAAAGAAAAAAAGGAACATCAGTGATGAGAGAGAATCATGGAGAGGCTGCCTCCTGCACGCCCCACACTGGGGATCGAGCCTGCAACCCGGGCCTGTGCCCTGACCGGAATCGAACCTGGGACCCTTCAGTCCTTAGGCTGACACTCTATCCAATGAGTCAAACTGGTTAAGGCTAATCTTATTATTATTATTTTTAAACATATTTTATTGATTTTTCATAGAGAGGAAGAGAGAGGGATAGAGAGTTAGAAACATCGATGAGAGAGAATCATCGAGCAGCTGCCTATTGGGGAAGTGCCCGCAACCAAGGTACATGCCCTTGACCGGAATCGAACCCGGGTCCTTTCAATCTGCAGGCCGACGCTCTATCCACTGAGCCACACCGGTTTCGGCGCCAATCTTATTTTTTTTAATGGCCATACAGTAAGTTATTTTTGGGGTGTGCAGTTCTATGATTATAGATTCACTAGAGGCCCGATGCAGGAAGCTTCATGCAAGAATGGGCCTTTCTTCCCTTGGCTGCTGGCACCACCTTCGCTCTGGCCTGGAGCCACCTTTCCGCTTTCCCACACTGCCCAGAGGCCCAGAGGCCCAGAGCGGCCCGGGGCAGTGTGGAACGCCTGAGTCATCGCCACGGTGATGACACAGGCATCCTGCCCCCAGCCGCTGGGTGCCTGCATATGCAAATTAACACTCACCTTTGGTGGGTTAATTTGCATAGCCACTCCTGACTGGCTGGTGGGTGTCATGAAGGTACGGTCAATTTGCATATTACTCTTTTATTAGCGTAGGTGTGACCATTTCCACAATCAGGACACAGTATGGTTCTCTTACCTTGAAGGCATCCATTTCTTTTGTACCCCAGCCCCTAGCAATCACTGATCTCTTCACCATCACACTCATTTTCTCTTCGCCAGAAGGCCATATAAATGGAATAATAAAATACATAACCCTCTGAGACTGGTTTTTCACGCAACATAATATCTTATGGCAGTTTTAACGTGTGCCCTTTGGAACAAATCAGACCATCCCAGGGTATATAAAGAAACAGTTAATTATCTTCCCTACCTAGCTCCAACCCCTCTATTGGGGTAATTAGTCTTATACAATTTAGACTTTATCCTTTTACCCCTTTATCTCTGCTTATAAAATTTTATACAGTTATATTCCACCTATATGGTGTTTCTTTCTTATACTCTATATATACATATTACACTTCCTTATGGCCATCCCTTTAGGTCCACAATTTCTTCATCTTGCTTCCTCTTCTAATAAATAGTTGTATGATATCCCTTAATTATGGGCGTATCATCTGTTGTTTATGTTTCTGGGTTGATGGAGACTTAATGCTTTACCAGTGGCTTGGTCTTAGAAGCAGTGCTGAACAAGTATCTTTGTGTGGACATGCAGAATTACATACAGGTGTTTTAAGTTCTATCCAGTGGATTCCTCAAGCAATATTGCTAAGGATGTATATTAATGGGCAGACTAGATATTTTTTCTAAAAACTTGTAGCAGTTTTCACTCCCATCAAGAATGTTTGAGAATGTCCTTTTCCATTCAGTCTCAACCAGCTCTGGATACTCTTGCCTTAATCCCCCCCCCCCCCCCCCCCCAGTTTGGTGGGTAAAAAGTAACACCTCACTTTTATTTTATTTATTTTTTAAAAATATATATATATTTTATTGATTTTTTACAGATAGAGAGCTAGAAACGTCGATGAGAGAGAATCATAGACCAGCTGCCTCTTGCATACCCCCTACCTGGGATGTGCCTGCAACCAATGTACATGCCCTTGACCGGAATCGAACCCGGGACCTTTCAGTCCGCAGGCCGACGCTCTACCAACTGAGCCAAACGGTTTCGGCTAACACCTCACTTTTAATTTGATTGTTTAATTAATCTAATAACGTGAAGAGATATAAGCATATTTTGTTGGCCAATCGGATATCCTCAGTTATGAGTTGCCTACGTTGTATGACTTTAATACATGGCTTTGGTATATGTCTTTATTATGTTTGGATAGTCTGTTCTCTTATTTCCTTCATTTTCTGTTTGAACCTTCATCTTCTCCTGGCTCCTGGGGGGCTCAGCAACCACAGACTCCAGGCCCCCAGGCCCTCCCTCCTTGGGAAGCTGAGCATCATTATCTTCAAAACCTGGCCCCTCCTAACGCGCTCAAAGACAGGACAATTCCCTTGAGCCTCTGACGGAGGATTAGGCAGATGCCAACCTTTGCCCCAGGGACTCCGGGCACATGTGGTTCTCCACCAGCCCTGGCAAAGGCTGACCGAGGTGACCACACCCTACCTAGCTCCAACCCCTCTATTGGGGTAATTAGTCTTACACAATTACCCCTCCCCAGGGACTGGCATCGACATCCCGGTCCTCCTCCTCCTGATTGATGGGAACCAGGAGATGTTGAAGGTACAGCCCAGGGCCCAGACACCTGGGTCTAAGGGCTGGGGGCGCGGGCCCTGGGTTTCAGGGGAGGAGGGAGCGGGGGCCCTGTACTTCAGGGGGGGTGACTCCCTTCCCTCTCTGACCTCCCCCCTCTTTATCTTGTAGCGGATAGAGAATGCCACTCAGGCTCAGCTCCCCTGCCTCCTGGTGGCGGGTTCGGGGGGCGCCGCGGACTGCCTGGCGGAGATCCTGGAGGACTCTCTGGCTCCGGGGAGCGGAGGGGGCCGGCGAGGGGATGCCCGAGACCGGATCAGGCGTTTCTTCCCCAAAGGGGACCCCGACGTCCTGCAGGCCCAGGTATGACACCGAGGGCCCGGCTGTGGCCCCTGAGGTGGGCGGGAGCCGGGGACCTGGGCTCTGGGGACTGGAGAGAAGAGGTGCTTGCTGAGGGCTTGGAGTCTTGGGTCCGAGGGAAGATCCCGGGTCCCGAAGGCCTCCCGCGTCTCTGCGGCCAGGGCCCCGGGGCGGGGGGCAGGGGGCCCCGGGGATGGGCTGCCAATGCGGGATTCGGTCCGCAGGTGGAGCGGATCATGACCCGGAAGGAGTTGCTGACAGTCTACTCTTCGGAGGACGGCCCCGAGGAGTTCGAGACCATCGTTCTGAGGGCTCTCGTCAAGGGTGAGGCCTGGACCCCCAAATTCTCCCAACCTGCTCAGCTCAACTTTGGACAGTTTTTTTTGGCCTGACAGTTTGCTCATTTTCTCTCATCTAAGGCCGTGCCCCCTTCACCTCTTTCTTTCCATCGTTCCGCTTGGCACTGTTTCTTGAGGCTTTGCATGATGCTTTTGAACCATTTCCCAAAGTACTTTATATTCCAACACCTATTTCTTCCTGTTGGATCCACTTATCCAGCCTTTCATCCTTTATCCATCCACCCACTCTTTCATCCATTCAGCCAGACACTAAATTTTCCATCTAACACTTATTCCATTCATTCTTCATCCATCCATCCACCCACACATCCATTCATACATCCATTCACTCATACATCCATGCATCCATTCACCCATCCATCCATCCATCCATCCATCCATTCATCCATCCATCCATCCATCCATCCATCCATCCATCTATCCATCCATCCATTCATCCATCCATCCATTCATCCATCCATCCACTCATCCATCCATCCATCCACCCACCCGTCTGTCCGTCCATCCATCCATCCATCCATCCATCCATCCATCCATCCACTCATTCATCCATCCATCCATCCACTCATTCATCCATCCATCCATCCACTCATTCATCCATCCATCCACCCATCCATCTATCCATCCACTCATCCATCCATCCACTCATTCATTCATTCATCCATCCATCCATCCATCCACTCATCCATCCATCCATCCATCCATCCAGACATTAAATTTCCCATCTACTACTTATTCAACTCATTCTCCATCCATCCATCCATCCACTTCCTCTTCTGCGTGCCTCCAGTGTGTTTCAAGCACTGCAGGTTGGGGAGTCAGAGATGAACCAGAGCACTCACTGCCTCCCAGTGAGGACTCCTGACATCTCACTGGAGGAATGAAGGACGAAAACCAAGGTCAGGAGCATGACGGCACCGGCGGTAGCCGAGGACAGGGCTAGTGTGTTCATTCGACAAGCATCATCCTGGGCTCCAGAGGTTAAAGCAGCCCCACATCCTGCGCTCACCAGCCCCTGATCCTCCCAGGGGTGTTTGGACGCGACCTTAAATAAAGCTTAGGACAAAAGCTGGGGGAGGACCCGCCGTAGTAAGGGGCGAAAATCCGAAGGGGAATGGTATTTAGATCCGGCCTGGACGCAGGAAGAGGAGGAGGTGGGATAGTCAGTGGGGACGGGGTTTCCCAGGGTTCCGTGGGGACGTGGGTGGGGGAGGTTATTTGTGGTGTTAGAGAGTTTTACAGGGAAAACACCTCAGATAAAAGCTCCTAAGCGGCATAGCATCCCTTTACAAGGCGTTCTCGGGCCCAGGCGCCACCCCAGCTGTATCCGCCATGTCCTGCGGCGGCAGAGAGAACAGTCACGCCTGATTTCGGAGTCAGATGAAGCCGTGTGCTCCCCGCGGGGCCCCTTCCTGGCTGTGTGGCCGAGAGAGAGAGAGAGAGAGAGAGAGAGAGAGAGAGAGAGAGAGAGAGAGAGAGAGAGAGAGAGAGACTCCCTCTCCGGTCTTCGTTTCTCTCTCTGAAACTTGGAGATGATACCTCGCGGGAGAGTTGTGAGCTCAGAGGCAGCTTATTGGGGGGACCCCCCATTCACGAGAGGTCTTCCTGGGACCCCCTTTCTCCCGGGGACTGGTCCTCACTCCTCACACAGAGGGTGGCAGTGGGCAGGTCGGCCTCACTTTAGGGAAGTGAAGGCACGTTTTCTTGGGGGAGAAGGCAGCGCTGGGGGACGTGGTTTGGGGCGGGGCGGGGCGGGGCGGTGGCGAGCCCACAGTCTGCCGGAGCGGGAGGATCAGATCACCGGCCCGAAACCGGAGCCGCGGGCGGGCGGGTGACGGCCGAGTGGAGTGGATGGGGTTTCAGCAGAGGAAGGAAGGGAGGGGGAAGGGACGAAGGCTCAGTAAGAGTCTAGCCCAGTGGGTCTCAACCTTCCTAATGCCGCGACCCTTTAATACTGTTTCTCATGGTGTGGTGACCCCCAACCACAAAATTACTTTCTTAAAAAAAAATTATATATATATATATATATATATATATATATATATATATATATATATATATTTATTTATTTTTTACAGAGAGAAAGAGAGAGGGATAGAGAGTTAGAAACATCGATGAGAGAGAATCACTGATCAGCTGCCTCCTGCACACCCCCCTACTGGGGATGTGGCCACAACCAAGGCACATGCCCTTGACCGGAATCGAACCTGGGACCTTTCAGTCCGCAGGCTGATGCTCTACCCACTGAACCAAACCGGTTAGGGCTAGTGTTCCCGTTTTATAGACGAGGAAACTGAGGCTCCCGGGCCTGCAGCCCGCCAGCCGGTGTGGGTGGAGCTGGGATCAAACAGCCTCAGGGCGCATTGCCCACCCCCTCTCCCCTGGCCCCGCCGTGCCAATTGCTGGAACAACCAAGACGATGCAAAGGTTCTTCCTTTGCTCTGGCGATAAATCAGGAGCAAATGGACAGAAGAGGGAAAGGTGAAAGATGAAGCAGAGAGGCTGGAGACGGGGATGGCAGGACACAGGCTTTATTGGAGAGAAGAGTACCCCTGCCGGCTGCTTCCAGAGAGAGAGAGAGAGAGAGAGAGAGAGAGAGAGAGAGCGAGTGGAAGAGAGCGAGGGCTGGGGTACATGCACCTTTAAGGATAGGGGACGGGGCTTAGGGCACTCGGCACGCGCTGTCTGGTGGTTTCCTGTAAGGCCTGTGGTTAGGGACCTGGGGGCTTAGGAACGGGGGCTTAGGGCATTTGGCAGGTGCTGATGGGTGGTTCGGTGCTCAGGAATGTCCAGCTGCAGGTGGAGTTTACCTCCGTCCATCAGTTGGAGGAAGGGAGGGTCTATCAAAAGGAACGCCATGGCCGAGTGCCCGGAGGCCCAGCAGCATGTGGCCTCGGCTTCCCTTCCCGTCCGCGCTGCAGGCTTCCCACGGCCCAGGCCCGTGGCTGCACACGCTTCGCACGCATTCCGTGGCTGGATCCGGGCTTTCAGGGCCTCTCGGTCTTCCTCCAGGGCCTCCCAGAGTCCCCAGACTATTCGCATTTCCCTCACGCCGTTTCCTGCTGCTGCCCCCTCTTTCCTCTTACGCACACTCCGCGTTTCAGGAAGTGAGAGTGACTTGCGTTTGCGATCAGACCCTGTGTTTTCCTGCACCCGGCCTTGGCTCACGTTAAGGTGACCAGACGTCCCGATTTTTAACAATTTGTCCCCTTTAGTAGGGACTTTTTTAAAATGCCGAGGGACACATTGTTTAAAAAAATCGGGACTGTCCCGCCAAAAGCGGGACGTCTGGTCACCTTACTCAAGCTGCTGCTGCTGCTGAAGGCTCTTTCCGCCTTAGATGCTCGCCCCCGGATCCTCCTGGCCTCCCCAGAGCCCCGCCTCAGTGCCCACCCTGTCAGACCCTGGTAATGGCCGCCTCCCTGGGCCCTAATCACGTGCTATGCCCGCCTCCGAGGGCGCCCACCATCCTGAGGGGAGGTATGTGGTTTCGGGGCCTACCCTGTTTCCCCCAAAATAAGACAGTGTCTTATATTAATTTTTGCTCCCAAAGATGCGCTAGGTCTTATTTCCAGGGGATGTCTTATTTTTCCATGTAGAAGAATACGGTACACATTTATTGTTAAATGAAAATAAAGGAAATTTATTACCTGTATACGGTACGGTAGTACGGTAGTTGTCAACACAAACCAGACAAACTGTGAATCCTACAGTATCAAGAATTTACTCATTTATTCAACGACAATCATGTCATCATCTTCTGGAACATCATCATAACAATCCAGTTCCTGAATTTCCTGGTGAATTTCTTGTGACTCCATTTCTTTCACAATCAGTGGACCAAATGTTTGGCCTACGGGGGCCTTATTTTCGGGGGGATGCCTTATATTTCACTCAGAAGGAAACCTGTAAGTAGGTCTTATTTTTGGAGGATGTCTTACACAGTATTTCCCAGGAATGAGCTCCGTCTGTCCGGGCAGGGACTGTATCCAATTTCTCCGTCCCTCCCATTGCCCGGTCTGTAACCTAAGTAATGCTCACTGAGTGAGTGATCCCTCTTCCTTCTTCCTTGGGCCTCCTCTGGGCTGCTCTCTGCCCCTTAGTTGTTTTTTAAAAATATATATTTTATTGATTTTTTACAGAGAGGAAGAGAGAGGGATAGAGAGAAACATTTGTGAGAGGAACATCCATCAGCTGCCTCCTGCTCACCCCCTACTGGGGATGTGCCCGCAACTAAGGTACATGTCCTTGACCGGAATAGAACCTGGGACCTTTCAGTCCGCAGGCCGACGCTCTATCCACTGAGCAAAACCAGTTTCGGCTGCCCCTGAGTTGAAAGACCTTCTGCTTGACTTCTTGAAGGCTCCAGAATCTGCCAACAACACCGCTTTATATGGAATTTAAAAAAATATATATTTTTATTACTTTTTTTTTTAAGGGAGAGAGGAAGGGAGAGGGATACAGAGACAGAAACATCCCTGTGAGAGAAACATCAATCGGCTGCCTCCTGCACGCTCCCTCCTGGTGATTTGCCAGACACCTGGGCATGTGCCCTTGACCGGGAATTGAACCAGGGACCTCAATCACTGAGCCACATCACCTGGGCTTTATATGGAATTTAAATGTTGGCGTCTCCCAAGCAAAACAGACACTCACCGATGTTCCCACCCTCCCCCTGACATTTCCCGCCCCCTCTCTCCCTTGCAGCCTGCGGGAGCTCCGAGGCCTCAGCCTACCTGGACGAGCTGCGCCTGGCTGTGGCTTGGAACCGCGTGGACATCGCCCAGAGCGAGCTCTTCCGGGGTGACATCCAGTGGCGGGTGAGGGGTTGGGACCCGGGCCGGGGATCCTGGCAGGGGGATGCCCTCTACTGCCTCCTTGACATTTGGCCTGTCCACCCATTTCTTACTGTCCAGTGTCCCCATCCCGTTCCCTCCCCATCCATCCGTCTACCCCGCAATTCTGTCCCCGCATCTCTTGTCCTTAAACCTTTGACCTCTGACCACACCTGGCCTCCTGTCTGTCCCTGCTCATCTCTTTCCCCCCCGTTCACCCCCCCTGTCAGTCCGTCCACCTGGAGGCCTCCCTCATGGACGCCCTCCTGAACGACCGGCCGGAGTTCGTGCGCCTGCTCATCTCGCACGGCCTCAGCCTGGGCCACTTCCTGACGCCGGCGCGCCTGGCCCAGCTCTACAGCGCGGCGCCCCCCAGCTCGCTCATCCGCAGCCTGCTGGACCAGGCGTCCCCCGGCGCCGGCGCCAAAGGCCCGGCCCTGAAGCCCTCCGCCGAGCCCCGGCTCCCCGACGTGGGGCGGGTGCTGCGGCTGCTGCTGGGCGAGATGTGCGCGCCCAGGTATCGCGCCTGGGCCGCGGGGGACCCCCACCGCGACCACGGCTGCAGGGACGGCGGCGGCGGCGGCCTGGAGAGCGTGAGCTCCGGGGATGCTGCTGGGGAGACCCAGGAGGGCCTGGGGGCGGGGCTACCCGGGAGGGGGCGTGGTCAGACTATGGGGTGTGATGCTACTGGCCAGGCCGGCGTTGGGGGCGTGGTCAGACGAAGGGGTGTGATACTACTGGCCAGGTCGGCGTTGGGGGCGTGGTCAGACGATGGGGTGTGATACTACTGGCGTAGAGCTGATGGGGCGGGGCCAGGCCGGCGTTGGGAGCGGGGCTACACAGGGAGGGGGCGTGGTCAAACGATGGGGTGTGATACTACTGGCCAGGCCGGCGTTGGGGGCGTGGTCAGACGGTGGTGTGTGATGCTACTGGCATGAGGCTGATGGGGCGGGGCCAGGCCGGCGTTGGGGGCGTGGTCATACGACGGGGTGTGATACTACTGGTGTGGAGCTGATGGGGCGGGCCCAGGCCGGCGTTGGGAGCGGGGCTACACCGGGAAGGGGCGTGGTCAAACGATGGGGTGTGATACTACTGGCCAGGCCGGCGTTGGGGGCGTGGTCAGACGGTGGTGTGTGATGCTACTGGCATGAGGCTGATGGGGCGGGGCCAGGCCGGTGTTGGGGGCGTGGTCATACGACGGTATGTGTTGCTACTTTGCGTGGGGCTGATGGGGGCGGGGCAATCCCTAACCACGCCCCCTCACCTGCAGGCCCAGCTGCTGTGCGTCAGGACCCCCTCGGAGCTCATGCTGGACGCGGTGCTGGGGCAGACCCCGTGGAGCGACCTGTTTCTCTGGGCGCTGCTGCTGAACAGGGCGCAGATGGCCCTGTACTTCTGGGAGATAGTGAGTGCTGGCCTGTGGTCGCTGGTTCTGCTCCCCCGCATCCCTGTCCTTTAGTGCTTCCACACTCCATTGTCCCCAGTGACCTCTGATGCCACCCTGACCCCCACCACCCAGTCCTCTATTCCTGGTATTTCTGCTGCTTCCTCCTCCCGCGCCCCCATGGCATGCATTTCTTGTAACTGGCCTTTTCTGTTAACAATATACACTGAGGGGCCAGATTATTATGCGTTCAGAGATCATAATAATCTGGCCACTCATTGTATATGGGGCCTTTCTCTTGTTCATACATGTGAACTAATGTCTTTCTTTCAAAATGTCTGAGCAAAGCCAATGGGCGTCACTTAAACATTGGTACATGCCCTTGACCGGATAGAACCTGGGACCTTTCGGTTCAGAGGCCGAAGTTCTATCCACTGAGCCACACCAGTTAGGGCTGAAGTCCCTGTTCTGTTAGCTCAGAAGTCAACGAGTAGTGACTTGATAGAGATTTCCTTAAATGCTTGGGGGGGACGGGGGAGGCCAAGCTCTCCCAGTCTGCAGGGTCACTCTGTGTGGGAGCTGTCTTTCCACACTGGGCAGACAGTTTACAACCCCGCTTTATCGGTCGCTTCCTGCTTTTGTGGCCTGAGGTCAGCCCGAAGTGAAAGTGCGGGGCTTTCTCCCGTTGCTTCTGAGCCAGCATCCAGCCTTGTTGCTGCCGGCAGCCTCCCAAGCCCCTGGGTACACACCGGAGATTTACAAACCCTGAGGCCCCAGGACCTCCTCCCGCCACTTCCCTCCGGGCTGTTCCGTGTGTCTGTTACTACCAGGGCTGCTGTTCTTTGTCTTCTTTGTTCGTGAGCTGTAAGAGGACAGCTCTTTATTGTTAAATGCTTTCACACACCCCCTGGGAAGCCACGTCTGTCCTGGGCAAGTTCAAGGACAGGGGAGCACAGGCAAGCTCTGAGCGGTTTCTTCAGGGAGCCAGCGGCTAGGCCCACACACACAACCACAATTACGTTAGGAGGAAGGTCTGAATTGCTCCTGGTACCCTAGACCCACACCTTCAGGCTGCCACTGAGCTGAGGAGTTGGCCATGGTAAGCCGGTTAGCTAAAATGTCACAGTGCTCTTTTTATATATATACTAGAGGTTTAGTGCACGAATTTGTGCCCAGGTAGGGTCCAGCTGGCCTGCCCCAATCGGGGTAGGGAGGGCCAATCAGAGGCTGGGCCGGCCAGGGGAGGGGCCACAGGCTGTTGGCAGCCCACCCCAGCCCCTGGTCGAACTCCTGGTCGAACTCCTGGTGGAGGGGACAATTTGCATATTAGCCTTTTATTTTATAGGATAGATTTCAGAGAGGAAGGGAGAGGGAGAGAGATAGAAGCATCCATGATGGGAGAGAATCATTGATCGATGATGAGAGAGAATCATTGATCGGCTGCCTCCTGCACGTCCCACACTGGGGTTGGAGCCTGCAACCCGGGCCTGGGCCCTGACCTGGAATCGAACCGCGACCTCCTGGTTCACAGGTCGAAGCTGAACCACTCAACCACTGAGCCACGGGCTTCCTGAAATGCAGTAGTTTCTTTCTTCATTAAGCATTTTCTTACTTGCAGTACGTTTCGTATTAGATTCCAGAATTTTAAAAAGAAGTTGATTCTGACAGTTTCCGCCATATATATATATATGTGTGTGTGTGTGTATATATATATATATATATACACACACACACACACACACATATATATGTATATGTGTGTACACCTACATATATATGTATATATGTGTACACATACATATATATGTATATGTGTGTGTGTGTGTGTACACATTGGTTGCTTTTGTGGAGGGATGGCGTCTTGAAGCTCTCTCCCTGGCATTTCGGTGACCTCTCCAACCGCTCCTTGGCCTGTCCTTCATCTCCGAGGTCATTCTGACCAGCCCGGTCCCTGGCCTCTGAACTCTGACCCCTGACCTTTTCACCTGGCGTCCAATGTCTTCTACACCCCTTTCTCCGCGGCCTCTGTTGACCCTGGCTAATGTCTGAACCCTGGCTTTGTCCCTTCCGGTGGTCACAGGCTTGCTGCCCCCGTCCTCACCCTCTGACCCCCTCCGCGACCTCTCTCTGTCTCCTCAGGGCTCCAACGCCGTGGCCTCGGCTCTGGGCGCCTGCCTGCTGCTCCGGGTGCTGGCGCGCATGGAGTCTGAGGCCGAGGAGGCAGCTCGGAGGAAGGAGCTGGCAGCCAAGTTCGAGGGGCTCGGTGTTGGTGCGCGGGGCAAGGTCCCTGGGGTCGGGGTGCGGGGCTGCCGACGGGTGGGCAGGTGTGTCTCCCCACTCCTCTCATACCCCGCTCCCTCTCGTCCTCTCCCCTCACGTCCCTGCCCCCCCTCGGGACCCCCCCCAGACCTCTTCGGCGAGTGCCACCGCAGCAGCGAGGAGCGTGCCGCCCACCTGCTGCTCCGGCGCTGCCCGTTCTGGGGGGACGCCACCTGCCTGCAGCTCGCCATGCAGGCCGACGCCCGCGCCTTCTTTGCCCAGGATGGGGTGCAGGTGAGCATCGGAGGGCGGCACCCCAAACAGCCCGTGGCCCCTCCCCCGGCTGCCCCGCCCCCCATGGGCCCTCCCCATCCCGACTGGGGCAGGCCAGCTGGACCCCACCTGTGCACGAATTCGTGCACCAGGCCTCTAGAGTGTGTGTGTGTGTGTGTGTGTGTGTGTGTGTACACACATATATATGTACATATATATGTATATATGTGTGTGTATGTATGTATATATATGTACATACATATATATGTGTGTGTGTGTGTGTGTGTGTATACACATTTAAAAAGAGCACTGTGACATTTTAAGTAACCCGCTTGCCATGGCCATGCAGGATCAGCCCTGCCATTGGGTCTCCCTAGAAACCTCCCCTCCCCCAGGAAGCCCCACCCTCTCCCAGGAAGGCTGCTTGTCCCACCAGAACCCCACCACCTGCCACAGGAGCACCCCCCACCCCCAGGCACAGCCTCCCACCCTCCCAGTTCCCCTGGACACAGGAGTTCCTGTGAACCCGCGGCAGGTCCCGCCCAGTTCTGGACTCGGCAATGGGAATGACCTCGCCGGTGGCCTAGTGTTTTGGACACAGGCAGACTCTGGGTTAGGAAAGAATTCCCCTCTTTCCGGAAGCCCTGCTTGTTCCCGGAGTTGAACTTTCTCCATGTCTTTAACCCAAGTCAGCCAGGGCCACTGAGAGTCCCACCCTCAAGACCCTGTGTTCTGCCTGCAGACAGGAAGTCCAGGTTATCTCAACAGGAAGTCCCGCCCCCAGCTGTGGGAATGATTTGATTGGCATTTCAAATAATTACCCAGAATTCTTTGCTTCAAATAATGGTTAAACTCATGGGGTCTATTTTTTAAAAATATGTTTTTATTGATTTTTTTTTTTAGAGAGAGAGAGAAATGCAGACGGATAGGGAGACAGAAACGTCAATGATGAGAGCAAAACATCTCTTGGTTGCCTCCTGCAGGCACAACCCAGGCATGTGCCCTGGCCCAGAATTGAACCATGACGTCCTGGTTCATAAGTCCATGTTCAACCACTGAGCCATGCTGGCCTGGCTCATGGGTCTATTTTATGGCCTTATCTTACCCCCTCCCCCCTGTGCTCTGTCTGTGAACAGGGAGGAAATATTAGTGCCTGTTTCTTGGGCTGTGGCGGAGGGCTATGTGAGCTAATCTATGTAAAGTGCTTAGCCCAGTACCTGGCATGTCCTTCCTTTTTAATAAAGCCGTAATATGCAAATCGAACCAATGACCGGTCGCTATGATGTGCTCTGACCATCCCTGTGCTGTGAACTGCCCCCTGGAGGTCAGTGGGCTCCCACGTGGGGAGTGTCACTCAGCAAGAAGCCAGGGTCACGGCTGATGAGCACAGGGATGGTGGCAGGGCCTCTCCCACCTCCGCTGCAGGTGGGTGGTAAGGAGTGAGGGGTCCTGAACTTTAAGAGCCCCAGACTCCGAGAGGGATGTCTGGCTGCCGGCTTAGGCCTGATCCTGGTGGGGGTTAGGGGGGCGGGGAATGGGCCTAAGCCGGCAGGCGGACATCCCCCATGGGGTCCTGGACTGAGAGAGGACGCAGACCACGCTGAGGGACCCCTCCCCGGCCGCGATTTTCATGCACCAGGCCTCTAGTTGTGCTGGTAACCATCAGCTGTTTAACCTGCTAGCTACCACCTGAGGGAAGGCAGTCCAAGGCCAGGGCCCGATCGTTGCGGTCCCCACGCTGAGCACTCGCTCTGGGCTCTGCAGCTGTGGGCCAGTTCCCGCCTGGGGTCTCCGGGAAGGGCTGGGGAGACCCAGGCTCTAACCTTCCCGCCCCACAGTCTCTGCTGACCCAGAAGTGGTGGGGGGAGATGGACAGCTCCATGCCCATCTGGGCCCTGGTTCTCGCCTTCTTTTGCCCCCCACTCATCTACACCAACCTCATCACCTTCAGGTCAGTCCCGGGCTTCGGCGGGTACGAGGGCGCTCTCCGTGGCTCTTCCTGCTCAGCTCTGTCCACCTTCGGTCCTCACACTGCTTCCTGCCTTGTTTCTCTCTGTCCCTCCCGGGACTGGGGCACGTTCTGGGAGGTGGACTTTTGGGGCAATGCTCTCCCCGCAGGCATGTATCTCTATGGGAAATTCTTCTACCCGCAGGCATGGCTCCCTTTAGGAGCGGGGAATCTCCCTGTCTCCCTGCCAAATCTCTGGGTAAAGAAGCTGCACATCTCTGGAGAATTCCTTTTCCCGTCCCCCTCCCCCCATCCTCACCCTGTGCTTCCCTCCACGCCAGGAAGTCAGCGGAGGAGTCCACACAGAAGGACCTGGGGTTTGACATGGACGGGAGCCTCAATGGGGAAGGGCCTGTCAGGTGAGCGGAGCACCAGCTCCACACGAGGTAGGGTGGCCTGGGCGGCTGCAGGAGCTCCGGGGACTGGGAGGAAGGCCAGAGCAGAGAAGTGGGGCTTCCACAGGTACTGGTTTGACGCTTCTCCTGAAGACTCTGAGGAAGTTTTCCAAATGCCGAGCTCAAGGCGTGGTCAAGGTTTGGTTCTGCCACCCAGGAGTCCGTCATTGGAAATAAATCTGCCTCATGCTACACGGACTTCTGTCTCGATGACGAAGGGTTCTCAGCTATCTGGAGAAAGGAGCTGATGCGTAGATTCAATAAGGAGCCCAGGGACGAAAGATAATTTTGAAAGGCATTGGGGGTCAGAGGAGCTTCAGCTACAGGAGCTAAAGACTACCCCCTGACTCAGGATCCCGTGCTTTTTATTAACACAATTTGTCCTAAGGCCAGGCGGAGGGAGGTAATGCATTTCCAAGGGTAGGGTTTACAGAGCATTGTCAGATCCAAGAATAGCCTACAGGTGTTCAGGTGTTTGGCCAACAGGAGGCAGTACCATGTAGATTAAGAAACTCTGAGCTGTCTGGCAGCAGACAATCCTATTCAGGTTTGGGGGAGATGCTTTTTAGCTGTTCTAACAGGTAATTATATATGTGGCTCAGCCCTTGTTGAGGCCCCCCCCCCCCAAGTTTCACCAAGCTTTTGATGAAATTCTTATAATTATGATCTGTTGGAATTGGTTTCCGGCAGATAAGCAAGTAGAATTGCGTGGGTTTGGTTAATTTAGGGATACTTTGTCTATTTCCTCCCCCCCCCCCCAACCCCCTGACTTCAAGGGCCTTTCTCTTTAAAAAAAAGAAAGTCTATATTGATTTTAGAGAGAGAGGAAGGGAGAGGGGGAGAGAGAAACATCAATGTGAGAGAAAAACATGGATCGGTTGCTTCCTGTACGCACCCCAACCAGGGACCGAACTGCCACCTGGCCATGTGCCCTGACTGGGAATCGAACCGGCGATCTTCCTGTGCCTGGGACAGCACCCAACCGGCTGAGCCACACTGGCCAGGGCCAGGGCCTTTGCTCTTCATCTCTGTGCCACAGCACCCGTGAAAGGTCTTTCCAAAATCAGGCCTAAGCAAACGAAATCAGCTCACTTAATTTTCTCAACAGCCCGACGCAGTTGGGTCTATGATGGATCTCAGTTACAGCTAAAGTCACTGAGGTCTTCATTCACCACGTGACCCAGATCACCTGGCTGGTCAGTGCTAGAGCTGGGATTTGAACCCAGATCTCCTTATGCGTGGATCTGTGCTCTCGGCCACGGTGGGGAGCCACCTTCCCGGGGAGCTCTGTACAAGGACAGTCCCTGGCCCCGCTCCCAGGGGCCTGGGGTGGGCCCGGGAAGCTGTGTGGGGCCGGCTCTGAGTGGGTAGAGAGGGCGGGCTTTGGGAAGCATGTCTCCGTCCCGGGACCCCGCAGAGGGCGACCTGGGAAACACCCCTCCACCGGGGAGCCGGGCGCCTCTCTGCCTCTCACCCTCTTTAGCTGCTACTGTTCTCCCCACGTAATCTCTCCGAACAGCTTTATGGAGACATAATCCATTCCGTTCATCCCTCTATTGCCATTGTGATGTTACACCGTTCAGTGGATAGACCACATTTATCTACCATTCATCAGTTGGTGACCATTTGGGTGTTTCTCCTTCTGGATTCTTATTTTCTGCTTGGTTTATAACGAGAAAGTGCCTCACCAGACCAGTTCGTTTTTTCCTGCAAGCTACTCGAGGCCTGATGCAGGGAATTTGTGCAAGGAGCTCAGCCCCTCCCCTCCACCCCCCGCCACCGCAGGCTCGACTAAAAGGTCATTGGAAGGACGTCTGGTCTAATTAGCATATTATTATTATGCTTTTATTATGTTTTTATTGATTTCAGAGAGAGGAAAGGAGAGAGAGAGAGAGAGAGAGAGAGAGCGAGAGGGAGAGACACATCAGTGAAGAAAGAGAGAACCATTGATGGGCTGCCTCCTGCACGCTCCCTCCTGGGGACCGAGCCCACAGCCCGGGCATGCACCCTGACCAGGAACTGAACCATGACCTCTTGGCTCATAGGTCGATGCTCAACCCCTGAGCCGCACTGAACATATCATTAGTATTACTCATTCTGGCATTTCAGGATTTTGGGGTCAGAATTAAGAGTCAGGATGAAATTGACACAGAGAATCCGAACTCAGGAGAGAAGGGTCAGGTCGTACACATGAGAGGGTCAAAGGTCACATTTGAGGGTCCAAGGTCAGACGGAGAAAGTCAGAGATCGTGATGGAGGAAGGAGGGGGATTTGGTCATCCCAGGGGCCAGAAGGGTGGCGGTAAGAGGTGAAAGGTCAGCAGTCTTGATGGTAGGAGCTTTCAGAGGTCAGAGGTCACCAGTCAAGGAGATGGCAGAGGGACCACAGACTCAGTTCCAGTTCGGCAGGGTCCGAACTCACGACGGTGCAGGGGGTCACGTGAAAGGTTAGCGGTCTTGACCATGGTGAAGGTCAGGCTCAGAGGTCAGACTCAGAGGTCAGACTCAGAGGTCAGGTTCAGAGGTCAGGCTCAGAGGTCAGGCTCAGAGGTCAGGTTCAGAGGTCAGGTTCAGAGGCCAGGCTCAGAGGTCAGGTTCAGAGGTCAGGTTCAGAGGTCAGGCTCAGAGGTCAGACTCAGAGGTCAGGCTCAGAGGTCAGGCTCAGAGGTCAGGTTCAGAGGTCAGGCTCAGAGGTCAGACTCAGAGGTCAGGCTCAGAGGTCAGGTTCAGAGGTCAGGCTCAGAGGTCAGACTCAGAGGTCAGGCTCAGAGGTCGGGCTCAGAGGTCAGGCTCAGAGGTCAGGTTCAGAGGTCAGGCTCAGAGGTCAGGTTCAGAGGTCAGGCTCAGAGGTCAGGCTCAGAGGTCAGGCTCAGAGGTCAGGCTCAGGGGTCAGGCTCAGAGGTCAGGCTCAGAGGTCAGGCTCAGAGGTCAGGTTCAGAGGTCAGGCTCAGAGGTCAGGCTCAGAGGTCAGGCTCAGAGGTCAGGCTCAGAGGTCAGGCTGAGCCCTCCCTTCTCTCCCCCCGCCCAGGCCAGCAGCGCCCGCGGAGAAGGTGCCGTTGGGGGTGCTGACCGAGCCCGGCCGGAGGGGGTGCGCCCCGCGCCTGCGGCGCTGGCGGCAGTTCTGGGGGGCGCCGGTGACCGCCTTCCTGGGCAACGTGGTCAGCTACCTGCTCTTCCTCCTGCTCTTCGCGCGCGTGCTGCTCGTGGACTTCGGGCCCGCGGCGCCGGGCGGCCTGGAGCTGCTGCTGTACTTCTGGGTGTTCACGCTGCTCTGCGAGGAGTTCCGCCAGAGCCTGGGCGGCGGCTGGGGCAGCCTGGCCACCGGGGGCCCCGGGCCGGGCCACGGCCAGGCCCCGCTGCGCCGGCGGCTGCACCTCTACCTCATGGACACCTGGAACCAGTGTGACCTGGTGGCCCTCACCTGCTTCCTCCTGGGCGTGGGCTGCCGGTGAGCGCACGGCCAGGGCCGTCACCCCGGCCCCTGAGAGGGGGAGGGTGGGGGAGAGAGATTTGTTGTCCCAATTATTTTATTTATTTATTTTTAATTTATTTTATTGATTTTTTACAGAGGGGAAGGGAGAGGGAGATAGAGAGTTAGAAACATCACTGAGAGAGAAGCATCCATCAGCCGCCTCTTGCACACCCCCTACTGGGGATGGAGCCCACAGCCTGGGCATGTGCCCTGACTGGGAATCGAACCCGGGACCCTTCAGTCCGCAGGCTGATGCTCTATCCACTGAGCCACACCGGTCAGGGCCATCGGTTACTTCGTCTATGTGCCCTGACTGGGGATCGAACCCGGGACCCTTCAGTCCGCAGGCAGATGCTCTATCCACTGAGCCACACCGGTCAGGGCCATCGGTTACTTCGTCTATGTGCCCTGACTGGGGATCGAACCCGCAGCCTTGGTGTATCGGAATGAGGCTCTCACCAGCTGGGCTCCGCAGCCAGGGCCGGTTCTTCTTTCACACACAAATGGCACTCTACTTTATGTCTTCCTCTGCGATCTCTCCTTTTCCTCTGCAACGCATCCCGGTATTTTCCCCATGTCCGTATTTGAAAATAGACGGTATTCTTTGGAAATGCTGCCTGGGATTCCGGAGGAAGGGAATCGGTGGCTGAAGATCAGACCAGACAGACCTCTCCTGGCCAGAATGTAACGCGGGAATGCGTTCTTTCCTAAGGCGCCGAGACAAAAGTTCCGCGCTGTACGAGATAGTGTCTCCACAAAGTCGCTTTCATGTTCTACTCCAGATAGGAATCTCTGGGCCCAGTACTCTGCTGATCCTGTTTCTTTTTCTTTCTTTAAAAAAATTTTTTTTAAATTGATTTTTTGCAGAGAGGAAGGGAGAGGGATAGAGAGTTAGAAACATCAATGAGAGAGAAACATCCACCAGCTGCCTCCTGCACCCCCCACTGGGGATGTGCCTGCAACCAAGGTACATGCCCCTGACCGGAATCGAACCCGGGACCTTTCAGTCCGCAGGCCGATGCTCTACCACTGAGCCAAACCGGCTTTGGCTGTACATGTTCTTGATGTGGATAGATTTCATCCACAGTCAGGATAAGAAAGTGCCCTCAAGGACATGCTTGGCAAAATCTAGTATTTTCAATCTTTAAAATTTTGTAGCTCTCCATTTAGCTTAGTCTGTCTTTCTTTTTTTCTTTCTTTCTTTCTTTCTGCCAAAAATGACCTCTCCTTTTTATATTTATGCATCCCTGACTACTAGTTAAGTTGGGCATATTTTTATAACTAATGGTCACATGGACTTCTGTCATTTATCTTTTTCTTAAATTTTAATCCTCACCTGAGGATATTTTTTCCATTGGTTTATAGAGAGGTGAAAGGGAGGAAGAAGGGGACAGAGAGAGGAGAGAGAGAGAGAGAGAGAGAGAGAGAGAGAGAGAGAGAGAGAGAGAGAGAAACATAGAAACATCGATGTGAGAGATACATTAACACTGATTGGTTGCTACCGGGTCTTGGAACCTGCAACCAAGTTATGTGCCCTTGACTAGGAATCGAACTTGTGACCCTTCAGTCCAAGGATCGACGCTCTAACCATTGAGCAAAACAGGCCAGGACTCAATTGTCTTTCCATAGCCTTTTTCTTCACTTAAAAAATGTTATGTTCATTAATCTCTTGCATATATATATATATATATATATATATATATATATATATGCAAGAGATATGCCCACAACCAAGGTACATGCCCTTGACCGGAATTGAACCCGGGACTTTTCAGTCCTCTATCCATTAAGCCAAACCGGTCTCGGCTAGTCTGTGACTTTTCATTTGAAATAACCCAAGACTAACAAAAAATACTGCAAACACAGTACAGAGAATGCCCGTACACCTTTCACCCAGGTCCTCAGAAATCTTGTTCAAATTACACCGACCGTCCACTGAGGTTCTTGTTCTGGCCTAGGAGCCCAGCCACGACCCCACACTGCCCTTGGTTGTCCTGCCTTGAACTTGCTGTTGCAGGGACTTCCTAATTTTCTAAGGCTGTGGTTCGTGAGCTGGTATTCAATGGATGCCAGTGCTGGCCCAGCCCAGCGGGCGCCGTGAAATCTGAGTGCAGCGGGTGAATGGACGGTTGGGATCTCCCCCCGCCCTCCCAGCCTCATCTGAAGCCTGGCGTGGGGAAGACCGCAGGTTTTCCTATGCGCCTGTGGCCCCTGAGTGACCCCTGCCCCGTCTACCACCCCCCAGGCTGACCCCGGGCCTGTATGACCTGGGCCGCACAGTCCTCTGCCTGGACTTCATGGTCTTCACGCTGCGCCTGCTGCACATCTTCACGGTCAATAAACAGCTGGGGCCCAAGATCGTCATCGTGAACAAGATGGTGAGGGGTGGGGCCTGGGTGTGGCCTGATGGGCGGGGCCAGAGCTGGGGAGGGCAGGGTCAGAGCTGGGGGCAGGGCCATAACTCGGTGGGTGTGGCCAGAGCTGGGGAGGGCGGGGCCATAATGCACTGGGTGTGGCCAGAGCTGGGGAGAGCGGGGGCCATAATGAGGTGGGGGTGACCAGACCTGGGGAGGGCGGGGCCATATTGCAGTGGGCATGGCCAGAGCTAGGGAGGGCGGGGTTAGAATTGGGTGGACGAGGCCAGAACCAGGGTGGGCGGGTCAAAACTGGGGTGGGCTGGGCCAGAGCCAGGGTGGGGAGGCCAGAACCCGGTGGGCGGGGCCAGAACTGGGGAGGGCGGGGCCTGAGCCAGGGTGGGCGGGGTCAGAGCCAGGTTGGGGTGGGGCCAGAGCCAGGAGGGTGGGGTCTGAGCCAGGGTGGGCGGGGTCAGGGCCAGGTGGGCAGGGCCAGGCTTAGTCTCATCCCCTTTCCCGCAGATGAAGGACGTGTTCTTCTTCCTCTTCTTCCTCGGAGTGTGGCTGGTGGCCTACGGGGTGGCCACGGAGGGTCTCCTCAGGCCCAAGGACCAGGACCTCCCACAAATCCTGCGCCGCGTCTTCTACCGGCCCTACCTGCAGATCTTCGGGCAGGTCCCGCAGGAGGAGATGGACGGTAAGGGGTGGGGGCCTGGCACCCCGAGTCCCTTCCTCCATTCCCCATCTCTCTCCCTCTCTCTCTCTCTCTCTCTCTCTAAGCAGCACCCCTCCCCCCATCCTTAGGGGACTCTGTCCTCCCCTCTCCTCATCTCTGCCCTCTGACTCTAGGTCTCGGATCTTTGCTGTTTCTCTTTGGGTCTTGTCCCCCTTGCTTTCTGGGATTCTGTCTCCACCATGACCCTCTAGATTTTTTAAAAAAAATTTATTTCTGCCCTAACCGGTGTGGCTCAGTGGATAGAGCGTCGGCCTGCGGACTGGGAGGTCCCCGGTTCGATTCCAGTCAAGGGCATGTACCTTGGTTGTGGGCACATCCCCGGTAGGGGGTGTGCAGGAGGCAGCTGATTGATGTTTCTCTCTCTTTGATATTCCCAACTCTCTATCCCTTTCCCTTCCTCTCTGTAAAAAATCAATAAAATCTATATTTTAAAAAAAATTGATTTCAGAGAGGAAAGGAGAAAAATAAATAAATAAGTCAATACACGAACAGAGAGGATGGGAGAGGGAGAGAGATAGAAACATCAATGATGAGAGAGAATCGTCGATGGGCTGCCTCCTGCACACACACACACACACACACACACACACACCCGTGGATCAGGCCTGAAGCCCGGGCACGGGCCTGACCGGATGGAGCTGTGACCTCCCGTTGCTAAGCGGATGCTTCTCCCTGAGCCATGCCGGCCGGGCCCTCGGCTTCTGCTTGGTCCGGCCTGTCTCTCCGCCCCACTGAGTGTCTCCCTTCGCAGTGGCCCTCATGGAGCTCGCCAACTGCTCCTCGGAGGCGGGCCAGTGGGCGCGCCCGGTGGGGGCCCAGGCCGGCTCCTGCGTCTCCCTCTACGCCAACTGGCTGGTGGTGCTGCTCCTCGTCATCTTCCTGCTCGTGGCCAACATCCTGCTGGTCAACCTCCTCATCGCCATGTTCAGGTGAGGCGCCCCGGCCGCTCTGACCGAGGTCCCCCGCCGTGACCTTGACCCCAGCATGACCTTTGACCCCAGCATGACTGATTCTTGATCCCAGCCTAATCCACTTACCTTTTGGTGCCTACATTCCAATTCACATCGAATGCTGCCCTGTCCCCAGACCCAGGCAGACTCCGCTTCTGACCTGGACTATGGACTCTGATCCTCTTGCTGAGACCAGGCCGAAGGTTTAAAAAATTTTTTTATTGTGGCAAAATATATACATATAACATGAAAGTCACCGTTTTTGCCATTTTAAGTATACAATCCAGTGACGTTGGTTACATTTATTATCCTATATAACAAAACCCTAAAACGCAAATGGATCGAATGGTGGGATAACCAGGCTGTGACACGCACTGACCACCAGGGGGCAGACGCTCAATGCAGGGGGAGTGCTGCTCAGCCAGAAGCCGAGCTCAGGGCTGGTGATGGCATCCTGGTGGCGGGAGCCGCTCCCTCCCCTGCCTCAGGGGATGTCTGACTGCCAGGGAGCTGGCCTAGCCCTGCAGTCGGACATCCCCTGAGGGGTCCCAGATTGCAAGAGTGAGCAGGCCAGACTTAGGGACCCCCCCTCCCCTCCCAGTGCATGAATGTCGTGCACCGGGCCTGTACCGTTTTATAACCATCACCACTATCTCCAAAACATTTCTCTCTCTCCAAACAGAAAGTATGTACACATTTGGCAAGCAATAATTTCCATGTCTCCCTCCCACCACCCTGATAACCTCTAATCTACTGTATGTCTCTCTGTATGCCTGTTCTAGGTGTTTCTGTGTGTGTGTGTGTGTGTGTGTGTGTGTGTGTGTGTGTGAGTGTGTTTCAGATGTTCATTATAAGAAGAATCATCCAGTGTTTGTCCTTTTGGGTCTGGCTTATTTCGCTTAGCATAAGGATTTCAGTGCTTATGCTGTGGCATGTGTCGGCACGCCATTCCTTTGCATTGATCTATGCCATTTGGCTTATTCATCTGTCTATTGTGAATAATGTTGCTGTGAACACTGGTATTCCCATACCTGTTTAAGCCTTTGTCTTGCTATCTCTCGGGTATGTTTCTAGAATGGAATGCTGGACCATAGGGTGATTCTATGTTTTGCTTTTTGAGGAACCACCAAGTTGTTTTCTATCGCAGCTGCGCCATTCAGGTCTCTTTATTTTATTTTATTTTTTAAAATATATTTTTTTGATTTTTCACAGAGAGGAAGGGAGAGGGATAGAGAGCTAGAAATATCGATGAGAGAGATACATCGATCAGCTGCCTCCTGCACACCCCCTACTGGGGATGTGCCCACAACCAAGGTACATGCCCTTGACCGGAATCGAACCCGGGACCTTTCAGTCCGCAGGCTGATGCTCTATCCACTGAGCCAAACTGGTTTCGGCCAAGTCTCTTTATTTTTTCAATGATTTTTTTTTTTTTTTTAGAGTGAGAGAGAGAGATTGAAACTTCAGTGTAAGAGAGACACATCGATTGGTTGTCTCCTGCATGCACCCTGGCCCAAGGCAGGGGATCCAGACTGCAACCAAGGCCCATGCCCTTGACTGGAACCAGACCTGAGACCTTTCAGTCCGAGGACGGATGCTCTAACCACTGAGCAACAGGCTATGGTCAAGTCTTTTGCCTGTTTATAACGGGTTGTTTGTCTTTTTGTTGTCGCACCTCTATATATTCTGGATATTAAACTCCTATCTGATATGTGACTTACAAATATTTTCTCCCATTCTGTAGGTTGTCTTTTCCCTTTCTTGATAATATCCTTTGATGTGCCAAAGTTTTGATAAAGTCCAATTTATCTTTTTGTTGTTGTTACTTGTACTTTTGGTGTCATAGCCAAGCACGCATCGCCAGATTCGAGGTCATGAAGACTGAGTCCTATGTTTTATGGTTTTAGCTCTGCTATTTAGGTTGTTGGTTTATTTTGACTTAATTTTTGTATATGATGTGAGGTAGGGACCTAACTTCATTCTTTTTTTAAAAATATATATATATTTTATTGTTGTTTTTTTACAGAGAGAAAGGGAGAGAGATAGAGAGTTATAAACATCCACGAGAGAAACATCGATCTGCTGCCTCTTGCACACCCCCCACTGGGGATGTGCCCGCAACCAAGGTACATGCCCTTGCCCAGAATCGAACCCGGGACCTTTCAGTCCACAGGCCGACGCTCTATCCACTGAGCCACTCCGGTTAGGGCTCTTTCACCTTCTTGGTTAAATTTATTCCGAGGTGCTTATTTATTGTATTTTTTTAGATCCTATTGTAAATGGGATTGCTTTCTTAATTTCCCTCTTGGATTATTCATGGCAGATGTATAGAAACATAATTGAGTTTTGTTTGTTGATCTTGTACTCTGCAGCTTTGCTGAATTCATTTATTAGCTCTAGCAGCTTTCTTGGGATTTCCTGGAATAGAATCAGGTCCCCTGTGAAGAGAGAGTCTACCTCTTCCTTTGTCTAATTGCTCTGGCTGGAGCTTACAGTGCAATGACGAATAGCTGTGGGGAAAGGGGCCATCCTTGTCTTGTTCCTGATCTTAGGGGAAAGATTCAGTCTTTCTTTTTCTTTTTTTTAATTCTCACCTGGGGATATCTTTCATTGATTTTCAGGGAGAGTGGAAAAGAGAGGGAAAGACAGAGAAATATCGATGTGAGACAAACACATCGATGGGCTGCCTCCTGCACGTGCCCTTGACCGGAATTGAACCCAGAACTCTTCAGTCCACGGGCTGATGCTCAATCCACTGAGCCACATCGGCTAGAGCCGTTCAGTCTTTCTTCAGTAAATATGATAGTAGCTGAGGGTTTTTCCTAAGTACCCTTTGCCAGTTGAAATGATTATGTGACACCCCCCCCCCTTTGTTCTATTAAGGTAGTGTATATTACATTGGTTAATTTTTATATGTTGAACCACCATTGTATTTCTGGGATAAATCCTACTTGGTCGTGGTATATAACCCTTTTAATATTCTTCTGAATTACGTTTCCTAGTACTTTGCTGAGAAGTCTTGCATGTATATCCATAAAGAATATTGATCTAGCCGAAACCGGTTTGGCTCAATGGATAGACCGTCGGCTTGGGGACTGAAGGGACCCGGGTTCGATTCCGGTCAAGGGAATGTACCTTGGTTGCGGGCATATCCCCAGTAGGGGGTGTGCAAGAGGCAGCTGATCGATGACTCTCTCTCATCGATGTTTCTAGCTCTCTATCTCTCTCCCTTCCTCTCTGTACAAAATCAATAAAATAATAAATTTAAAAAAATCAATAAAAAATATTTTTTTTTAAAAGAAAAGAACATTGATCTATGCCCTAGCCCAATTATGTCAAACTCAAAGCTGGAGAGCCCTAGACAGTTGCTCAGTGGTTAGAGCATCAGCCTGCGGACTGAAGGGCTGTGTGTTTGATTTCAGTCCAGAACACATTCCTCGGTTGCAGGATCGATCCCTGACCGGGCCACGTGTGGGAGGCAGCCGATCAGTGTGTCTCACATTAATATTTGTCTCTCGTCTCTCTGCCTCCCTTCCACTCTCTCTAAAAATCAATGGAAAAAATATCCTCGAGTGAGGATTAACAAAAGAAAACAAAACAAGAATACTGATCTGTAATTTTCTTTTCTTTTGATATTGATATAATGGGAAATGCTGGCATCATAGAACGATTCAGGAAATGTTCTGTCCTATTCAGCTTTTTGGAAGCATTTGAAAAGGATTGGTGTTTTTTAGATGTTTGATAGAATTCACCAGTGAAGCCTGGTCCTGGGCTGTGTGTGTGCGTGTGTGTGCGTGTGCGTGTGTCTGCGTGCGTGCGTGTGTGTGTGTGTGTGTGTGTGCGCGCGCGTGTGTTTGATTAGTTAATCTCTTTACTTGTTTACTTGTTATAGGACTTTTGAGATTTTCTATTTCTTCTTATGTCAGTTTAGGTAATTTGTGATTTTCTAGGAACTTTTCCATTTTATCTAGGTTATCTTTTTTAAAAACTTGATTTTAGAGGAGGGCGGAGAAGAAAATTGATTTGTTGTTCCACTATTCCTGCATCCATTGGTTGATTCTTATATGTGCCCTGCCTGGGAATCGAACCCTGACCTCCTGGCTCATAGGTCAACGCTCAACCACTGAGCCACGCCGGCCGGGCCGTTGGTTGATTCTTGTATGTGCCCTGACCGACGGCGTTCCGGGATGGCGCTGTAACCAGCTGAGCTATCCGGCCACCACGGCCTAGATTATCTTTTTTGTTGGCATACAATTGTTGATACTATTCCCTTATAATCCTCATTTCTGTAAGTCTGGTAGTAATATCCCCATTTTATTTCTGATTTTAATTATTTGTGTTCAGACTGACTTTTGAACCTGACCAGAACCTCTCCCCTAACCCATGACCCCATCCCCAACTTGACCTCTAATCTCGGACACTTGGCCCTCCTATCCTAACTACTAATTGCATTTCGGAATAACCTCTGACATTATTGATTCTACCATCTTGTAATAACCCCTGACATTATTGATTCTGACATCTGCCTGCTGCCTATCTACTGTGAACATATTTCCTGACCTCTAACCTTGACCCACCGCCCTTGACTGGGCATTGACCTCCGGTGACCGTTGACCTCTGGTCCCCACAGCTACACCTTTGGCAAAGTACAGGGCAACAGCGACCTCTATTGGAAGGCGCAGCGCTATAGCCTCATCCGGGAATTTCACTCTCGGCCCGCGCTGGCCCCGCCCTTCATCATCATCTCGCACGTGCGCCTCCTCTTCCGTCGATTGCGCAGGCACAGGGCCAGACTGCCGGCCTCCCCCAACCTCCAGCATTTCCGTGAGAGCGGGTTCTGGCCCAAAACAGAGAAGCACGAGGGGCGGGACCCTGAGAGGAAGAACGTGAGGAGCTGGGGAGGATGGCGGAAGCGCGGGTGGGCGTGGCCCAGGTAGTCGGGGGCGTGGCCCGAGAGCTCACTCAGGGTTTTGAGTGGCGGTGCGGGCCGGGCGGGTTGCGGCCCCAGGAGGGGCGGGCCCTTGACTCTGTCCTGCCCCTGCCCTCCAGGGGTCCACCTCCCTAAGGAAGCCGAGAGGAAGCTGCTGACCTGGGAATCGGTGCGGAAGGAGAATTTCCTGTTGGCGCGCGCTAGGGACAAGCGGGAGAGTGACTCAGAGCGTCTCAAGCGCACGTCTCAGAAGTAAGAGCGGGGCGTGGTCGGGGGCGGGGCTTCTGGCCTCTGGACAGGGATTGGTTGGGTTTGCAAAGCACCAGGTTAGGGGCGGAGCCTGAGTGGGCGGAGCCCTGGAAAGCTAGGAGAGGCGGGGCCACAGGGGCGGGGCTCCGTGTGGGCGGGGCTCCGTGTGGGCGGGGCGGGTGCGCTGCCCCCAGCTCAGGCCTGACGTCATGCGCGCCCAGGGTGGACATGGCCTTGAAGCAGCTGAGACAGATCCGCGAGTACGAGCAGCGCCTGAAAGGGGTGGAACAGGAGGTGAGGAGTCCGGGCCGGCTGGGGAGTGTGGGCGGGGTGTGTGGGAGGCAGTGGGTTTCCATAGGGAGCCCCGATATCCCTCTGCTCCCCAGGTCCAGCACTGCAGCCGCGTCCTGGGCTGGGTGGCCGAGGCCCTGAGCCGCTCTACGTTGCTTCCCCCAGGGGGGCCTCCACCCCCGACCCCGCCTGGGCCCAAAGGTCAGTGAGTAGGGCCCACCTGCATGTATCTCCGGCCTCTGTCACTACCTGCCGTGTGCCTGCTTTCCAGGCCTCTGTTCCCATCTCTCTTTCTCATTCGCGATCCTTTCTTTGTCCCTCCTCCACTCTCTGGGCTTCCTTTGGATTTTTCACGGGTCTCTCTCCTTTTCGCCAGTCTCCCATGGTTTTGTCCTCCTCTGCGTCCACCACCTGTTCGCTCTCCTCTCTTTCCCCCAGACTGAGCCCTGACGGCGGACTTCAAGGAGTAGCACCATGGGCGGTTTTTGCCCCCTGGACCCCAGTAGGTGGTGGCCCTGTCTTGAGGTGGGCCCTGTGCCATGGACTGGATCGCCGTGGGGACCACTGCAGGAGTCTCACCCGTTCGGACCACAGCAGGCCGGGCCCCGCCCAGAGCCAGCCCCACTGTGGGAGGTGCCGCCTCTGGAGGCCAGGCTGGCCCCTCCGCAGGCCCTGCCCCGGCCCGCGGGGCTGGAGAAGGCGTCAGGTCCTGGGGGCACAGGGACCACAGACCGCACTCAGCTCCCCACACTGGGGAAATAAAGCCACGTGAGCGTCTGGAGGCTTGATTCTTTTAAAAAATATATTTTATTGATTTTCCACAGAGAGGAAGGGAGAGGGATAGAGAGCTAGAAACATCCATGAGAGAGAAACATTGACCAGCTGCCTCCTGCACACCGCCCACTGGGGATGTGCCCGCAACCAATGTACATGCCCTTGACCAGAATTGAACCTGGGACCTTTCAGTCCGCAGACCTACGCTCTAACACTGAGCCAAACCGGTTTCGGCTGGATGCTTGATTCTTGGGAATCTAGTGGTGTCTGTCCAGATCCTTCGGGTATAGGGGTTACAGCTGGGGGTGGGCTTGTGATCCTTGGTCTGTTTGCTGTACTGCAGATACCTGGGGGGTCTGTGCCTCCTCTGAGCCCCACTGTTCCTATCTGACTCTGGTCCGGCCCCTCTTGTCTGCACTCTTTTGATGGCTCTCGCGTCAGTGGGACAAGAACTACCCGCAACCCCCTGCTTCCTACTTTCCAGAACTCGGTGATGGAAGCAAATTAGTTCTTGGAGCGAGCGGGGAGGGTGGGCGCCGTGTACATCTGCTTTGGCAACGGGGGAGCAGACGATGCAAATCTGAGTGGATAACTGCCTATGTGTCTTTAAAAAGTCTAATTAGTGGGAAATTACAGGCCACGCGCACATGGAATTGAAGCAAATATGCATCATTATCCGTGCAGTTTAACTAAACAACCCATAACAGACTAAACTGGTAATGACAAGGCTGCCCCGACAGCAATTATTAGTTAAATAGCAGGAGAGCCAGCAACAAGCAACACATCCAGCATCACAACCAGAACACCCCAATTGGAGGAATTCCAACTATCTGCCTCTTTGGGTGCAGAGTGGCTTTGAAACATTGCCAAGTGTTGTGTGGCAACCAGATTATCCTCGGGTAAGGATTAACAAACAACAGAAAAGAAAAGAAAAAAAGGAAAGAATGAGCTGTTGGTTCTGCGGCCTCTACTATGGAGAAGGTCCAGCAAGGTCCAGCCTCTGGATCTTGGACACAGCGTGTCCCACAGAGGGGACTTCCACTCAAGCTGATGCTGCTGTCCCTAGTCTGGATATTCACACTGATAAAAGAGTAAGATGCAAATTGACCATACCTTTGTGACACCCACTACCCAATCAGGAGTGAGTATGCAAATTAACACAACAAAGATGGAAGGTTAATTTGCATACACAGGTACCCCAGGCCCCTGGGCAGAGTGGGAAGGCAGAAGCATGGCTCTGGCCAGAGCGAAGGCAGTGCTGGCAGCCAGGGGAAGGAAGGCCTATTCTTGCACAAATCTTTGTGCATCGGGCCTCTAGTTTTATGGAAGTGGAATCATGGCCTCACTGGTTTGGCTCAATCAGAGAAGGGGCCAAAATCTAAAATCCAGCCTAAATCGCGGGCCGAATGGTTTACTGAACAGTCATAAACTGTCATTGTGATGGAAACGCAGCGGAGTGCAGTGATGACAGCGCGGTGCGGGCCACATTGCAAGGCCTGGCGGGACGGATTTGGCCCGCGGGCCTTGTGTTTGACACATGTGGGATAGAGCATCAGCCTGAGGACCGTAGGGTCCCAGGTTTGATTCCGGTCAAGGGCATATGCCTGGGTGGCAGGCTCGGTCCAATGTGCAGGAAGCAACCAATCAATGATTCCCTTTCATCACTGATGTTTCTGTCTCTCTCTTCCTCTCTGAAATAAATGAAAATATATTTATAAAAATAAGTGGAGTAATTGTAATGTTTTGTGTGTGACTTCTTTCACTTAGCCCAGTCTTTTTAAAGTTGACTCATGTCATATCAGAACTTCCTTTCTGTGGCTGAATACTATCCATAGTATGGGTATGTCACTTTTATTTTACCCATTCACCTGCTGACAGACATTTAAGTGGTTTCTACTTTTGGTCAGTTATGAATAATGCTGCTGTGAATGTTCATGTACATGTCTTCTATTTTTATTTTTTTAAATATATTTTTATTTATTTCAGAGAGGAAGAGAGAGGGACAGAGAGATAGAAACATCAGTGATAAGAGAGAATCATTGACTGGCTGCCTCCTGCATGCCCCCCAATGGGGATTGATCCCACAACCCAGGCTTGTGCCCTTGACCAGAATCGAACCTGTGACCCTTCAGTTTGCAGGCCAATGCTCTATCCACTGAGCCAAGCCAGCTAGAGCTACATGTTTTTTTGAAGGCCTGTTTTCAGTTCTTTGGGGTATAATGTATACACCTAGAAGTGGGATTGCTGATATTTTAAATTATTTTATTGTTTTTTTACAGAGAGGAAGGGAGAGGGGAAGAGAGAGTCAGAAACATCGATGAGAGAGAAACATCGATCAGCTGCTTCCTGCATACCTCCTACTGAGGATGTGCCTGCAGCCAAGGTACATGCCTTTGACTGGAATCGAACCTGGGATCCTCCAGTCCTTAGGCCGACGCTCTATCCACTGAGCCAAACCGGTTAGGGCTTCACTATTTAAAAAAAATATATTTTTTATTGATTTCAGAGAGAAAGGGAGAAATAGAAACATCCATGATGAGAGAGAATCCTTGACTGGCTGCCTCCTGTACTCCCTAAACTGGGGATCAAGCCCACAACCAGGCTCATAGGTTGATGCTCAACCAACCACTGAGCCACACCATCCAGTGGCTTCCACAATGGAAGGGAGAGTTGACACTGTTGTCTCACATGCTCACACTGTGGATATCCTATAAGCATCGGCGTCTGCCACCCAGCACCTGCAGTATGTGCGGTCCTCTCGGAGGTGGGGGTCTACAGGAGCAATGCAGAAACCAGAAGGAGAAAGGGAAACCTAAAGGTAATAATATCTCACAGCTGAATACAGAGACCATTTCCCAGTACGACAGCGCCACCTGCCGGAGGTAGCCACCATTACACCCCCTTTAAAATATTTTATTGATTTCAGAGAGGAAGAGGGAGAGATAGAAACATCAATGATGAAAGAGAGGAAAAAAAAAAATCATTGATTGGCTACTCCTGCATGCCCCCTACTGGGCATGTGCCTCGACTGGGGATTGAACCTGGGACCCTTCAGTCCACAGGCTGACTCTATCCAAGCCATTCCAGCAAGGGCCAAGTACACCCCTTTTAAGAAAAGGCAACTATTCCCTAACTGGTTTGGCTCAGTGGATAAAGCGTCAGCCTGCAGACTGAAGGGTCCCAGGTTCGATTCCGGTCAAGAGCCTGTATCGTGGTTGTGGGCACATCCCCAGTGAGAGTCATGCAGGAAGCAGCTGATGATGTTGCTCTTTATCTTCTCCCTTTCTCCCTGTAAAAAAAATCAATAAAAATCCTCCCTTTCTTAAAAAAAGAAAAGGCAGCTATTAAGCTCTCCTTGAAAGCAACCAGCGGCCATTTTGGAGTTTCCATTTTGGAGTAGGCCAGCTCAAACCTGACAGCTAGTAAGGTCTGAAATGGTGAAGTGTACACAGTATATTTGGGGGTGCAGTTGGTCTGGTCCCCATATATCTGTTTTGCAATAGAAAAGTAGCAGTTACCCCTTTGGAGGGAAGGCTGTCCCCCACTTTACTGCCTGAAGCAAAGCCACTGGCTCAGCATGCACCCCAACCCTCCATTTCCAGAGGTTCCCACAATCCACTGGGCCTGGTTTGCTACCTGTTGAGCTAAGTTAAAAGCTGATGGTCCTGGCCTGTGTGACTCAGTGGGTTGAGTGTCGTTCTGTGAACCGAATGGTCGCCAGCTTGAGTCCCAGCCAGGGCACATAACCCAGGCTGTGTATCCCATCACCCATCGGGGTGTGTGAAGGAGGCAGACAATGGATGTTTCTCTCTTGCACTGATATTTCTCTCTCCCTCCCCCTTCCTCTCTCTCAAAAAATCAATAAAAAAAAAATGCTGATGGCTGGCATGGTTCAGGGGCTGAATGTCAACCTTTGAACCAGGAGGTCATGGTTCCATTCCCGGTCAGGGCACATGCCCAGGTTTCTGGCTCCATCTGTAGTGCGGGGCATGCAGGAGGCAGCCGATCAGTGGTTCTCCCCCATCATTGATGTTTCTATCTCTTTCATCCTCTCCCTTCCTCTCTGAATCAATTAAAAACATATATTTTTTAAATAAAAATGCTGATGGCATCCATTAGGGTGCAGCAACCAGCCCACCCATCAGCCCTATTGCAGGCAGTTGATAGTTAAGGTATTGGACGGGTCTCCCCACTTTTCCCGCCATCTGCAGGCATCTGGCATTATTGTGGCAACAGTTTCCTAAAAATCAGTTCAAAAATATGTTTCTGACTCTACCTCCTGGTCCACCACAGCATAGTCAGGAGTTTGGTTACCAAGTGTAGATGTGTCTAGCGTGGTTCAACGCGGCTGCTTCCTAGTGACTAAAATCTACATTGGCAACCGGGACAGGGCGGTGCTACCCTCTCCGGCAGACAACGCTAACGAGCCCCGAGCTCTCCAGCAGCCTTGGTCCTGAGCCCGCGGAACCCAGGCGACCCACCTCCGAGGCCCACGTGGGGGACACTCTACCCCAAGGAAAAACAAAGCCTAGCACCAGGTGAGTCTAGGCAGGCTACCGTCTCGGTGGTAGCGGTGAGATGACAGTTTGGGACAGATTCCGTAGGGTCCCCAGTTGCCAACGTGGATTTTAGGGGTTAACACATGTCCTAGTTTGAGGGATACTGATGGGGTGGCCCGGTTCCTGCCAGGGCCCAGCTGAGTGACGTCACCGGTTGCTAGGCAAGTTGCCCCACAGTTTGGCTCAACCCCAGGACAAGGAGAGGGTCTAGAAACTCAGTCTCTGTGCCTGGAAGGGAGACTGGAGTCACCAATTGGACACTCAGTTCACCGGGGCCTGGCGATTTGGAGGGGGCGTGTGTGGCAGGGGTTGGGGTGGGGGTGGAGGTGGAGGAGGTGTGGGGGGGTCGCTCACAGAGAGAACACTAGTCCCAGCGGACTGCTTTATTGACCCACAGCATTGCTGTGTCAGCCACTCCGCCCCCCGGGTTCTGAGAGGGCGGCCCCCCAGCTGGGTGGTGGAGGTTGGGGTTGGGGGTGTCTGTCTCCATAACTGGGGAGTCAGGTCCTGGAAAGTCCTGGGATGGCCCTCCCCATCAGGCCCCCAGGGTGCTCCCACTTCACAGGGAGGAAAGGGGGCCTCAGGCCCAGCCCTGTGAGCAGGCCAGTTGGCTCTTCTTCCGGGTTATCCAGTCTCAGAGCGGAGAGGGGTCCCCCCTGAACGTAGAATCGCTCCTGTTCCAAGAGAGGAGCGAGCCTGCGGTGGCGCCCGCTGAGTGACGTCACCGGTTGCTAGGTAAGCTTTCCCGCACGCCCCTCCTCTTCCTCCCCGGCTGAGCCAATGACTCCTGCCCCCAGACAGGCTCCGAGGCCGCCATTGGTCGGACGGAGTCGCTCCCCGGGGGAAGTGGGCGTGGCCTCCGGCTAGGGGGCGGGCTTCTTGGGGAAGCTGCCCGCCTTGGTCCCGCGCCTCTCTAGGCCTTCGACGGCGCCCACGGTGGCCGCGCTCGCCTGCGGGCTGGCGGGCAGGCTCAGGGAGGCGGACGACGGCACGGAGGGGAGGAAGGGCAGGCTGAACCCCGAGTAGCTCTCCGTCCGCCGTCTCCAGGGCAGCTCCTCCAGCCACTCGGGCTTCTCGTCCGCCTCCCCGACCGCGACCGCGGTGAGCGCGCTGGGCCTCATCACCACCGAGTTCTCGCTCCTCTCCCGGAAGGTGGGCTTGGCCGCCGGCGGGAACTTGGGCCAGTCGGAGGGCCGGGCGGACTTCTTGGCCAGGAGCTTCTCGAAGGGGTGGCTGGCGATGCGGTCCTGCAGGTGCCACCAGTGCTGGAGCGGGTAGATGGGGATGGGCAGCAGGACGAGGACGCCGAGGAAGGTGATCCAGACCAGGGCGCTCGGCAGGTAGGGCTGCTCCATTTCCCGGCCCTGGAGGCGGGAGGAAGAAAGAGGTAGGAGCGAGGGCGTGTTTTGTTTTTTTTTGGTCCGTGTCATGTCGGAGGGCCAGAGTCCCCGAGGGGCCGGGAGGCTGGTGGAGCGGGTCCCCGGGGTGGCGGCCCGGGGCCTGCCGGGGGCCCCGCTGGCTGACGTCACCGGTTGCTAGGTAAGTTTTCCGCACGCCCCACCCGGTTCCTTTCCGGGCAGAGCCAAGGTCCTCTCCGCCCCGGACCGGACGGGCAGGGGATCCGGCCTAACAGGGTCCCCGGAGGGAGCAGGGGCCCGGCTCACGGTGCTGCTGTTCCAGGCGATGTAGGAGGGGGGCACCTTGCCGTAGAGGCGGATGAGGCCGAAGGCCAGGAGGACCAGCAGCGCGGGCATGGTCACGTAGCACCACAGAAAGGGGCAGGAGGACCACAGCAAGCGGCCCAGGTCGCCGTACATCTCCTCCCGGAACCTGCGGTGGGGGCGGCGGGCGCGATGGGCACGGGGGCCTGTGGGACCGAGCCCTTGGGAAGGCAGGCCCGCCGGCTCTCTGGCTCCCTCCAAAGCCCTCCGCTCCCGGGGGATGCTGAGTCCTGACAGGCCCTTCCCAAGCCTGGACCCTGCATCTGGTCCTCCCCGAGGAACCCCCCAATCCACCGGGGGGCGGGGGAGACAAGCTCCTGTGGGCAATGGCAGGGGAACCCGAGCCCCCTTTCCCGGGGTCCTGACGGCTGGGACCCCCCGGCTGTGCCTCTCAGAGGGTGCCCAGCTCCGCCCGCTCGGAGAGCCGGGGTGGGGTTCCAGGCCGGGCAGCCCCGGGGGCTGGACATCACCTGGAAGCTCCGTAGATCCAGGCCAGGGTCATGTTCTGCAGAACCACGATGACGATGAGGGTCAGCGGGACCAGCGTCTCGTCCAACAGAGACATGATGTAGCTGCCGGCCTTGCTGGTGAAGACCAGGCTGCCCAGGAACCCGCCCAGGCAGACGGCCGCTAGGCAGAGGCAGAGGCGGTGTGGCCGCTGAGGTCACCGGGCGGGGCCGGGGCCGGGGCCCGGGCCAGCCCTGGAGGTCGGGAGGGGAGGCAGCGGGACCCAAGGTACCTGGGAACATCACGGGCAGCCTCTTTAAGGAGGAGATGACGCTGTGGAGGGGAAAGACGATGCTCTCCACGACCTTGACCAAGGTGGTCAGCTGGATCACGGCCAGCGTCAGGAAGAGGACGAAGGCCCAGAACGGGGCGCCAGGCAGCATGGCGACGGCTTCGGAGAAGGCTGGGAACGCCAGGCCAGGGCCCTGCGAGAACTGTCGGGGAGGAGGGCTCAGGCCGGGCGGGTCTGGATGGGGGAGGGGGGGATGGTGCGGTGGTCCATTAGCAATGTCTGTCCTGGGCAGAGGCGGGAGGCGGGCGATGGGAAGTGGGGGGGGGGGATGCTGCGGTGGTCCATTAGCAATGTCTGTCCTGGGCAGAGGCGGGAGGCGGGCGATGGGGTGGATGGTTGAGTGTTTGCTCTTCTCGGTTTCCTAAGTTGTGTGAGTTTCACTCTTGGGGCCTCCCATTTCCTCCGGGGGGGACGAGGGAGGGAGGGACAGGGGGAGGGGTCCTAGGATCTGTGTGAGATTTCAAGTAGAGTGACAACCTAGCCGAGGCCCTGGTCCACACAAAAATGGTGGTGGGCCGAAACCGGTGTGGCTCAGTGGATAGAGCTTCGGCCTGCGTACTGAAAGGTCCCGGGTTCGATTCCGGTCAAGGGCATGTACCTTGGTTGCGGCACATCCCCAGGAGGAGGTGTGCAGGAGGCAGCTGATCGATATATCTCTTCCATCGATGTTTCTAACTTTCTATCTCTCTCCCTTCCTCTCTGTAAAAAAAAAAATCAATAAAAAATATATTAAAAAAAAATGGTGGTGGGATCCCTAGCTGGTTTGGCTCAGTGGATAAAGCGTCGGCCTGCAGACACAAGGGGCGCAGGTTCAATTCTGGTCAAGGGCATGTGTCTTGGTTGTGGGCACATCCCCAGTGGGGAGTGTGCAGGAGGCAGCTGATTGATGTTTCTTTATTTTTTTTTTAATATATATATTTTATTGATTTTTTTTACAGAGAGGAAGAGAAGGATAGAGGGATAGAGTTAAAAACATCCATGAGAGAGAATCATCGATCAGCTGCCTCTTGCACACCCCCTACTGGGGATGTGCCCGCAACCAAGGCACATGCCCTTGACTGGAATCAAACCCAGGACCTTTCAGTCCGCAGGCCGACGCTCTGTCCACTGAGCCAAACCGGTTTCGGCTCATCGATGTTTCTAGCTCTCTATCCCTCTCTGTAAAAAAAAACAATAAAAAAAAAAAATATATATATATATTTAATTAATTTTTTATTTTTTATTTTTTAAATGGTGGTGGGAATGTGATTACAACCGTTTCCTGCATGATAAGATGCTTGGGTGGCCCGTGAGACTCCTGAGAAATACGTTTCCCAGTGTCCTCTGGGGCCTTTGGGATGCCCCCTGCCGCCCACCCCTGTCCGCCCCGCTGCCAACACACCTCTCTGCTCAGGACCTCGATGCTGCAGGACGGGGAGGCCTGGATGACCTGGAACTGGAGGTGCTTGGGGAGGCTGCTGACCCACGTGAGGTAGTCCAGCGGGGCCAGGACGCCCGGGGGCGGGCTCACGTCCTGGGGCAGCAGCCCCCTTTTTATTAGTTTATTCACCGCGAGGATGCTCCTGAGGGGGAAGGGGCGGAGAGGACAGGCCATGGAGACCCTCTGGCCGCTCGGCTGCTGACAAACGAGGGGACTGAGGGCGGGAACGGCTGCCCACGGCCAGGGCAGCTGGACAGGGGCCGGACACACAGCACATGGACGGGGGGTGAGGCACCCTGGGAGGCCCACCTAAGGGGCAGACGATTTGTGCCTCTCAAGAAGCTTGTCCAGCCCTGGCCGGTTTGGCTCAGTGGATAGAGCGTTGGTCTGCGGACTGAAGGGTCCCAAGTTCAATTCCGGTCAAGGGCATGTACCTTGGTTGCGGGCACATCCCCAGTAAGGGGGTTGCAGGAGGCAGCTGATCGATGTTTCTCTCTCATTGATGCTTCTAACTCTCTCTCCCTCTCCCTTCCTCTCTGTAAAAAATCAATAAAATATGTATATGTTTTTTAAAGAAATGTCTGATAGGCATTTTTGAAATGAATGCCACAGGAGATGAAAAGAGGGAACAGGCAGGGGACATATGTAATACTTTCTACAATAAATTTTTTTTTTTTAAGAAGAAAATAGGGCCCTCGTTGGTTGGGCTCAGTGGATAGAGCGTCAGCCTGTGGAATGAGGGGTCCCAAGTTGGATTCCGACCAAGGGCACAGGCCTGGATTTCGGGCTTGATCCCCAGAAGGGGGCGTTGCAGGAGGCAGCCAATCAATGATTCTCTCTCATCATTGATGTTTCTCTCTCCCTCTCCCATCCTCTCTGTAAAAAAAATCAATAAAATATATTAAAAAACAAAACAAAACAAAAACCTATGCACACTTCTGCTTGCTTTGTCTCCTTCTGCTTCTTCCTTAACAAAATTCCTGGACCAGAGTCAGGAAAATGGGTGCTTCAGGAACTTATCTCTGTGCTGGGCTCTTTGAATGTCCAATACCCGTTGGCAGCCAATAGCGACGGTCCCAGCGCGGACGGCCCCATCCTGCCTGTGCCCTCACTCCGTCCGGGACACTCACACGGCCCCGAACAGACTCCTCCCCAGAGAGACACACGCGTGGCTCTTTGCTCACCGATGCTGGGCTCGTTACCCTCTGGGATTTATTTCACTAAGGTCTCTGTGCCCCTGCTCTTCAGTAGCTTATAGGAAAATATGACGATTTTAATCCATCTTTAAAAGTGCTGCTACCGCCCTAGCTGGTTTGGCTCAGTGGATGGAGCATCGGCCTGCGGACTGAAGAGTCACAGATTCGATTCCGATCCAGAGCACACGCCTGGGCTGTGGGCTCACTCCCCAGTGTGGAGCATGCAAGAGGCAGCCGATCGATGATTCTCATCACTGATGTTCCCCCCTCTCTCTCTCTCTCTCTCTGAAATCAATAAAAAAAAAATATGTTTTTTAAAAATGGCTGCTGCCATGGAAGCAGGCACTTTCGCATCCTTCCACATCCGAACTGGAAGGCCAGTCTCACCGCGGAGCTTCAGAAATCCCAGCCGCTGAGTGCACCCAGGCCCAGGGAGCCCAGCCTCTCGGCTGCCTCAGACAGGTGTCTCCGAAGGCAGAATCGTCCCAGTGCGCAGCCCGGGCCCATGATCACGGATTGGGGCTCAGAATGCCGCAGCTGCCTCCTGTGTGAGTTCAGGGACTGACTGTGAAGTCTTTACACCATTTGTAACTTATGGAAACCTTTAGAGGTCACGTCTTTGAGACCATTTTCTTACCTATAAAGTGGTGGCTATTAGCCTACTGCCTTTCTGGCTGTTTTCTCTGACCTATTAGTATACACTTATTATTATTATTATTATTTATTATTATTATTATTATCACTAGAGGCCTGGTGCTCCAATTTGTGCGTGGGTGGGGTCCGGCCGGCCCACCCCGATGGGGGCCCGTCAGGCCAGGCCAGCAGGAGGGGGGAGGGGCCGTGGGTGGTAGGGCGGGTGGCCCCACCCCCGGTCAGGGTGTTGGGGGCAAATCAGGGCCGAGCTGGTTGTGGGGGTGGTCAGGGCCGGGGACAGGCTGGTTGGCTGCCACAGTGTGTGTCATAGCCAGCAGTCGTCTGGTCCTCTGGCAGTTCTGGTCGCTGGGCTTTTATATAGAGAGATTATTTTAGAAATATATACATATTATTTATTGATTTTTTTTCTTTACAGAGAGGAGGGAGAGGGAGAGAGTTAGAAACATTGATCAGCTGCCTCCTGCACACCCCCTACCGGGGATGTGCCCGCAACCAAGGTACATGCCCTTGACGGGAATCGAACCCGGGACCCCTGAGTCCGCAGGCCGACGCTCTATCCACTGAGCCACACTGGTTAGGGCTCGAGGTTATTATTATTATTACTCACTGTTGGGGAGCTGTGAGCTGGGGGAGTTGCTAAGGCAGAGGGAGGGAGGGAGGGAGGGAGGGAGGGAGGGAGACCTCTTCTCGGACCCGGGCGGCGAGGACTCACTTCTCGATGCAGGCGGGGCCGCTGGTGCCCACCCAGTGACCCGCCACCGCGAAGACGATGGCCGTGGCCACCAGCGAGGCCGCCAGGTGGACGACGGTCATGCACAGGACGCCCACCACGGAGCTGTTGCTGCCGGCCTTGGAGGAGGAGATGTTGATGGTGGTGCCCAGGCCCAGGCCCAGCGAGTAGAGCACGTGGCCCCCCGCCTGGTGCCACAGGTCCAGCGAGGCCCAGGACGTGTGCTGCGCAGGGAGGGAGGGGGGCCCAGCGGTTCGGGTGTGGGACCCCCACAGGGAGCGGGGAAAGAGGGGGCAGGCCGGGCAGAGGAGAGAGGATGGAGGGGAAGGGCGTCCGGAGAAGCCCTGAGGGAGGGCGGGAGGGAGGGAGGAAGGGAGGGAGGTGTGGAGCCCCCGCCTCACCTCCAACGTGACCATGCGTTTGAGGCTGGCGGCCGCGCCTTCCAGGAAGAGGCAGCGGATGAGGAGGCCGATGAAGAAGGAGGGGAGGAAGACCGTGAAGACCAGGAACTGGCCGGGCGGGCCGGGCGGGAGCCGGAGGCCGGAGCAGGGGAAGGAGGGAAGACAGAGGCCAGCGTGAGCAGGGGGCTGTAGGCGGGCAGGGGCGGAGAAGTGGGGTGAGCGGTGTTACGAGGGGCCTCTGGGAGGATTTTCCATGGAGACAACCATGGCGTTTGGGGGGAGGGGTCCCCTAACAGGGGGGGCGAGAGATCACAAACACAGATGGCTTTTCGATGGCGGGCAGTTGGTTATTCATCATGGACCTTGGCTTTTCCGGCCTCTGAACAGTGAGGGGGGAGGAGCCATGGGGCCGAAGGCTGAGGGAGACACTTCATAGGTGAGAGAGGAGGAGGAGAAACTGGGGAGAGAGAGTTTTGTGTTTGCGTGTTGCTTTTTTTTGTTTTGTTTTGTTTTTTAAAATATATATATTTTATTGATTTTTTTACAGAGAGGAAGAGAGAGGGGATAGTGAATTAGAAACATCGATGAGAGAGAATCATCTATCAGCTGCCTCTTGCACACCCCCCACTGGGGATGTGCCCACAACCCAGGTACATGCCTTTGACCGGAATCGAACCCGGGACCCTTCAGTCCGCAGGCCGACGCTCTATCCACTGAGCCAAACCGGTTTCGGCTGTTTTGTTTTGTTTTTAAAAAAATATATTTTATTGGCCCTGACCGGTTTGGCTCAGTGGATAGAGCGACAGCCTGTGGACTGAAGGGTCCCAGGTTCAGTTCCGGTCGGGGGCATGTACCTTGGTTGCGGGCATATCCCCAGTAGGGGTGTGCAAGAGGCAGCTGATCGATGACTCTCTCTCATCGACGTTTCTAACTCTCTATCCCTCTCCCTTCCTCTCTCTAAAAAAAAAAAAATATATATATATATATATATATATATTATTGATTTTTTTACAGAGAGGAAGAGAGAGGGGATAGTGAGTTAGAAACTTCGATGAGAGAGAAACATCGACCAGCTGTTGAGCGTGGACCTAGGAACCAGGAGGTCACAGGCTCGACTCCCGGTCAAGGGCACAGGCCCGGGGTTGCGGGCTCCGTCCCCAGGGTGGGGCGGGTGGGGCGTGCAGGAGGCCGCCCACCCAGGATGCTCTTCCTCATGGGTGTTTCTCTCTCTCTTTCCCTTCCTCTCTGAAATCAATAAAAGCATATTTTTAAAAAACGCAGGAAGGTGGGAGCTGGGAGGCTCAGAGTGTGTCCAGGGCAGTGACCGGGGATGGGGGCGGTGGTGACGGGGCTGGGCAGCAGGGGGCGCTCCTTCCGCCAGGGTGGGAGAGGAGCAGCCCCTGTGAGCGGATGGGGTTGACACAGCTGCGGGGGGGGGGGGGTGAGGGGGGGGGGCCTGCTGGAGAGGCGGGGGGGCCCCATCGGAGGCTGCCGTCTGGGGAGTGCAGGGCGTGGGGGGTGGACAAGGGAGGCATCGGAAGGAGCTGGGACCTCGAGGTCTGTGAAGGCGGAGCAGGGGCGGGGCGGCCTACCGGCGTGGACAGCTTCAGGCCTGAGACGAGGATGACGAAGAGGAGGCACCACGTGGCCAAGGTGCCCAGGGTGAGATGCAGGATGAGGTGCTCGTCCCCCTCCTGGATGTGGGCCGTGGCGTTGAGGACCACCTCGTACCAGAACTGCTGCTCGGACACGGTGCGCAGGCAGGACAGGCCTGGGGGCCGGGCGCTCAGCCGCCGCCTCCCGGAGCCGCCCCTGCGCCCCCTCCTCCCTGGCTCTTCCTCCCTCCCTCCCTCTTGCTTCTTAATTTTTTTAAAAAAAATATTTTTTATTGATTTTTTACAGAGAGGAGGAGAGAGGGATAGAGAGCTAGAAACGTCGATGAGAGAGAAACATCGACCAGCTGCCTCCTGCACACCGCCCACCAGGGATGAGCCCGCCACCAAGAGGATTAGGAATCGAACCCAGGACCCTTCAGCCCTCACGGAGCCACACTGGTTTCGGTGCTTCTTGGTGCCCTTGCCTCCCTCGGCCCTGCCAGCCCTCCCACTCCCTCTCCCTCTCCCTCTCCCTCTCCCTCTCCCTCCGCCTCTCCCTCTCCCTCTCCCTCTGCCTCTCCCTCTCCCTCTGCCTCTGCCTCTGCCTCTCCCTCTCCCTCTGCCTCTGCCTCTCCCTCACCCTCTGCCTCTCCCTCTCCCTCACCCTCTGCCTCTCCCTCTCCCTCTCCCTCTCCCTCTCCCTCTCCCTCTGCCTCTGCCTCTGCCTCTCCCTTTCCCACTCCCTCTCCCTCTCCCTCTCCCTCTCCCTCTGCCTCTGCCTCTGCCTCTGCCTCTCCCTTTCCCACTCCCTCTCCCACTCCCTCTCCCTCTGCCTCTGCCTCTCCCTTTCCCACTCCCTCTGCCTCTCCCGCTTCCTCTCCCTCTCCCTCTCCCTCTCCCTCTCCCTCTCCCTCTCCCTCTCCCTCTCCCTCTGCCTCTGCCTCTCCCTTTCCCACTCCCTCTGCCTCTCCCTCTCCCTCTGCCTCTCCCTCTGCCTCTCCCTCTCCCTCTGCCTCTCCCTCTGCTTCTCCCTCTGCCTCTCCCTCTCCCTCTGCCTCTGCCTCTGCCTCTCCCTCTCCCTCTCCGTCTCCCTCTTCCTCCGCCTCTCCCTCTCCCTCTCTTTCTGCCTCTCCCTCTCCCTCCCTCTCTCCCTCCCCCTCCCCCTCTCCCTCTCCCTCTCCCTCTGCCGCTCCCTCTCCCGCTCCCGCTCCCTCCCCCTTCCCCTCTCCCTCCCCCTCCCTCTCCCTCTCCCCCTCCCCTCACCGGTGAGGTTGGTGTGGAGCAGCGGGCAGCGGGTCCAGGGCAGCGGGTGGTGGAAGGAGTTGGTGAGGTAGTAGAAGCACCAGGTGATGATGATGCTGTTGTACACGCTCACCATGACGCACACCTGGGGCGGGGACACAGCGGGCAGAGGGGTGAGCGGGGTGGAGACAGGACGTGGAGACCACAGGGGGCGGGTGGGGAGTGGGGGGAGCCACGGCGCCTCCTGGCCGGCCCCTCGCTCACCAGCATGCTCGCATAGCCCAGGCCTCCCATCAGGGGCACCAGATGACTCCAGATCTGGATGCTGTCGATCCGCAGCCACTGCCCCATGACCATCTCCATGTACAGGAGGGGGACCCCGAGCAGGCAGAGCAGGAAGAAGTAGATGAGGATGAAGTCACCTGGAGGAGGGAGCAGGGAGCTGAGCCCCGGGCAGCGGGAGCCCGGCCCCCACCCCCTTTATGGCTTTTGTCCCGGGACCCCTCACACCACGGATGGGGGCGTGGGGGCGGTGTGCCCTCCCTCGGTGCCCTCCTCCCCGGAGCCCGGGGTCCAGCCTTGTGTCCCCGAAACGTCTGGCCTCACCTCCGTTCCGGTGGCAGAGGTACGGGAAGCGCCACATGCTGCCCAGCCCGAGGGAGAAGGCGATCTGGAGCAAAATGCTTTCTGTCCTCTTGGTCTGAACGATGAAGTTCTGGGTCTTGACCGGGATCTTGCCCAAGAGCCTCAAGGGTGAGGATGACAGCCTTTGGGAATGCTGGCGGGGGCCTGGCTCTCTGTCCTCAGAGGTCACTGGCTCTCTGTCCTCAGAGGTCACCGGCTCTCTGTCCTCAGAGGTCACCGGCTCTCTGTCCTCAGAGGTCACCGGCTCTCTGTCCTCAGAGGTCGCCGCCATGGCTTCCTCTAACGCCTGGGGGAATCTTGGGGTCACCAAACACAGCAGACGTGAAGGGTCACGTCTCAGATGCCAAACCGCAAAACTCCATGAGAAAGACTCATGTAGAACACCGAGGGCTGCAGTTTCCCTCGGGGCCCCTTCCCGAGTCACTGACTTAAGGCGAATATTTTCATCCGATGGAAGTAGAGATATACAAGAAGGAACGAAAGAACATCTAAAAGGCTGACTAGGCAGACCACTATAAGCGACTAATGACTGTGCTTAAAACAACAAAGAGAGCCGAGACCGGTTTGGCTCAATGGATAGAGCATTGACTTGGGGACTGAAGGGTCCTGGGTTCAATTCCAGTCGGGAGCATGTACCTTGGTTGCAGGCATATCCCCAGTAAGGGGTGTGCAAGAGGCAGCTGATCGATGACTCTCTCTCATGGATGTTTCTAACCCTCTACCTCTCTCCCTTCCTCTCTGTACAAAATCAATAAAATATATTTTAAAAAAAAACACACACAGAGAGCAATATATTTTGGGGTTTATAATGTGTAGAAGGAAAATATTTTAATTTAAAAAAGGCCCAAAGTGCTGGGAACACTAGGACTAGGAGATACATCCTGCATCCACAGCTCCTGGAAGCCCACAGCTAACACCACCTCAGTGGTGAACTGTGAATGCTCTGCGCCTGCGGCCGGGAACAAGACAAGAATGTTGGATGAATCTCCTACTCAACTTCGTATTGGAGATCCTGTCCATTGCAATAAAGCAGGAAAAGGAAACAAACAAACAAACACATAACCACAACACCATATAAAGACCATAAGTAAATAAATCTTTCCTTATTTGAAAGCAATATGAGTAGATGTGTGGAGATTACATATGCACAAAGAACCTGCAAACTCCATAATCTTAAAAGATACCATGGTTTTAAATGTTAGTTTCCTTTAGGTTTTGAAAGGAGGCACAACCCATTTTATAAATTAGATTTTGTCATTTTATGTGTTTCTATAACTATTTCATATATTTGTACTTCTTTCAAATTAGGTATTATCATCATCTATAGATTATGTATTAGATATTGTTATCCAATATGCATAGGATATAATATATTTACATAGGGTATAATATATTTATATTTCTTACACGTTGAATATTATTATTGAATATGTTATATATGGACACTATTGTTAAACATAACATATAGTATGTAAATACATACTTATGAACATGTGTGTGTTTCTTACAAATTGGAGACTTATATATACACTGAGTGGCCAGATTATTGTGATCTCTGGACGCATAATAATCTGGCCACTCAGTGTATTGGTATCTCAAGTGGGTACCAAAAGTATCCTAGACTTTGGCTGGAGATCAACCACCTATTTGCCCTGAGCTTTCTATCAGCCAGCGCAAAGGGGGAAACTGATCAGGTGCACGATTTAGACTATCTTTTATATCAAATAAATGAGGTGCTCAAGAGAAGTACACTGAGTGGCCAGATTATTATGCGCTCAGAGATCATAATAATCTGGCCACTCCGTGTGTACTAGAGGCCCGATGCATGAAAATTTGTGCAACAGTAGCCCGCCCCCCTCGCTGCTGGCACCAGCTGCCCTCCTCCGGACGCCTGCGGGCACCGGGCCCCAGGCTGGCTTCCCTCCGCCCCAGCCTCCGCAGGAAGAATGTCCGGAATGACTTCCGGAAGACGCCCAGTTTAATTAGCACACCACCCTTTTATTATCATAGATACACTTCTGCTATATCATGAGTATTTTCCTATGTAAAAAGTATTGTTTAAAAGTACGTATTTAGCCGGGACCGGTTTGGCTCAGTGGATAGAACGTCGGCCTGCAGACTGAAGGGTCCCAGGTTCGATTCCGGTCAGGGGCATGTGCCTTGGTTGCGGGTGCATCCCCAGTGGGGGGTGTGCAGGAGGCAGCTGATCAATGATTCTCTCTCATTGATGTTTCTAACTCTCTATCCCTCTCTCTTCCTCTCTGTAAAAAATCAATAAAATATACTTTTTTTTAAAATACGTATTTATTGTTATTGTTTTTTAATCTTCATCCAAGGATACTTTTCCATTGATTTTTAGAGAGAATGGAAGACAAAGAGAAAGACAGAAATATTGATGGCAGAGAAACACATCGATTGGTTGCCTCCTGCATGAGCCTGGGGCCAGGGCCTGGGCCTGGGAAGGAGCCCACAACCGAGGTACCTGCCCTTGACCAGATGGGAACCCGGGACCATTGGGTCCGCCAGCCGGCACTCTGTTCAGTGAGCCAGACCGGCTACGGTTAAAACTGTTTTTAATGCTCCAACTGATTTGGCTCAATGGATAGAGCATCGGACTGCAGACTGGAAGGTCCCAGGTTTGATTCTGGTCAAGAGCATGTACCTTGGTGGGTGTTGCCCACAACCAAGGTACATGCCCTTGACTGGAATCAACCTGGGACCTTTCAGTGCGCAGACCAACGCTCTATTCACTGAGCCAAACCGGTTTCGGCTAAAAATATATATTTTAATGGCTACTTACTATTCCAGTCATTCTATAAACCTAACCACGTGGATGGTTTGTCTAAAACTTCCCAGGCCCCTGACAGCCCTGTTTAGCCCCCAAGGCCCTTCCCGCTGGGCCCCTGCTTCTGTTCTCCCTCCACCAACTACCCCCCAGCCCCCACCCCTCACTCTCACCCCTCACCCCTCACCCCCACCCCTCACCCCTCACCCCCACCCCTCACCCCTCACCCCCACCCCTCACCCTTCACCCCCATCACCCTGCCTCCGGCTGCAGCCACTCCCTTGTCTCCCTTTCAAGACCTCGTACCTGCAGTTCACTCGGCTGCCCCCAGGGGGCGCGCAGCCCCTGCCCTCGAAGCCTCGGTCCGTCCGGCTGTCCGGCCGCCCGCTCGGCGCACTCGGGCTCCCTGTCGCCCTCGGCCGGGCTCTCCGAGAACCAAAGAAGCGACCGCCTGCTGGGGGCGAGCTGAGAGCTGGTTCCGAGGGGGCCGCCCGGGGCTCGGCCGCCCCCGCCCCCGCCGGCCTCGCCGCTCACGGGGGCTCCGGCCGAGGACCGGAGTGGGCGCCCGGACTCCTGCTCCCGCTGGGTCCCCCGCCCCGCCTCGGGCGTCTGGGTCCCTAAGCCTGGGAGGGAGTCTGGGTCCAGGGGAGGAGGGTGCTGGCGGGGACCAGCCGCCTGGGGCGCTGAGAGGTCGGGAGTTGGGGGCCCCGACGGCTGCACCCCCTTTACCTGCCGCCGCCGCGCGGGTCCGAGGAGACCGGTTGCTCCGGGGGCACCTGGGGGGGGGGGGTGGCGCGAGGCCAGGCCCCCGGCGGCCGCTCCGGGCTCTCCTGCAGCGGGAAGGCGCTGCGGGCGATTCACCTGAGGATGCGGGACCCTGAGGTGCCCCCGCAGACCCCCAGCCCCGCCCCTGCCCCCCGCAGACCCCCAGCCCCGCCCCTGCCCAGGCCTTACCCCCCCACAGACCCCCCCGCCCAGTCCCTCCCCCCCCGCAGACCCCCAGCCCCGTCCCTGCCCCCCGCAGACCCCCAGCCCCGCCCCTACCCCCCACAGACCCCCAGCCCCGCCCCTGCCCCCCGCAGACCCCCAGCCCCGCCCCTGCCCCCCGCAGACCCCCAGCCCCGCCCCTGCCCCCCCCCCCGCAGACCCCAGCCCCGCCCCTACCCTCCCTGCAGGCCCCCAGCCCCGCCCCTACCCCCCTGCAGGCCCCCGGCCCAGCCCCTGCCTCCATCATTCACTCGCCCGGGCTCTTGGCCCGTCTCTCTGAAGGCAAAAGCGTGGGAGATTCGAGCAATGACGGTGTTCATCGCCCACAGCCAGAAAAACTTGCCCAATCCAGGGGGGGGGGAAGAGACTTGGGGTCCAGTTCATCAGCAATTCCTACACTTACCCTTCTTAATGCCCCCTTGCCCGGCCAGGGAGTTCCCTGTGAAACACCTGGAGGTGCCCTGCTGGCCAGCGGTTAGAGCACCCTCCTGGGGACCACAGGGTCTCGCGATGTCTGGTCCAGGGCACGGCCCCCCGCAGCTGCAGGCCCCCAGCCCTGGCGCCTGTGTGAGGCTGTTCTCTCTCCCGCCCGCCCCTCTCCCTGCACTCTCTCCGCACGTCACTGGGGGATCCTCAGGGAGGATGAAAACAAAACAAAACAAAACAAAACAAAACAAAACAACAAAACAAAAACCAGCTCTTTCTCCGACACCCCACCGCTCGCCTCTCCTCCGCCACGTCTTCCCACAAGACTCCCGGGATCCAGAGGTTCCGGCCGAGACACAAAAGCAGAGCCGGCCCCGCCCCGATGGGTTCGGATGAAACTGGTCATGAAATCAGGTACAACTCCAAGAGGAGACGGAGGAGGACCACGCCGGCCTGTGAGGAGTCACTCAGGAGAGAGGACTCCGTGTGCATGCTGGGTCCGGGTGGCCTGCACCTTTAAGCGATTGAAAAGATGCTTCTGTCTGGACGGTGGGGGCATTTTAATTGGAGAATGAATGGACTTTGATTTTGCTGTTGATTCCCTGCCCCCCCCTTCCCCCCGCAATAGTAGGATGGTTCAGTAATAAATGTGTGAGATCTTTAAAAAAACAAAACAAAAAACAGCTGAAACCGGTTGGCTCAGTGGTAGAGGTCCCGGGTTCGATTCCCGTCAAGGGCATGGACCTGGGCTGCGGGCACATCCCAGTGGGGGGTGTGCAGGAGGCAGCTGGTCGGTGTTTCTCTCTCACCGATGTTTCTAGCTCTCTATCTCCCTCCCTTCCTCTCTGTGAAAAATCAATAAAATATATTATATATTAAAAAAAAAGAATATCAGGTCATCAAAATCCGATAGCTAATGTTTGATTATAAAAAACAAAACAGAACAACAAGCAGTGACATGATGCCAACTGAGCCAAGTCTTTATTTCGGAGGAACGCTCGCCCGCAGCGGACAGCCGGCCTCCCGTTACCGGAATTTGCTCGTCTTCCTCTTGATCTGCCCGGGGGACAGCCGCAGACGGGTCTTCTGGTTCTCCTCCTTGGCGTCGCCCTTAAAGAAGTCGGTGTCCGGGTGCTGCATGGCGCCAGCCGGCGGCGGAGGCATCTTGTGCAGGAGGATGTACGCGGCGCAGACGGGGATGGGCAGGACGGTGAGCGAGGTGAGCAGCCCCAGCAAGGCCTTCCCCCATGGCGGGTAGCTCTGGAGCACTTCGTTGGACTGCGGGAGAAGGGAGGACGGCTGAGGAGGCCCAGGGCACCCGAAGTCGGGGGGCCGAAGGTGGGGGGTAGGTGCCGAAACCGGTGTGGCTCAGTGGATAGAGCGTCATCGGCCTGCGGACTGAAAGGTCCCGGGTTCGATTCCGGTCAAGGGCATGTACCTGGGTTGCGGGCACATCCCCAGGAGGGGGCGTGCAGGAGGCAGCTGGTCGATGTTTCTCTCGCATCGATGTTTCTAAGACTCTATCCCTCTCCCTTCCTCTCTGTAAAAAATTAATAAAATATATTTTTAAAAACCGATATTAAAAAAAAAAGTGGGGGTAGGAGATGAACCAAGGCGAGAGACGGGATAACTGGTCGCCAGGGAGTGAGGTAACTGGGTCCCGGAGGCAGAGTGGGCTGGAAAGTCTGTCCCCACTGAGGGCTGAGACAGAGAGGGCCGGACGGGCGGCCAGGGCACAGGCTGTGTTGGAGAGAAGAACAGAGCGAGCGAGCGGGAGAGAGCGAGGGCCGGGGCACAAGCACTTTTTCTTTTTAATTTTTTTTATTTTATTGATTTTTTACAGAGAGGGACAGAGAGTTAGAAACATCGATGAGAGAGAATCATCGATCAGCTGCCTCCTGCACACCCCCTACTGGGGATGTACCCGCAATCAAGGCACATGCCCTTGGCCGGAATCGAACCTGGGACCTTTCAGTCCGAAGGCCTACGCTCTATCCACTGAGCCAAACTGGTTTCGGCGACAAGCACTTTTTAAGGGGAGGAATGAGAGGGGACGGGGCTTAGGGCACTCGGCACGCGCTGACTGGTGGTTTCCTGTAAGGCCTGTGGTTAGGGACCTGGGGGCTTAGGGAAGGGGGCTTAGGGCATTTGGCAGGTGCTGATGGGTGGTTCGGTGCTCAGTGTCCAGCTGCAGGTGGAGTTTACGTCCGCCCATCAGTTGGAGGAGGGGAGGATCTATCACCCACTCCCTAGGGGTGGGGTGGAGGGGTGTCTGGGGTCTGGGGCCCAAGGGGGGGATGGCGGGGGGGTGTCTGGGGTCTGGGGCGGGGGGGTGTCTGGGTCTGGGGTGGGGGTGTGTGTGGGGTCTGGGGCAGGGGGATGTCTGGGGTCTGGGCCGGGGGGGTGTCTGGGGTCTGGGGACTGGGGCCCGGGGGTGCCTGGGGTCTGGGCGGGGGGGGGGTGCCTGGGGTCTGGGCAGGGGGGGGGTGTCTGGGGTCTGGGGACTGGGGCCCGGGGGTGCCTGGGGTCTGGGCGGGGGGGGGGAGGTGCCTGGGGTCTGGGCGGGGGGGGGGTGCCTGGGGTCTGGGGACTGGGGCGGGGGGTGTCTGGGGTCTGGGCGGGGGGGTGTCTGGGGTCTGGGGTCTGGGCGGGGGGGGGTGTCTGGGGTCTGGGGACTGGGGCCCGGGGGTGCCTGGGGTCTGGGCAGGGGGGCGGTCTGCGGGGGAGGCTCACAATGCTGGAGTTCCAGGCCATGTAGGTGATGGGCCTCAGGTACAGGTGGATGAGGATGATGACAAACAGGACCAGCAGCAGCAAGGGCGACACCAGGCTCCAGAGCCAGCGGTACACGGAGGAGATGGGGCGGCCCAGGATGATGATCAGGTCTGCGTGGAACCTGGGGGAAGGGCCGCGGGTGTTGGGAGGGCCCCTCGGGGGGCGGGGGAGGGCCAGCCGGGCCCCAGAAAGACCCTGCCCACGTCTTAGACCTTCCTGTCCGTCTCCACACCAGTCTCCTTCCCTCTAACCCACCCCTTTCCAGGCTCATTTCTGTCCCAGCCCCGGATTTAAAAAAAAAAATTCACCTTCAGGATGAAGCCAAGTTCCTAAATGTAGTTTCTTTTCTTTTTTTCCTTAAATATATTCTATTGATTTTTTACACAGAGGAAGAGAGTTAGAAATATGGATGAGAGAGAAACATCGATCAGCTGCCTCCTGCACACCCCACACTGGGGATGTGCCCACAACCAGGATACATGCCCTTGACCGGAATCGAACCCAGGACCTTTCAGTCCACAGGCTGACGCTCTATCCACTGAGCCAAACCAGTTACAGCTGAATGTAGTTTCTTTATGCCCATGTGCCCTGCTATCTTTAGTACCCCTTTTAAAAAATATATATATTTTATTGATTTTTTTTACAGAGAGGAAGAGAGAGGGATAGAGAGTTAGAAACATTGATGAGAGAGAATCATTGATCAGCTGCCTCTTGCACCCCCCCCCTCTGGGGACTGAAGGGTCCCAGGTTCAATTCCAGTCAAGGGCATGTACCTTGGTTTCGGGCACATCCCCGGAGGGGTGGGGGGGTGTTTGCAGGAGGCAGCTGATGGATGTTTCTAGCTCTTTTTCCCTCTCCCTTCCTCTCTATAAAAAAATCAATAAAATATATTTTAAAAAGTAAAATAAATAAATAAAAATAAAATTATTTCCGTTGCTACTTCATAACTGTAATTTGCTACTGTTACGAATAATAATGTAAGTATCTGTGTTTTCTGATGGTCTTTGGCAACCCTTGCATTAGGATTCATAACAGTAGCGAAATTACAGTTACGAAGTAGCACCGACATGACTGTCCGGCTGAGGGTCACCACATGAGGGGCTGTGTGAAAGGGCCGCGGCGTCGGGAACTGCTGCCCCAGGGTTCCCGTCACCGTGCGGAGCCTGAGGGCCTGCGTTTCTCTCTTTTTTAATTCCTTTTCATTTTCTTTTATTGACTTTTTATAGGGAGGAAGGGAGAGGAATAGAGAGTTAGAAACAGCGATGAGAGAGAAACATCCATCAGCTGCCTCAGTGGGGAGTGTGCAGGAGAGTTCGATTCCAGTACATGCCCTCGACCGGAATCGAACCCGGGACCCCTCAGTCCGCAGGCCGACGCTCTACCCACTGAGCCACACGGGCTTCGGCGGGCTGCTGCTCCTCAGAGAGGGCCACTGGGGAGGCGCAGGGCTCCCGTGCTCCAAGCGCCCGGGCCGGCCTAGGGCTGGGGTCCCCGAGGCCCCGCTTCGGACCGTTCAGCACTTTGTGCATCCTCCGTCCTCTCCCCAAACCAGCCGCGCCCGCCTCCCTGCCGCCCCGCGGGGCGCGGCCGGCCGGGCCGGGATCGCGGGGGCGGGCGGGGGCCGGGGCGGGGACCGGGGCTGGGCCTCACCTCCGGGCCCCGTAGATCCAGGCCATGGACACGTTCTCCACGATGAGGATGACGAACAGGGGCAGCGACGCCCAGTAGTCGTCCAGCAGGTTCACGTAGTAGCTGCCCGCGGGCTGCACGAAGAAGAAGCTGCCCAGGGACATGGAGGTGCAGACGCCCACTGGGGGGCACGGGCCGGGTCAGGCCAGGGCTCCGGCGGGCAGCGCGGGTCCTGCGGGGATGAGCTGGGGGGCGCGGGCGGGGGGGCGGGCGGGGATGGGGGGTGCGGGGATAAGCTAGGGGGTGCGGGCGGGGGTGGGGATGGGGGCGGGGGGGGGTGGGGGTGGGGGTGAGGATGGGGGCGGGGGCGGGGATGAGCTGGGGGGTACGGGGAGGGGGTGGGGGCCGGGATAAGCTAAGGGGTGGGGGTGGGGGCGGGGATGGAGGGGGGGTGGGGGTGCTGGCGGGGGTGGGGGGCGGGGATGGAGGGGGGTGGGGTGGGGGGGCGGGGATTAGCTAAGGGGTGGGGGTGGGGGTGCGGGTGGGGGTGCGGACGGGGGCGGGCCGGGGGCGGGCCGGGGGTCAGGGCACCTGTGAGCAGCGTGGAGTGCCGCCTAGTGACGGCGAAGGTGTCCAGCAGCGGCGTGATGATGCCCTGCATGATGCCCTGCATGGTGCTCAGCCCCGTGGCCACCAGGAACAGGAAGACGATGATGGCCCAGAAGGTGGACCCGGCAAACACGGCGATGATCTCGGTGAAGGCCACGAAGGCCACGCCGGGCCCCTCCATGACCTGTGAGTGGAAGGAAGGGGGGGCGGTGGTCAGAGGGCCCGTGGAGCCCAGACTCCGCTGCTGTCCCCCCTGCCCCCCAGCACTGTCAGTGACACTACAATGGGACTTCCTCCTGCGACGTCTGCTGGCCTAGCACCTCTGGTGGAGCTCAAAGGTGTACGTGACCTTTGGTGCCGGTGTGACAGCCTGACGTGGCTGTGCCACCAAAGGAGGCCGCAGCCCCGACCGCTGTGGCTCAGTGGATAGAGCGTCGGCCTGCGGACTGAAAGGTCCCGGGTTCGATTCCGGTCAGGGGCATGTACCTTGGTTGCGGGCACATCCCCGGTGGGGGATGTGCAGGAGGCAGCTGGTCGATGTTTCTCTCTCATCGAAGTTTTTATTTCTCTATCTCTCTCCCTTCCTCTCTGTAAAAAATCAATAAAATATATTTTAAAAATAAATACATAAATACATAAATAAAATGAAAAGAGGCTGTGCGCCTTGCTTGGTTGCCCGGGCTGCTGCTGGGAATTGCCTCCTGGGTTCTGCAGACAGCGGAGTAGAGCTGGCGCGCCCCGTGCGCGGGGGGCGGGGGGGCCCGCCCCGCCCCTCCCCCGCCCGGCCTTGCCTACCTCCTTCAGCTGCTCGGATAAGTCGCAGTTGGACAGGTAGGGCTGGGCCACGACCCTGACGGGCTCCGGGAGGTTGCCGAACCACCTGGGGTAGGTGTAGCTCATGTGCCGGAACAGGCTCTCCGGGAGCCGCAGCTCCGGGGGCAGCACCCCCGCGGTGACCAGGTTCATGACCCTCTCCGCGTTCCTGTGAAACCAGCGGGGCCCTCAGGAGAGCGCCTCTCTGTCTCTCTCACGTTCTAGACTAGAGGAGGGACCTCACTAGCGTGGTCTCTGCTCTGCGGTCTTCCCGAGGGCAGGGAGGACGGTCCAGAACCCAGCATACGGGCGGGTACATAGGGGGTGCTTTGTAAAGAGATGTCTGGCCCTGGCCGGTGTGGCTCAGTGGATAGAGCGTCGGCCTGCGGACTGAAGGATCCCAGGTTCGATTCCGGTCGAGGGCATGGGCCTTGGTTGCAGGCACATCCCCAGTGGGGGGTGCAGGAGGCAGCTGATGGATGTTTCTCTCTCATCGATGTTTTTACCTATCCCTCTCTGTAAAAATCAACAGTGTATATTATATATATACATATATATTTTTTTGAAGAATGTCTGATATGCATTTTGAAATGAATGCCACGGGAGATGAAAGTCAGGAATAGGCAGGGGACATATGTAATACTTTCAACAATGAGGAATTATTTTCTTAAAAAGAAAATAGGGCCCTAGCTGGTTTGGCTTCATGGATAGAGCGTTGGCCTACGGACTGAAGGGTCCCAGGTTCGATTCCCGGCCAAGGGCCGAAGCCTGGATTGGGGGCTTGGTCCCCGGTAGGGGGCATGCAGGAGGCAGCCAATCAATAATTCTCTCTCATCATTGATGTTTCTCTCTCTCTCTCTCCCTCTCCCTTCCTCTCTGAAATCCATAAAAATATATTTTAGAAAAAGAATATGGGAAATAAGCCATGGGCTTTGTGCTGTTTGTTTGTTTGTTTGTTTTTTTGTCTCCTGGTTCAGTCGAAGGCATCCCCTCAGTCTCCCCTGGCAGCCCCCAGGAGAGGATGGGGCAGACACACCTTTGAAAACATCTGAGTTTGGGGTTTTCTTCGTTTAGAAAGAGAGAGACTCAGTGTTTGCGAAGCTTAGGGCGCTCAATTGTGAGGGACCTACGCTGACCGAGCCCAGGTCCCTGAGGGACGGGCCCGGCCGGGAGCTCCCTGTGCTGCCGCTAAGGCTCGGACCCGGGGCTGCTCACTTCACGTAGCACTTCTCGCTGTTCACCGTGGCCAGGTAGCCCATCGTGGCGAACACGAACACCGTGGCCGTCACCGAGATGAGCAGGTTGAGGAGGGCCACGGCCGAGGCGTCCATGATGCAGTTGTTGGAGCGAGGGATGTACGAGCTGATGGCGGTGAAGCAGCCGAAGCCCGAGCCCATGGACAGGAAGAGGTGGTTCCCCGTCCGGCGCCACACGTCCACCGAGTACAGGGCTGGCACCTGGGGGGGGGGGGCGTGCGTGGGCGGGGCCGGGGGGGGGGCCTGACCCAGGCTGCACCGTCCCTCTACCCTCCCCGGGGTCAGAGGGCTAAGCGGGGAGAGGGGGAGAATTGCCAGGAACAAATGAGTTTCACTAAAAGAGAGATGTTGGCCGAAGCCGGTGTGGTTCAGTGGATAGAGCACATGTGTCAAACACAAGGCCCGCGGGCCAAATCCGTCCCGCCAGGCCTTGCAATGTGGCCCGCACCGCGCTGTCATCACTGCACTCCGCTGAGTTTCCATCACAATGACAGTTTATGACTGTTCAGTAAACCATTCGGCCCGCGATTTAGGCTGGATTTTAGATTTTGGCCCCTTCTCTGATTGAGTTCGACACCCCTAGGATAGAGCGTCGGCCTGTGGACTAAAAGGTCCCGGGTTCGATCCCGGTCAAGGGCATGTACCTGGGTTGCGGGCACATCCCCAGTGGGGGGTTGGCAAGAGGCAGCTGATGGATGTTTCTCTCTCATTGATGTTTCTAATTCTCTCTCTCCCTTCTTCTCTGTAAAAAAATCAATAAAATATTTTTTTTTTTAAAAAGAGAGAGATATGTTGACAGGAAGCCAGGAAGGCTGGTCAACAACCTTCATTGCTCTCACCACTCAGCCTTGAGTGGAGACATGGTTAGCTGAAGCAGCCTCCATCTTGTTTGTCCCGTGTAAGCTTCTGTGATTTCCTGCCTAAGGGCTGCATGTATCGATAAATCTGTTTACCTTGCCTAAGATGTTTTTGCCAAAGCCTCCATAAAAGGGACGGCAGGGCCAGAGCAGGCGTAGCTCTCCCACTGGAGCTGGACTGCCGCCTGGCCCCCCATCGCCACATTGAATTTGTGTGCGGCCCTTCTCCAGAACCCGAACCCCCAATTGGATCCCTTTCCCACAGGGAAGCACACCTCACCTGGGCGGCCAGCAGGCTCCTGATTCCAAAGTCCGCTCCCTTCAGCATGAGGCTCCGGATGAGGACGCAGACAAAGATGATGTAGGGGAGGAGCACGGAGACATACAGCATCTGGGTAGGAAGTATGAGTCTTTTTGTTTTTAATTTTTTTAAATTTTATATATTTTATTGATTTTGTACAGAGAGGAAGGGAGAGAGATACAGAGTAGAGAGTTAGAAACATCAATGAGAGAGTCATCGATCAGCTGCCTCTTGCACGCCCCCTACTGGGGATGTGCCCGCAACCAAGGTACATGCCCTTGACCGGAATCGAACCCGGGACCTTACAGTCTGCAGGCCGACGCTCTATCCACTGAGCCAAACCGGTTTCGGCCGGAAGTAAGAGTTTTCAAAGAAAGTTCAGCAAAGGCAAAGGTTGGGATAGTAGGACCAAAACCATTGGGAATCAGAGGTCAGAGGAGGAGAAACGAGAAGTTTGGAGTGGGCTGGTGTGGCTCAGTGGTTAGAACATCAACCCGCAGACTGAAGGCTCACGGGCCAGATTCCCCACTCAAGGGCACATACCTTGGTTACAGGTTCAATCCTGGCTCTGTACGAGGGCAGAGGAGGGGGCGGGGGAAGGAGCAGGAGGCCAGGCATCCATGTGTTTCTCTCACACATTGATGTTTCTCTCTTTCCGTCTTTCTTCTCTCTCCTTCCCCTTCCACGCTCTCTAAAAATCATTGGAGAAAATATCCTTTAAAAAAGCTGTGGGACATTTACACGATGGAATACCATACAGCTGTAAAGAAAAGAGGGCTGCCCCTTTGGGACAGCGTGGATGGACCTAGGGACCATTATGCTAAGTGAAATAAGCCAATCTGAGAAAGACAAATATCACATGATCTCCCTTATTTATAGAATCAAAGAACAAAATAACACTCAAAGCATGGAGGATGGGACAGACTGACATTCCTCAGTGTGGGGGTGGGAGGACGAGAAGAGATAAACAACTTATATGTTTATATGCTCAGCCCATGGACACAGGCAATAATTAGGGTGGTGAAGACCTGGGGGCATGAGTGGGGGCTTGGCAAAGGGGGGCAGTGGTGGGGAAATGGGAGACATCTGTAATACTATCAACAATAAAAAATATATATTAAAAATGATGTTCTTTTATTAATATACTAGAGGCTCAGTGCACAAAATTCATGTATGGGGGGGGGAGGGGATAGAGAGTTATTCCCTCTCCAATCCAGGACCCCTTGGGGGATGTTCAACTGCCTGTTTAGGTCCTGTGTCAGACATCCTGGGATAAGAGGGTTAAGAGGGGGCAGGGGGAGCCTGCATCAGATCCCAGCGTCAGACAATCCAGGACCACTAGCTCCTAACTGCTCACCTGCCTGCCTGCCTGATGGTCCCTAACTGCCCTTCTCTGCCTACCTGGTTGCCACTAACCTCCTCTGCCTGGGCCCCCGCCACTGTGGCTTTGTCAGGAAGGATGTCTAGATGGGTGTCTGGAAGATGTCTGTCTAATTAGCATATTAGCCTTTTATTATATAGACATCTCTAGGCTGAGCTCTCGCTGGCTTGGATCAAAGGATAGAGCATCAGTCTGCAGACCGAAGGGTCCCAGGTTCCATTCCTGCCAAGGGCACATGCCTGGGTTGTGGGCTTGATCACCAGTGGGGGGTGTGCAGAAGGCAGCTGATCAATGATCCTCTCTCGTCATTGATGTTTCTCTCTCTCTCATCCTCTCCCTTCTCTGAAACCAATAAGAACATTAAAAAAAAAAAAAAAAAAAAAAGAAGAAGAAGAAGAAGAAGAAGAAGAAGTTGGGGACCTACAGGCATCAGGCTGGAAGAATAACAGGGGCCTCCGGTAGAAAGGAGACCATCAGAGGAGTCAGTTAGAAGGTCACCTTCCCAGTGGACTTGAGCCCTCTGACCAGAGAGATGCAGATAATTAACCAGGTCACCAGGAGAGAGATGCAGAGGTGCATGGCCGGGAGCCCGCCCAGCTCAATCTCATCCGTGGTCCTCAGCACGTGTCGGTACCAGAAGTACGTGGTGGACGCTGTCCGGGAACATTCGGGATCTGAGGGGAACGTGGCCATGGAGGAGACTGCGAGCACAGGCACCTCCCCTTCTTTTCCTCCACCCGCTCCTTCCCGTCCCAGGTCATCGTCCATCTGCGCGTCCATCTCTCTCAGTGGCCTTCTTCTTCCTTCATCCCCCTTTCCTCTGCTCAGCCCTCCCGACTGGCCCTTTGCTCACCTCCCTTCTCACCGAAAGAGCTGGAGTTGTTCAGAAAGGGGCACATGGCCCACGGCAGTGGAGACTGGAAAGACTGGACCAGATAGTAGAGACTCCAAGCCATGAGCACGCTGTAGTACAGGCCCACGACGAAGCACACCTAGGGACCGTGAAGGATTCTGGAGGCGGAGGAGGAGAGGCGGGCCAGCAGAAGGGAGGGAATTTGACAGGGGATCGGGGAACTGGAGGAGGTGAGATCCCGGGACCCGCGCCTGGACCAGGGTGGGAGAGGGTTCGGCGGGAAGGGCGGGCCTGGGCACCCCGGGCTCCTCACCATGAAGCTGCTGTACCCCACGCCGCTGCACCAGGGGGTCATGTTCTTCCACACGCCAATGCTGCCCTGGTGTAACCTCTGGCCCAGCGCTATCTCCATCACGAGGAGCGGGACTCCGACCAGGGCCAGCATGAACATGTAGATGATGATGAAGCTCCCTGCGCAGGAGATTCGGGAGGGCCTCTGAGGACCACCTGTGACGTGTGTTTGAGCCCCTGGACTTCCTGGGGAGTCCAGGAGAGCGCATTCCCTATCAGGGCCAAGGGCATCGGGCTTCATCTATCTCCTCACCCCTCGCAGCCCCAGGGGTCCAGGCCCTTATCCCCCAGGTCCTGGAAGACCAAGAGACATCATTTCTACACCTTGACTCCTGACCCGGACCTCCACCCCGCCCCCCTCCCCCAGCCCTCATGGACCCAAAGTATTGCGATGTCCCGCTCTCGCCCTCCGGAGGTTCTGTGTATTCACATGCTTGGCTCTTGCCTCATTCAGGGCCCCAAATCCTCAAACCCTACGTATCTCAGAGACCCCAGAGAAGCCAGAACAAGCCTCTGGCTCCGTGACCCTTCCTGGGTTCAAGATCCCGCCCCGCAGGCTTACCACCTCCGTTGTGAAGACACAGATAAGGGAAGCGCCAGATGGTGCTCAGCCCTACAGAGTAGCCCACCTGGGCCAGAAGGTACTCAGCCTTGTTGGCCCAGGATGGTCGGCTTGTGAGGCAATCGTCCTTCGGCTCATCTCTGTATATGGCCTCCAGGGTTTTCTCAAGCTCCTCGTCAAGCCCGTATAGACTCTGTTCCTCCATGATCAGCTCCTCCTCGGCAGGCAGCTCCAAGGTGTTTTTGGTCGGGGGAGCGTGTTCCATCGGGGGAGCTGACGTGGTAGCTGTCTTGGCCTTGAAATTGGAAGACGTGGTGAAATCGGGAGACTGAGACATCCGGGCTTTCTCTTCCTGGGGCTCTGTGTTTCTGAGGACGCTCGTCATTCTGAGGAGGCTCTAGTTCCCGCTTCTGCAAGGATGGGGCCTCCTTCCTTCTTGACCTTAAGAACATCAAGAACTTTAAAAGTTTGCCGCATGAGTTAAGGGAAGACAAGACTCATCTTACAAAAACCCTGAGACTTGCCTGGCTGGCGTGGCTCAGTGGTTGAGCGTCAACCTATGAACCAAGAGGCCATGGTTCGATTCCCGGTCACGATACACGCCCGGATGGCGGGCTTGATACCCAGTGTGGGGTGTACAGGAGGCAGCCGATCAATGATTCTCTCTCTCATCACTGATGTTTCTCTCTATCTCCCTTCCTCTCTGAAATCAATAAAAATATGGATTTTTTAAAGAAAGGATTACAAGAGAGGACTATGAACAATTATACACCAAAAAAACACGGACAATCTAAATAAAATGGAAAACTCATAGAAACAGAAAATTTACCAAGACTAAATCACAAAGAAATAGCAAATCTGACTCAACATACTAGGCAGGAGATGAAATCAGTAATTTAAAAAATCTCTGGGCCCCCTCTCCCCCCCAAAGAATATCTCCCAACAAAGAAAAGCCCTGGACCTAATGGCTTCGCTGAATAACAAACAGTTAAAGAGAGACTAGTATCCATTTTCTTCAAACTTTTATAAAAAATTAAGGAGGAGGGGGAGAAACCAAGATGGCGGCATAGGTAAACGCCTAACTGCAGCCTCACACAACAATTTCAAAGAAAATACAACTAAAATACAAAATGGACATTATCCAGAACTACAGAAAAACTGAGTGACTGGAAATTCTACAACTAGAAGGAAAGAGAAAACCAGAAGGAAAATCAGAGGAGCTGTAAAAGCCTAAGGTACGGAGACAGTGCACTCGGGGAGAGGACCGAGCTGGAGAGGAGGGGTGGCTGAGTGCCTGAATGGGGTTCCCTAGCGGGAAGTAGATAAAAGCTCCAGACTGTGCTGAACCCCAGCTCCGACAGCACTGAACCCCAGTTCTGGGTGAGACCCTGGGGAACCAGGCTCATACGGAGGGAGTCTGGGCTGTAAGGCGGAAACTCAGAGGAGCAGCGAAAGGCAGTCCCAGAAGTGCACACATTGCGCACAGAGGACGGACTGTTGACTCTGCTGCTGGATTGCCCTAGCAGGAAGGAGACAAAAGCTCTGGACTGCTCTGAACCCCACTTCCAACTACACTGAACCCCAGTTTTGGGCTCATTGGGAGAGACTAGACTGTTTGGTGGTGGGCGAAACTCGAGGGCACCTTTCTCTCAAAGGTGCTTGCAGCCAGTACTGAAGGACACTGAGGAACACTGAGACTCAGGAACCTCATAGGGCAGGGCTGACGAGAAGCCAAGGCTGTAGGCTCCACCCTGAAACTCCGCCCCATCCAAGCTGAGCACAGAGGTTTTTACAATTTTCCAAGTCTAGTCGAATAAGGCTGTCTGCTGGCATTGGCACAGGTGATCCTCACAGCCAATTGGCCTGGTGGTCAGTTCCTCCCAGTGATACCAACAACAATCAAGACTTAAATACAACAAGGCTGTACACACAGTCCACAAAAGAGGGCACCAAGAGTGTCCACCTCAGGTAACTGGGAGACTGACCCACTGAACCATATAGGACACCTTATCACATAAAGCCACCCTACCAACTCAGGGAAGCTGTGAAAATGCCGAGACAAGGAAATAGATCACAAACAAAAGAAACGGAGGACAAAAAGCAACTGGATATAGAGTTTAAAACCACGCTTATAAGGTTTTTCAAGAATTTCCTAGAAAAGGCCAATAAAATAAACAAGACCTATGAGGATATGAAAAAGGATCAACTAGAAATAAAAAGGGATCAACTAGAAATAAAGAATACATTCTCTGACATAAAAAATATTATACAGTCCTAAAAACAGAATGGAAGATCACAAGAATCAAGTCAAGATTTGAAACATAAAGAGCCAGAAGACACTCCTTCACAGAAGCAAGAAGACAAGAGAATCCAGAAAGTTGAAGATAATGTAAGAAACCTCTGGGACAACTTCAAGTGAACCAACATCAGAATTATGGGAGTCGCAGAAGAAGAGAGAGAGCAAAATACCGAAAACATACTGAAAGAAATAGTGACAGAAAACTTCCCCCACCTGGTGAAAGAATTAGACTTACAAGTCCAGGAAGCGCACAGAACTCCAAACAAAAGGAATCCAAAGAGGACCACACCGAGACACATCATACTTAAAATTCCAAGAGCAAAAGACAAAGAGAGAATATTAAAAGAAGCAAGAGCAAAGAAGGTAGTTACCTATAAAGGAGCACCTATACGATTGTCAGCTGATTTCTCAACAGAACCCATGCAGGCCAGATGGGAATGGCAAGAAATATTCAAGGTGATGAATAGCAAGAACCCACAGCCAAAAATACTCTATCCAGCAAAGCTATCACTCAGAATCGAAGGCCAGATAAAGAGCTTCACAAATAAAATAAAAAAGCTAAAGGAGTTCATCACCGCCAAACCAGAATTATATGAATTGCTGAAGGGGGTTCTTTAGGAAGAGGAAGAAAATAAAGATAAAAATTATGAACAACAGCCGAAACCGGTTTGGCTCAATGGATGGAGCATCGGCTTGGGGACTGAGAGGTCCCGGATTCGATTCCGGTCGAGGGCATGTACCTTGGTTGAGAGCATATCCCCGGTAGGGGGTGTGCAAGAGGCAGCTGATCGATGACTCTCTCTCATCGATGTTTCTAGCTCTCTGTCTCTCTCCCTTCCTCTCTGTACAAAATCAATAAAAATATATTTTAAAAAAATTATGAACAACAAATACGTAACTATCAACAAGTGAATCTAAAAACCAAGGGAATTAAAAAGTCTGATGAACAATATTAACTGGTGGGTATAATAGAATCAGAGGTATGGAAGGGGAGTGGACTGACAATTCTCGGGGAAAAGAGGAGTGGGGGGTACGGGAAGAGACTGAACATAAACTGTGCACCTATGGATGAGGACAGTGGGGGGTAGGGAAAGGGCAGAGTGAGGTGTGGGAACCTGGTGGAGGGGAGCAATGGAGGGGGGGAAATGAGGAACATTTGTAATAATATGAACAATAAAGATTTATTTTTTTAAAAAGAAGAAAAAAAATTTAAAACGTTAAGGAGGAGGAAACACTTTCTAAGCCAGCATTACCCTGATAGAAAAGCCAAAGAAAACTACAGACCAATCTCCCTGATAAATATAGATGCAAAAACCCAAAGCGAAATACTGGCAAACTAAATCAGCAGCCTATTAAAAGTATAATAGACCATGACAACGTGGGATTTATGTCTGAAACACAGGATGATTCAACACATGAAAGTGTATCAATGTAAAATAACTATCTATGTACACCGAGTGGCCAGATTACTATGACCTCTGAACACATAACAATCTGGCCACGCAGTGTCTATCCTATATAATAAAAGACTAATATGCAAACTGTTCCCTCGACCAGGAGTTCAACCAGCAGGCAGGCTGGCCAACCGCCCATATCCCCTTCCCCTGGCCGGACCTCACCCATGCACGTATTCAATGCACCAGGCCTCAAATAAATAAATAAATAAATACACACACACACACACACACACACACACACACACACACACACTGCGGTTTGGGCCCAATCCCTGCAGGTCAGGCTGAAGAACCCTGCCGGAGGGACCCTGCTGACTGCCGATGCCCTTCTGGCCTGGGCACCACCCCAAGGGCAGCCCACTGGGGAAGGACCGTGGGAGGTTGGCTCCAGGGAGCGTCTAGCCCTTCTCACCCCGTCCCACCCCACCAGCCACCTCCTAATCAATTTCCTTTGCGTGTGCACAAATCTGTGCACCAGTCCTTTAAGTGTTAACAGAATGAAGGGTTAAAATCATCTAAATAGATGCGTAAAAAGGATTTGACAAAATCCAACATGCTCTCGTGATAAACACATTCAAAAAGTGTGAATGAAAGGAAACTACCTCAACATCGTAGAAGCCATCTATGGAAACCTATAGCAGTTTTATTTTTTAAATAAATATATATATATTGACTTCAGAGAAAAAGGGAGGAGGGATAGAAACATCAATGATAAGAGAGAATCTTTCTGTCTATCAAGGCCAGAAACTTCTTTTTTTTTAAATATTTTTTATTGATTTTGTACAGAGAAGAAGGGAGAGGGATAGAGAGCTAGGCACATCGATGAGAGAGAGTCATCGATCAGCTGCCTCTTGCACACCCCCTACTGGGGATATGCCCGCAACCAAGGTACATGCCTTTGACCAGAATCGAACCCGGGACCCTTCAGTCCCCAAGCCGACGTTCTATCCAAAAAGCCAAACCGGTCTTGGCAAGGCCAGAAACTTCTAACAGCGGTCCGGAAGATGACCTGCTCAGACACAAGGCGCCCAGAAACCGCACTGTCTGCAGTGAGGACCCCGGACCCGTGTGAAGTCCCCATGATAGAAACCAGTCTTCCGCGGTAATCAGTACAGCAAAGTGGGGTGCTCCCCATTTAAACAAACGGAGAGGCCTTCCGCCTGCCGCTGCAGAAGAGAGATCTAGAGGAGAAGGAGGAGGAAGAGGAGGAGGAGGAGGAGGAGGAGGGGGAGGAGGAGGCAGGAGGAGGCGGAGGAGGAGGAGGAGGAGGAGGCAGGAGAGGCAGGAGGGAGGAGGAGGAGGAGGAAGGAGGGGGAGGGGAGGAGGAGGAGGAGGAGGAGGAGGAGGAGGAGGAGGAGGAGGAGGAGGAGGAGGAGGAGGAGGAAGGAGGAGGAGGAGGAGGAGGAGGAGGGCAGGAGGAGGAGGAGGAGGAGGGAAGGAGGAGGAGGAGGCAGGAGGAGGAGGAGGAGGAGGAGGAGGAGGAGGGAGGAGGAGGAAGAGGAGGAGGAGGCGGAGGAGGAGGAGGAGAGGAGGAGAGGGAGGAGGAGGCAGGAGGCAGGAGGAGGAGGGGAGGAGGAGGAGGAGGAGGAGGAGGAGGAGGAGGAGGAGGAGAAGGAGGAGGAGGCAGGAGGAGGAGGAGGAGGAGAGCGGCACACATCAATCAAGATCTTGGTTCCGCTCCCATCGGTTTATCCGGTAAGCCCCTGCTTGTCAGTGCCTCTCCCACGGCTCTCCTCCCGGAGCTGGGCCTGGAGGCCGGGGGGCGCGGGGAGGACGGACACCTGGGCCCCCGAGAGGAAGGAGCCTTTAACTCGGGCCCTTTGATCGTGAGGAGGGGCCTGTCCTCCCGCCCATTCCCGCCTTACCTGACTCAATAGCAGGAGTCCTCAGGGGGCAGATCGTTTGGATGGGGCGGGGCTGCGGGGGCGGGGCTACGAGGCGCGGGAGCCAATGGGGGCGGAGGGGGAGGAGCACGGCGCCCCGCCCTCCCTCCTCGAGCCGGAGGGAGGAGGGTCGCGGTGGAACTGCTGGGGTCCGCAGACGTTGGGGGCGTCCCTGCTCTTCCCATTCACCGCCCCCGCCCCTAGGGTTCCGCCCGCCAACGAATGGTCAGGAAGGTCTGCTTTTCCTGCCTTCGTCACGGGGACGTGCGCGGAGATGGTCTCCCCGGGGGAGCCGAGCAAGCCGCAATCCTGGAGTTTCTGGAGCATCAAATCCTAAATGAAACCTTGGATCTTCGGGAATCCCAACCACCTCTCCCCACAAGCCCCCGCGCCAGCCACTGGCTGACTCCTCCTCCTCCTCCTCCTCCTCCTCCTCCTCTTCCTCCTCCTCCTTTTGGCGAACACCTCAGCTCCGCTGTGGACTCAACCGCTCCTACAAGTTCCCCGAGACCCACTCAGCTCTCATCCACTAAGTAAATTCAGCCCTGTGGGCAAAAGGTAACTTACCACGCGGATACGGCGCCCTGGTGGGCTCAGAGTACAATCTGGTAGTTCCCAAACTGGTTGTGTTATTGACGGGCCGCTTAGTCTGTGTGAATGGCTTAGTGGAGACTGTATTCCGCCCCCCCTCATTCAAAGACGTTTTTACTGATTTTAGAGAGAGGGGGAGGGAGAGGGAGAGAGAAATACAGATGTGAGGAACATGTATCTGTTGCCTCCCCTACACGCCCTGACCAGGAACCAAGCCCTCCACCTTTCTGTGCATAGGACCATGCTCCACCGACTGAGCCAGCAGGACAGTCTTGGAAACTCTAATGAAAAATTTAGCCCAAACCGGTTTGGCTCAGTGGATAGAGCGTCAGCCTGCAGACTGAAGAGTCCTGGGTTCGATTCTGGTCATGGGCATGCACCTTGGTTGCGGGCACATTCCCGGTGGGGGATGTGCAGGAGGCAGCTGATCGATGTATCTATCTCCCTCCCTCCCTCTCTGTAAAATATCAAAATATATATTTTTAAATATTTAGACCGATGATAGGAGTCCCGTGTCCCATTAACAAGCACATTAATATCCCTCCCATCTTGGCTGAAACCACCACATCCTGGGTTTTTCTTGGCTAAAGGCTAGCCCCTGGATAAAGCAAGTCTAGTCATCTCGCATCCGAATTTGCCACATCAAGGAGAGGGCAGGAGCGCAGGTCTGAATATTTAGCTCTCCAAGGGATGGCAGCCCCCTGAGAGTAAGACTGACTATCTGAGCCATTTATAGAAAATAAAAACAGATCTGTTCACACCCAGTGCTTGGATTGATTTATTGATCAACAGCATTACTCCTCCAGCTCCAGGTTTTGGTTTGCATCACCGACAGTGCGTATGTGTCCACACCGAGAAAGGGGGTGGGGGCAATGACAGTGGCAACAGAGGGGTCTAGGAGGGGGTCTGCAAAGCCAGGTCCCAAGGGCCCCCCAAATAACGCTATATTCTTGGGAACAGAAGGAGTTCTGGGTCCAAGGACATACCAGTTGGTAGTTATGAGTTGCCAGTTCGATCTGCTTCGAAGGATGTGCGATGTCAGGCCACATCAAGGAAGTGAAGATGTCATACAACTGACGGACCAGCAGGTTCACTGCTAGCTTGTGGGGCTTCCGTCGGTTGGTCCTCACTTTTGGGCCTGGAGGATGTGAGAGAGCCATCCAAGCTTCTAGGCTTGAAGGGAGTACCGTGGGTGTAGCTGTACACAGAGTATAAGGGGATGGGGAGGGTGATGACGAGGAAGACGGAAATCATCAGGAACAGCACCCATGATGGGTAGGGTCGATACACCTGTTGTGACTGTGGAGAGATGGGGAAGGGGTTCAGAACACTGAAGCGCCTAGAAGAGGGAAGACTGTGGAAGGGAGGAGAAGGAGGGGAGCCCGGGCAGAGGACTGCGAGTTCAGGGAGCAGAGCATTAGAAAAGTCCCTGGAGCTGAAGCCGGTGTGGCTCAGTGGTAGAACGTCGGTCTGAGGACTGAAAGGTCCCAGGTTCGATTCCGGTCAAGGGCATGTACATTGGTTGCAGGCACATCCCCGGTAGAGGGTGTGCAAGAGGCAGCTGGTCGATGTTTCTCTCTTATCGACGTTTCTAGCTCTCTAGCTCTCTCCCTTCCTCTCTGTAAAAAATCAATAAAATATATTAAAAAAAAAGAAAGAAAGAAAGAAAGAAAGAAAGAAAGAAAGAAAGAAAGAAAGAAAGAAAGTCCCTATGGGCCAAGAGTGGATGGAAAGATCTGGCCCCCGCCCTCGGGGCAGTCCGGGGTCTGGGGAGGGAGGCTCACAGTACTAGAGTCCCAGGCCACATAAGTGAAGTTCTTCATATTTTGGAAAGACAGGATTGCAGCGAACAGGCCCGTCAGCACAGCTGGACACACGCAGCACCACAGCCAGTGAAAGATGGGATGGATGGGGTGGTTCCACAGAGTCCCCAGTTCTGCAAGAAACCTGGAGGAAAGGGCCGCGAGACGGTGGCAGGCCCAGCCCAGCCTGCCCCTTCCTTCGGGGGCGAGGCCGGCCTGACCTGATCGAGCTTACTTAGCGTCTTTCAAATATTCTACCTCGCTTCCAAACTCCTGCCTCAGCTCAGGCCTCCTTTTCTTCTCGTCTCTTCTCCCAACCCGAGAACAAATGGTAACCATTCCTCTCCCGCTCTAAAACCTTTCATTCATTCCAAAAACATGAGTATTGCCGAAACTGGAGTGGCTCAGTGGGTAGAGCATCGGCCTGCAGACTGAAGGGTCCCAGGTTCGGTTCCAGTCAAGGGCATGTGCCTTGGTTGCGGGCTCATCCCCAGTGGGGGGTGTGCGGGAGGCGGCTGATCGATGTTTCTCTCTCATCGATGTTTCTAACTCTCTATCCCTCTCCTTTCCTCTCTGTAAAATATCAATAAAATATGTTACAAAAAAAAAAAAACCAACATGAGAGTATTTAAGATGTGCCAGGGACTATTCTAGGTGCACACACACAGGCCCCAATAAAGTTAACATGCAACCCTCAGGGAATTTTTCTTAGTTTCTTCCAGCCCATCTATCCAGCCTCCTTCAGTGCGTGTTCTCAAACTGAATAAATATACACGTGGGGTCCTTTGGTCCAGACTATTCATCTGTCCAGACTCTGCTCAATTGTCTTCTCCTCTAAGATACCTCCTCTGACCTTCCAGTGCCCCTACAGTAAGGTGACCAGACGTCCCGCCAATATTTTGGCGGGACAGTCCCGATTTTTTAAAATATATATTTTATTGATTTTTTACAGAGAGGAAGGGAGAGAAATAGAGAGCCAGAAACGTCGATGAGAGAGAAACATCGACCAGCTGCCTCCCGCACCCCCACCACTGGGGATGTGCCCGCAACCAAGGCACATGCCCTTGACCGGAATCGAACCTGTGACCCTTCAGTCCGCAGACCAATGCTCCACCACTGAGCCAAACCGGCTTCGGCGACAGTCCCGATTTTTAACGATTTGTTCCGCAGCGTTTTAAAAAAGTCCCGATTTTTTAAAATGCCGCGGGACGCGAGACAAATTGTTAAGAAGCGGGACGTCTGGTCACCTTACCCTCCGGTGCTGCCAGCACCTCTCCTCTGGACTAACCAACTTGTACCGCGATTGCTTACATCTGTCTTCCTCTTTGGACTCTGTGCTCCACCTCCCCACTCCCCCACCCCCCAACCCGCAACAGGAGCTAATTTTAAGTCATTTGTATCCAAGTACTACAAGGCTTTCTCCACACAGAGAAAGTCTCAAGAAATATTTGTGGCCGAAACCGGTTTGGCTCAGCGGTAGAGCGTCAGTCTGTGGACTGAAAGGTCCCAAGTTTGATTCCGGTCAAGGGCATGTACCTTGGTTGCGGGCACATCCCCAGTAGGGGGTGTGCAAGAGGCAGCTGATCGATGATTCTCTTTCATCGATGTTTCTAACTCTCTATCCCTCTGTCTTCCTCTCTGTAAAAAAATCAATATATATATATATATATATATATATATATATACACACACACACACACACACACACACACATATATATATATATATATATATATATATATGTGTGTGTGTGTGTGTGTGTATAAAAGAAATATTTGTGGAGTAAGTAAATGTGAGTGAACTGACTCCAAGAACTACTGTCACCTGCAAACACTGTCCTCTGAGCCTTCTGCCCTTGAATCCTCCCACTTGGATGTCCGCATACCAGCCTGGTAAAAAGCTGGGCTCAGGAATCCCATGTCTGACTTGGGCTCTCCCACTCTCCCACTCCAGTTATAGCTACTAATTTCCGGTCCCTGGCTATTTTGTCCTCTCTCCCCTGATCATTCTTCCTTGAAGAATCAGACCACATCTCTCCATCTACCCCTCTAACACCTAGCCTAAGCTGTTGTTAGCTCCCATTCACAATATTACAATAACTCACTGCTGTTCTCCTTGCTTTGCTTTTGACTCCTCATAGTCTATTCTCCATAAAGCAATTACAGGTATGTTCTTTAAAAATATATATATATTTGTATTGATTTCAGAGAGGAAGGGAGAGGGAGAGAGAGGTAGATACATCAATGATGAGAGAGAATCATTGATTATCTGCCTTCTGTAATGTCCCACCTAGGCATGTGCCCTGACCAGTGATCTCCTGGTCAATGCTCAACCACTGAACCACACCAGCCGGGATATAGGTGTTTGTTTTAATAAATCTGGCCCTGGCCATAGGGTCACAGGTTCCATTCCCAATCAAGGTAAGTACCTCTGTTGCAGGTTCCCAGTCCTTGTGGGAGTGCTTACGAGGACAGTCCATCAATGTTTCTCTCCTCTCTCTCTCTCTCTCTCTCTCTCTCTCTCTCTCCCTCACTCCCTCCTCCCTCCCTTCCACTCTCTCTGGAAATCAATGGAAAAAGTATACTTGGTTGAAGATTTAAAATTTTTCACCTGATTATGTCTTTCCCCTACTCAAAACTCTCTAGTGCCTCCTCTGTCATCCTATATAATGAAAGTGTGATACACGAGTCCACTGAACTGTGGAAAGACTGGTCACTGTGACGTGCACTGACCACCAGGGGGCAGACACTCAATGCAGGAGCTGCCCCTGGTCAGTGCGCTCCCATACGGGGAGCACCGCTCAGCCAGAAGCCAGGCTCACGGCTGGCAAGCCCACAGTCCTGGACTGTGAGAGCCCCGGAGTACGAGAGGGATTTCTGACTGCTGGGCCAGGCCCAGTCCCCGGGGGCCCTCGGCCTGGCCTGTGAGGATCGGCCGAAACTGCTCTCTGACATCTCCCAAGGGATCCCAGATTGTGAGAGGGCACAGGCCAGGCCAAGAGGTCTCAATTGTCTTCGGGAGGGCACTAGGGTGTGTCCGGCCCACCGGTCTTGCCCAATCCCAACTGGCCAGACCCCAGCAGCAAGCTAATCTACTGGTGGGAGTGTCTGCCCCATGGTGGTCAGTGTGCATCATAGCAACTGGTCAAATGGTCAGACTCTTAGCATATTAGGCTTTTATTATATAGGATCCTATTCCGACCTCTCTGATCTCCTCGTTCCTTACAGCCTCCAGGCATAATGCTTCCGTGGTACCGAATGCTCCCTCTCCTTGGAGCACACTTTCCCAGAATCCCATCCGACTCCTTCATTCAGGAGTCTGCTCAAATGTCTCATTGGAGAGGTCTTTCTTGCAATCCTACCTCAATTGACACCCATACAAACTCACACTCTTGATCGTTTTACCTTATTCTCTGATTTTTCTCCTGTCAGTTATTACCAACGAACATTTTTGTTGTTGTTGTTGTTGTTCATTTGGCGACTATCTCTACCACTAGAATGTAAACCCCCTGAGGACCTGTGTGACTGTTTCATTTGAGACTCTGTCCGGGGCCTAAAAAAAGTGCCTGGCACATAGTAAGTATTTAATAAATATGTTCAATAAATGAGTGAATTAAAAGGTTTCGCAGAAGGCCCTAAAGTTGAGGGTCCCTAGTGTCGCTCCAGCTGAGTGAGAATGGAGGCAAAAGGAAGGGGTCAGTTCCCCCAGGGTGGCTCAGTGGTTGAGCATCAACCCATACAGCAGGAGGTCACAGTTCAATTTCTGGCCAGGGCACCTGCCTGGGTCGTGGGGATATTCAGCAGGCAGCCGATCAAGGATTCTCTCTCATCATTAACAATTCTCTCCCTCTCCTTTCCTCTCTGAAACCAAGAAAAATATATTAAAAAGAAAAAAAAAAGAAATAAAGAAAGAGGTCACCCTTCCCTTAGCCCCAAGTGATCACCTCCTGGACCCATAGGCCCAGCTCACGGCCACGTTTTCAAAGATGATAATGAAGATGATGGGGAGGACCATCCAGTAATCAGCCAGCAGTACGATGTAGTAGACGCCTGCAGGTTTAATGAAGAAGGTGCCGCACAGGAACATGAGCCCAAAGAGAAACACTGGAAGAAACATTGAACGTGGATCAAGGTCAGAGGTCTGCCTGGGGGAGGAGGGGCCTAAGCAGGGGTTATTGCCGGGGCTGGCTTAGAGTCTCAGTAAAACCAGGGCCAGTGGGGGGAGGAGGGCCATACATAGGTTGGAGTACCTCTAAATAGCTTTGCATGGTTCCTGCAGAAAGCAAAGGTGTCCTGGAGCGGAGTCAGGACGCTCTGCAGAAGCCCTATCATGCAATTCATCTCCAGGCTCAGCAAGAGCAGGAAGAAGAGAATGGACCAGAAGGCAGACCCAGGGACGAAGGATATGGCTTCAATAAAGGCCAGGAATGCAAAGTTTGGGCCCTCCTTAACCTGTGAAGGGGGAGAAAAGTCCCGAGTGAAAGTGTTCTTGAACGTAACAACTATGCAGATAAAGATATTTTTTTTAAGGTTTAATCTTTTTTTTGATGTTGTTAATGTATTTTTAAAATATATTTTATTGATTTTTCACAGAGAGAAAGAGAGAGGGATAGAGTTAGAAACATTGATGAAAGAGAATCATCGATCAGCTGCCTCTTGCACACCCCCTACTGGGGATGTGCCCGCAACTAAGGCACATGCCCTTGACCTGAATTGAACCTGGGACCTTTCAGTCCGCAGGCCGATGCTCTATCTACTGAGCCAAACGGATTTTGGAGAGATAAAGATATTCTCTCTTCCCTGGAAAACTTCCTAAAAGCCTTGGGTCACTGAGAAAACCCGATCTTCAAGCTGACTCTCAGACAAGGAAAACCAATCCCCCCAGCATTATCCTGGGCCTGCCATTCGGTAAGCTATACTTCCTTGCATTACCAGGGCTGCAGGTTATCCCGGTGTCTCTGGGATTTTTTTTCTTCTTCTGGTGCTCATAAAAGATGAGATTTCTATTTTACAGAAGGCATTAAGGAGCTCTCAGCCCAGAGCGCCTATTGTTACCAACCTTCATAAACTGCTTCTCCAGGTCGCACTCAGTGACGTATTTGAGGACCATGTTCTTGGTGCGCTTGGAAAGCTTGTTCAGCCAGGAGTTGAAGACGGTGGCTGGAAGAGTTTGCATGTTTGAAGGGGGAAAGGCCTCAGTAGGCAGCTTCCCCTCAAGTACCAGTTTCAAGAGCAGTTCGGAATTCCTGGGGATAAAAAGTTGAATCACATAGAACCATCTGGCCCCTTATCTTCCAGAGGAGAGAGGACATCTCTAGCTTCTCATTACTGGTCTAGCCTGGGAGGAAACTGAAATGGCACCCACCTTCGGGGTCATGAAAGGATACCAAGAACAGCCTTTCCTACAGTCTTCCGGGGACTCTGGGGTCCCCGCTCTAGGGATGAAGTCTCTTCCTCATCCTCACCTCTGCCCTTCCCCCCGTTTTATTTTTAAATATATTTTATTGACTTTTTTTTTTTTTTTTTTTTTTTTTTTTTTACAGAGAGGAAGGGAGAGGGGTAGAGAGTTAGAAACATCATGGATCAGCTGCTTCCTGCACACCCCCCACAGGGGATGTGCCCGCAACCAAGGTCCATGCCCCTGACCGGAATCGAACCTGAAACCCTTCAGTCCACAGGCCGGTGCTCTATCCACTCAACCACACCGGTTCTGACCTTTCCTCCCGTTTTAGACTCGTAGGCAAAAGTCAACCTTCGAAGCTTTGCATACCGAGGATGAGGAAGCACTGTGCACTTAGGGGACAGTGCATAACTCTCCCAGGAGGCTGAGCTATGAGAAGTTTCTCGGTCTTTTTTCATCTGAGCTCTGTTGGCCTCTCTCACCTTGTGTTGCCCCCCCACGGCCCTCTGCACATTGTGTGCTGTGGTCAGATTTGACCACTTCCAGTTTCAGGGCTTGCCAGAGCCTTATGCCCAAGACCAACCCACCCCCACCACCGTTCTCCGCTTGGTGAATTCTACAAGTCCTTAGACATCAGCTCGCTGCTCCTTCTCTACTAATGCTTGCCGAGGCTTATAAGTATAGTTTAATCCAATTGTATAAACTAAGAGACTGTATGTTCTTCTGGTGGTTAGTTACCGGTTAGGACGCTGGGGACAAACTCAGCTTAGGTTTGCCTCGTCTAGAAGGCCTTCCCTGACTAGCCGAGGCTTTGTCTTCTGTCTTCCCATCACTCCTGCCACCAGCTATCATGACTTTATGATTGTGATGAAGTATCTACACCCCTTCCCTTCCTCCCTCCAAAACGGGCAACACAATGAAGGCAAGGACTGTGGTCTGATCCACACAGAGCCCTTTCCAGACGCCTGAGGGACAGTTCTCCTTCTTGCCTACAGAACGGGACAGGCTGAGGAGACAATCCAGGCTCACGTCCTGGTGGGGCTGACGTTTGACAGGTGGACTGATACCCCTCCATTCCGGAGTTGCCGGTAAAGAATGACGGCATTCGGGAGCAGAAGGGTGTTCCGAAGGTGTGGTCTCAGAGGCTGTCTGAGACTAACCTTGACTGTTGGCTATGTTTTTGAATTTCTCTGTGGAGATACGCTGAGGTGAGCATTGGCAATCTCTGACATGGAAGAGTCCCAGGGCTAGAACAGGACTCTGAGAGGGTAACCTGCGACAGGGATTCTCTCGTCTCTGTTTTTCACTCTAGGGCACCTGGGTGGAGGTGGGGCTTTGTGGCCTCTGGGTTTTGTAGTTCCCTGAGGCTGAAACTCCCAACTAAGGGGCTGGCCTTACTTCGCAGCGCAGTTCTGCGTGATGATGGTGGCCCAGAAGCCCAGCACACTGAAGATAAAAGGTGAGGAGAGGACAGAGAAGCCCAGGTTGACAAAAGCCAGAATAAACGCATCATTGAGACAGTTGCTGGGCTGGTCCACGTATGAGGAGTAAACAACAGCAGGCCCGTAGCCGAGCCCTAAGGCAAATAAGACTTGCACCCCAGCTTGGACCCACGATCTGAGGCTGTACATACATGACACCTACAAGGGAGAGGTGAAGAATACGGAGAGATGTCAAAGAGGAGGAGAACCTTAACAAAACACAGGGATACAAAGGGATGGAGTGGGGAAAGGATACCAAGAACAGACAACAGGTGTCCTCTAAGGTCTGAGAGGGGAGAGGAGACGATATACCTTCATAAATGTCAAGTATCGAAGCCCGTTTTGTGCCCCGGTCAGCAGTAAACTCCGGACGAAGAAAAGGATTATGTTGATAGTGGTCAATGGTATCAAGACATACTCTACCTGAATTCAGGAGAGGGCATATCAGCAACCATGTACCGGTGGCGGGGGAGGGTCAATCAGCAGTCAGCAGGGATAAAACATTCTGAGCCAGAAATGAGGAGGAATAGAAGGTCGCTTTCAGCAGGGTTCAGGGGCTAGTGGGAATGAGATGCCAGAGGGAGCGGGAAATCAGAAGATCAATGAGTAGTCATGTTAGTTGAGGACGTAAGCGTCTGAGCCTATTAAGGAATCCAAAAATGGAGACTCACCCTCGCGATGCCTCTGATCCCATTAATCATGAAAATGCCAACCAGACACCAAGCAATCAGAAGGGGCAGGAGCAGAGTGACGGCCGGCGGCCCTCTGTCCTCGATTCTGTCCGAGGCCCTCAGGGTCATCCGGTACCAGAAGTACATGGAGGGCGCTGTCCGTGCACATTCGGGATCTGGGGGGATCTGGCTTTGGATTCCCTTGCTAGACAGGCTGACCGTTTCCCTCTTCATTAACCCTTCCCCACCTCCTCTTCCTCTCATTTCTTCTTCCTTCTGCTACCTGCTTCTTCTTTATCCCTCCTCACTCACTCCTTTCTCCTCTTCCAAATCCCCTCCCACCTTTGAGTCCCCTTTCTCTTCCGCCTCCTCCTCACCAAAGCTACTGGCATTCTTCAGCAGAGGACACTGCCGCCACAGGGTGGAGAAGTGGAAGGACTGGCCCAAGTAGAAGAGGATCCAGGCATTGACCACGTTCAAGTACATGGCGGTGATGAAGCTCACCTGCGGGGCCAGGAAGGAGGCGGCAGGAGAGGAAAAGGGGGGACGGGCCAAAGGAGGGGATTTGACAGAGGATTGAAGGAACGAAGGGACTTGACCCATGGAAGTGAAATCAGGGGACCCCTTCCAGGACGAGGGCAGGGATGGGGGTGGGATGTCAAGGGCAAGCCTGGGCAGCCAGGGCTCCTCACCATTAAGCTGCTAAACCCCACACCACTAAACCAAGGGCTAATGACAGCCCAGGAGAAAACGCTATTCTGGCGCATCCTCTGACCAACCGCCATCTCGAGGAAGAGGAGAGGAATCCCGACCACAAACAGCAAGACCAAGTAGATGAGGAAAAAGCTCCCTGTGCAGGGGATTTAAGGAAGGGCTCTGAAGATCATCTGGCTTCTCAGCATGTGGGTTTCGTTGGGAGTTCAGAAAAAGACCTTCCCTACCAGGGACCTCCCTCAGGGCCACAGGCATGAGGCTGTAACTATTTCCACATCCCTTAAAGCCCCAGACGTCCAGCTCCTTGTCCCCCAATTCCCGGAAGACCCAGATACACAGTTTCCACCCCAACCCCAATACAGGCTTCGACCCCACCATCATGTTCAGGTGTCCCGCACCTCGACCCTCTCACCACCCTCGGTGTGCACACAGCTGGCTCCTATCCTGCTCAGAGCACCAAGTCTCCAGCCTCTACAGGTCCCAGAGACCTCGCAGTCCGAGGCCTGGATAAGTAAGTCTGTCTTGCTAACCCTTTGTGGTCCCATGACCCCCGGTCCCCAGACTTACAGCCTCCATTGTGAAGCCACAGGTATGGAAAACGCCAGAAATTGAGTGCCCTCAAGGAGAAGCCCAGCAGGGAGAGGATGAACGTGTCCTTGCTGGGCCAGAGTGGACGGGTGTAGCCGCTCTCACTCTCTTCCTTCTCGAATAACGCCATCGTCTTAACCTGAAACCGGGGAGTTCCCTTTTTAATTACACAATGAACAACGGGCACATACTCTTTCACTAGGACGTGTAGTACGTCACGCCCAGTGGACGTAATTTTATATTATTATTTTTTTTATTTATACTTAATTAAAATAAATGAAATATATATTTTTTGTTTATTTATATATAAAGCACAAAGGAAAATACAAAATTACAAACAAATAGAAAAGAATACCTACAAAAAAATGGAAACATCAAAAATTATAAATTTTATAAAAAATTATAAATTTTATAAACTATATTTTTATTTCTATACACAATAAAAAATATAAAAAGTTAACAATTACAGAATAAAAGCACACAAATAAAATAGAAATATTGAGTTTAAAAAATTGAAATATAGATGTAAAAATTCAAAACTCAACTTCCGTGTGATATATTTTAAAACAATTGTTGATACATAGTGCTACCTTACAATCCGGACACCAGTATGTAGATTCTTTCCTAACACCTTTTTTGTAGCAAACTCGGCATTTCCTGGATTTAGTTTTTCCTATATCGCTTTTCATTTGTTCTGGAAAATGCCTTTCAACTAAGCGTGATGGTTTAGATGTAGAGCTGCTTGTTGATGTCTTTGGGTGGGTTTTCACTATGTTGTTATCTACCAATTTCTCTACACAATCTATCAAAAAAGTGTAATCGATCCAAATGACCTTTATCTTTTTTGTATATAATATATGCATTGAAGCAGCACGTATCAATTAATCATAAATTTTTTTTACCCTATTACGGGCAGCCATATAGGCCACCATAACTCCATCTCCCAAATCTATGCCGCCCATATTCTTGTTATAATCTAGGACAACATTCCGTTTTTCTTGCCTTCTTCCTCTCTTTTCAATCATTGTCTTTTTGTCATTATGAATAGAACTGAGCACCAATACGTCTTTTTTATCCTTCCATTTTAAAACCATAAGTTTGTCTTTGATTCTTACATATGTTCATTTTTCTGTAATTTTTTTGTTTTTATTTCATTGGGGATTCCGACGCTGTTTATCCTCATTGTTCCAACAATGTCTGTATTGTTTTGACACAAGAGTTCAGCCAAATGAATTGACGTATAGAAATTATCTAAGTAAGTCCTATACCCTTTATTCAGTAAGTCATGTGTTAACTTCAAAACAATTCTTGTTGATTGTTTTTCTTGTGGGTAGTTCGAACCATAATTTGTGTCCTTGCCTGTGTATAAAATTATATTTTGTACATATCCAGATTGGCTTTCACTCAACATAAACAACTTCATTCCAAACCTAGCTCTTTTTGTAGATATTGTTTCCAAGATAAATTCCCTTTCCATAATAAAAGAGATTCATCTACGCATACTTCTCGTTTACATACATAAAAACTTTAAAACTTTTCTGACAAATTGATGATTGGATCAATTTTATATGTTTTTTTATTCTATAAATGTTGGAGATATAAAAAATATAAGTAAATAATATATAATACGAAAATAGGTAGGTAAGTGTAAGTACGTACCGGTCACTGCTCACCCAGAACACGTCCACCACTCTCAATAGCGAGATTATACTGATTCCCTCCCTGTCTTAAATTCATGTGGAGACATGTATGGATGACTAATACCTTTGTTTGGAAATATATGTCCCGCCCGTTTCGGGGCGTATTCATACGTCCTACCCGTACGCGATATTGTTTACGTTTGACGTATTTATACATCCCGCTCGGTTAACAGAGTAAGTGAGGATTTCTGTCTCACCGGGGCATCGCCGTTCTCCCAGAAAGAGGATTTGCTAACTTCCTGGCTCTTGCTTCCCTGAGTCTGGACATCCCAGGAATCAGCCTCTGCAATTTGGACATCCAAACCCTGTTTATCGAAGGGCAACAGAGGCAGGTACCCTGTGCCCTTCTCCTCCTGAGTTGGGGATCTTGGAGCGCCCTCTGCAACGGCGGACGCCATGGTTTAATCTTTTGCCTGCGAAGACTGGGCCTCTGTCTCCACTTCAGACACACTCCCCGGAGCAGCTCTCATTTTTTCAAGGGAGGGGCCGCCTTCCCGAGAAGACCTTAAGGACACCGGAAACCAGAGGTTAGGTTTTGAGTTTCAAACTAATCCTCAGCACCCGCTTAAAGCAAACCTTTTATTTCTGCCCCTAACCACCACTGAAATTCAAAGCACAAAATTCTCTGACATGAGTTTTACTTCTTAGAAACGCTTTGGTGCAAGAGTTAAGAGTAGAGATAGAGCCGAAACAGGTTTGGCTCAGTGGATAGAGCGTCGGCCTGCGGACTGAAAGGTCCCGGGTTCGATTCCGGTCAAGGGCATGTACCTTGGTTGCAGGCACATCCCCAGTAAGGGGTGTGCAAGAGGCAGCTGATCGATGATTCTCTCGCATCGATGTTTCTAACTCTCTATCCCTCTCTCTTCCTCTCTGTGAAAAATCAATAAAATATATATTTTAAAAAAAAAGAGTAGAGATAGAAAAGCTAACAATAGTCTGGAATCCCATTCAAGAAGTTTCTAAAAATACTGATGTGTATTCCCTACAGAGGGACATACTATTTTTCGTGGGCTTTTGAATCAAAGAAACTAATTCAACACTAACTCTGTCTTGTGATCATAGGAAAATTGTTTTCCCTCTCTGAGCTTTCTCATCGGTAAAACAGTCAGGTCTCTGTTCAAATATCACCTCACCAGAGGTGCCTTCCCTGCCCACCTATCTAAAATGGTAGCCTACTTATCCACCACTCTCTCCATCCTACCCACTTTTATTTTTCTTCATAGCATTTCTCACCTCCTGATGTGATTAACTATTGATTGGTAGTCTACACTGAGTGGCCAGACTATTACGACCTCTGAACGCATAATATCTGGCCACTCAGTGTGTGTGTGTGTGCGTGTGTGTGTGTGTGTAACACATATACATATTAGAGGCCCAGTGTATGAATTCATGCATGGGTGGGGTCTGGCCAGCCTGGCCAGGGGGAGGGGACATGAGCGGTTGGCCAGCCTGCCTGCTGGTCACTCTTGGTTGAGGGGACAGTTTGCATATTAGTCTTTTATTATATAGGAGGACATACACTGAGTGGCCATATTATTATGCTTTCAGAGATCATAATAATCTAGCCTCTCAGTGTAGCTATTGTCCATCTCCCCTTCCCTCCCCAGCTGCTCTATCCCCAGCAAGAGGATGGTGCTCTATCTCATATTTGGGGCCAGTCTCCTCTCTGCTCTCTGTGCTTCCACCATTCTGATCTTTCCTTGGCTCCTCAAATACTTTATGAGAGAATGGGCAGGGAGTGTGCAGAAAAAGAAAAAAGAACAGGATGCAATGGCTTCACTGATCAAGTCTAAGAAATATTTAAAGAAGAAATTATACAAATTCTCTACAATCTCTTTCAGAGGATAGAAGCAGAGAGAGGACTTTCTAACTCGTTCAACAAGACCAGCATCACCCAGTCGGGGTACATGTCCAGGTTGGGGGCTCCATTCCCAGTGTAGATCGTGCAGAAGGCAGCTGATGAATGGTTCTCGCTCAGCATTGATGTTTCTATCTCTCCCCCTCTCCCTTCCTCTCCGAAATCAATAAAAATACATTTTAAAAGAACAGAAAAATGGCCAGGGAATTAATTAGGAGAAATGCCCTAAGAAAATGCTGTCACGACAGCTAAAGATAGAAAAAATAAGAGTCTCAGATTACCAACACAAAGTCAAATAAGGTGATGACAAAGAGTCCTATAGAGACTTCTTTCACTTGGGTTTTGCTTCCCTTGGTGGGGTGGAGAGGAAGAGAGCGGTAATGACCAGTGTCCCGCCAAAAAGAGAAAGAAAAAGGGAAACTTGTGCTCATGAAAAATATATCCACCTTTCTTGAACACATTCAAAAATCGTATTCCTTGAAACAGTTTGGGGGGCCCTGGCCAGTTTGGCTCAGTGGATAGAGCGTTGGCCTGCGGACTGAGGGGGTCCCAGGTTCGATTCCGGCCAAGGGCATGTACCTTGGTTGCCGGCACATTCCCAATTGGGGAGGGGGGGGGTGCAGGAGGCAGCTGAATCGATGTTTCTAGCTCTCTATCCCTCTCCCTTCCTCTCTGTAGAAAAATCAATAAAATGTATTTTTAAAAATAAATAAATAAAAGTTTGGGGGTGGGAGGGTGGTAAATTGGTGATCTGGCCTTTCGGAGACAGAAGTGAGTTTTGGCAAACTGAGATTCTGGGAACAGGCGGCCTGTGACACCCATAAACCCCTTGGTTTCCGGGGCAGACCGTTCTCGGGAGCTGGAGGGGTCCTGGTTCCGGCCCAACCTGCAGGCTCCACATCGCCTTTCCCGGCCATCACCCTCCTGAGCGCATCGCCCGGAAACGCTCGTCTGCCTCATCCTTGGACCCGCAGCCTCCGCCGAGGAAAGGAAGGAAGGAGCTGCTGTCCGGGTCCCCCAAGGCGCAGGAAGTCCCTGTTGGTCCCCAAAGGCCTGTGATGGGGTTGGACCCCTCTGTCGGGGAACTCGAACCCCTGGCTTCCACCCGTGGGCAGGCCTCGGCATCGCTCCAAGTCAGACTGGACGGGCAAAGGGGCTCCGAGGGAGGAAACAGGGGGGACCTCTGAGGCCCCTCTGGTCCCTCAGTTCCGCAGACGCGGGCGGCCAGGAGGCCCGGCTGTTACACCCCGGGGACGGGGGAGGGAGGACCGGCCCCGCACCCCCAAATCTACGAGCGTTTCTGGGCTCCCGAGGGCCAAGTCGTCCTCACCCTGGCCCTGCGGCCTGGCCACTTCGGTCCCGTCAGTTAGGCGACAACGAGGATCAAGAAGCCCCAACTGAGAAGCCCAGCGACGCCCTCGGGCCCCTTCACGCCTCGAGGCCGGCTCGCTCCACGCGGCACTTCAGTTCCTCTGCGCATGCGCCATGCTCTCCTGGCCCCGCCTCTCCTCGGAGACTCCCACGTGACCAGCAGCCAATGGTGCCACTTCCCTCCCCCTCCCGCTCTCCTGGCCCCGCCTCTCCTCGGAGACTCCCACGTGACCAGCAGCCAATGGTGTCACATCCCTCCCCCTCCCGCCCTTTTCAACTTCCTCCCTCCGTGCACGCGCTTACGCACTCAAGCATGGGCCCTGCGTCTATGCCGCCCACGCATGCGCTTGTGCTTCTCTTGCTGCTTATGGGCCATGGCCGCCCCCCCACACACACACACACAACACACTAAGGACAGAGTATTATTCAGCCGTAAAAAAGGAAATCCTACCATTTGCAGCATGGATGGAACTGGAAGGCATTATACCAGGTGAAATTAGACAGGAAAAGACTAGAACATCAGCCGCACCCCAAGGGTCACAGGTTCAATTCCCTGTCAAGGGCAGGTGCCTGGGTTGTGGCTTCTGGGAGATGGGCAACCCGACTGTGTGTGTGTGTGTGTGTGTGTGTGTGTGTGTTTCTGCCTCTCCCCCTCCCTTGACTCCCTCTGAAAAACAGTGGGAAAATATCCTCAGGTAAGGATTAATAAAGGGGGAAACGTCATTTATGTGTGAAAAAAATTTTATTTTTAATAATAGTAACAGAGTGGAATGGTGGTTGCCAGGGGCTGGAAATGGGGAGATGTAGGTCAAAGGATATAAACTTTCAGTTAAGAATAAATTCTAAGGATCTAACAGTTGACATATGTGTACCCCTTCTATAATTTCCGTAACGCTGAGTACCCCTCGTACTCATGAGAACGCAGAATTAGGTGCAGCTAAGCACAGTGCAGTGCATATCCCCACCAAACTTTTCCCGTACCCCTGGGGGTATCCGTACCACACTTTGGGAAACACTGATCTAACTTATAGCATGGTGCTTATACTTCACTAGAGGCCTGAAGCACGTAATTTGTGCAAGGGGATGGGCCCTCACAGCCCTGACTTCATCCGGAAGGTCATTCAGCTGTCCGGCCTAATTTGCATATTATGCTTTCATTATTATAGATAGTACTGTATACCGTATACTGGAAAGTTGCTAAAAGTACCGTATTTTTCGGACCATAAGACGCTCCGGACCATAAGACGCACCAGTTTTTAGAGAAGGGAAATGAAGAAAAAAAGATTCTGAAACAAATAGTGTCCTAAAATATTTTATGTGCATTAAAACCCAACATCACAGTCATAAACACATGTAATCAACCCTGTAAAGTAAACAGCAGCATTTAGAACCATTTTAGAGCCCGGCAAGCACACAGAGACCACACAGAGCCGGGCAAGTAAAAAAACTTTTTTTTTAAAGTATATGTGTAGGCTATATTTGGACCATAAGACGCAGGGACTTTCCCCCCCCCCCACTTCTGGGGGGGAAAAAGTGCGTCTTATGGTCCGAAAAATACGGTAGATCTTCAGTGTTCTCACCAGACACACAGACCATAGGAGATGGTGAACCTGTTCATTATTTTAGGTTTGGTGACATCCCTGCTTTACGATGGAAATCTGTGAGATGCAGGGTTTGACAAGAGCGGGGAGCCTGTGGGGTGTCAGGGGAGACTTCAGAGGCTGCTAAGTAAGTATGCAGCCCAGGTGGAGAGAGAGCAGGTCCTGAATCCCCAGCTCCGCCCTGGCTCCTCCGGGGCCTCCTCTGGGGCCCCCTGCAGAGGCAGGAAGTGCTGCCTGAGGCTCAGCTTCCGCTCGGGTGCCACTGCCCGGCCACCCCTCTCGCTCCCAGGGACCTTCCCATTGGGGCCTGCGACACTTTCACTTCCCCCAAGTGCCCAGCTCTGCCCCAGCACAGGGTGCACCTGCCCTACACTTGTTGCCAAAAACAGGATGCAGCCTCTGAGAGAGGGGCAGCGACCGAAGCGGGGAGAGTGCTCAGTAGAGAAAGGACAGCCGTGCGGAGACAAGAGGGAGAGGATAGAGACTCCGAGGTTGGGGGAGCAAGAAACCCAGAGTGAGAGGGACAGACATTCAGAGAAAGACTAAGACTCAGGGAGAACCACACTGGTGTGGCTCAGTGGTTGAGCATCTGCCTATATACAGTTTGATTCCTGGTCAGGGTGGGAGATGACGGGGCCAAAGAGTGGTTCTCTCTCATCATTGATGTTTCTATCTCTCCCTCTCTGAAATATATATATATATATATTAAACCCAGAGAGAAATACACACACACACACACACACACACACACACACAAAGGGGGGAGGAGGACATACAAATAAAAAGACTCAGCGAGAAGGAAACAGACCCAGAGAGGGAAGGACGAGGGACCTGAGACTGGGAAGTGGGGACAGGGATGGATGCAGGGATGGCAGAGCCCAGCAGGCAGGGAGGTCAGAGTGTCTGTGAGGTCGGCTGCTGTCCGGGGCCAGCCTGGGGGCCTAGTGCCCCGAGTAAGTGGGTACAAGAGGATGAGGAGTCCCTGAGCCATGGACCCCTGGGAGGAAGGGCCCGGCATGTCCTTGGTGACCACAAATTCCAAGGCCCCTCGGGTACTGGGGTGTGTGTCCCAGGGGGTGGGGCGGGAGCCAGGGACGGAGACAGAATCAAAAACCACCTTGTGCGTAGAGGCAGGGGGCGAGGCTCCACCCCTGGCACTTCCTCTTTCTCTGGGTCCTTCCTTTCTGTCTGTCTCGGCCTCTCCTCCTCCGCTCACGGCTTCTGTCTCCCCGTCTCCCCACTGCCAACCCTCTTCTGGTCACTCACCCCTCCATTCGACGATGGCGGCCCAGGACAGCTGCCTCAGCCTCATCAAGTACCTCCTCTTCGTTTTCAACCTCTTCTTTTTCGTAAGTTGTCTCACGGCTATCCAGCCTGGGCCCCGGGCCCTGCCCTTGCCACCCCAGCCCAGCCCACCTCGTATCCCTACTTGCCCACCCCCATATTCTCCTCTCCTCCCCTCTCCTCCCCCAAGGTCCTGGGCAGCCTGATTTTCTGCTTCGGGATCTGGATACTCGTGGACAAGACCAGCTTCGTGTCCTTTGTGGGTGAGGGGGCAGGGCAGGCGGGGAGGGCCTTCCCGGAACAGCAAGGACCCAACCTCCCAGCAAGTAGCCTCCTGGATCTCCCCTGTCCCTGGAGCCCCCGCTGGTGCTGGTGCCAATTCCGCAGGCAGCTCCCAGGCTCTGCACAGCCTGCCGCTGCCACGCCTCTCCAGGCCTCAGGACAAATGGGTGTGCATAGCACTAAGAACAGTAACAGTCATTTCTTGGGCACTTCCTATGTGTCAGACCTTGTGCAAATGCCCATCAGACCCTCCCCATAGCCTTTCCTGAGATTCAGAGAGGGGGAGTCACATACTGGATGTCACACAGCAAGGAAGTAACCTAGATATAACAACAATAAAAATAATAATAATAATAATAATAATAATAATAATAGGAAAATAGCCGAAACCGGTTTGGCTCAGTGGATAGAGTGTCGGTCTGTGGACTGAGAGGTCCCAGGTTCGATTCCGGTCAAGGGCATGTACCTTGGATGTGGGCACATCCCCGGTGGGAGGTGTGCCGAGGGGGCTGGTCGATGTTTCTCTCTCATCGGTGTTTCAAACTCTCTATCCCTCTCCCTTCCTCTTTGTAAAAATTCAATAAAAAAATATATTTTTAAAAACAATAATAATAGGAAAATAATGGGGTAATAGCCAAACTCCCGATGGTTCCTATTTCATGTGTTTGCACTGTGTTGAGGACTGGATTGAGCGCATCCCTCCCAGGTCCCTCAAAGCCACCCCAGGAAATAGATAGCATCACCTAGCATCACCCCTAGGCCTCAGGGAAGTGAAAGTGACTCATCCGATGTTGGCAGAACAAGGGATGGGGCTGAAACCACTGGGAGTGAGAAGGAGCTGGAGGAGGAGAGAGACCGAGAGCTGAAGGGAGGCAGAGGGACAGAGAATCAGAGAGGGAGAAGAGAATCCGGAAGAGGGGGCAGAGGCTCAGGGTGGGTAGGGTGAGAGGCCCAGAGAAGGGGGTGCCCCAGCGCCCAGAAAGAAGCCCCCAGGACACTGCGGGCGGGGAACGGGCCGGGGGCTGCCTGGTGCCGCGCCCAGAAGACTCAGCGTCCCCGTCTCGCCTCCCCCAGGCTTGTCCTTCATGCCGCTGCAGATCTGGTCCAAGGCGCTGGCCGTCTCGGGGGTCCTCACCATGGGCCTGGCCCTCCTGGGCTGCGTGGGGGCCCTCAAGGAGCTCCGCTGCCTCCTGGGCCTGGTGAGTGCCCGCCCCCTCCATCCATCCCCAGGACCACTCCCCCCTTCCCTGGGCTGGGCTCGGCCTGACTGCTCCGCTCCGCCCCCCAGTACTTCGGGATGCTCCTGCTTCTGTTCGTCACCCAGATCACCCTGGGGATCCTCATTTCCACTCAGAAGACCCTGGTAAGCTTGCCCCCTCACCCCCCCACACCGCCCCTTACCCAGCTAGTGGGTGGACTTGGAGGCAGACAGGGACTGACAGACAAATAACAGAGAAGCAGAAGAGAGAAACAGCCAGGAGGACAGAACAAATACAGACACTGAGAGAGACACAGAGAGATAGAGACGGGGAGAGGCAGAGACCTGCACGGATGGAAGAGGAGAGAGATCCAGAGGGAGGCAGGAGAGAGAAACAGAGGCCCGCAGAGGACACAGAGACCTCGTGAGAAGTCGCGGGAGGTGATGAGAGAAGCAGAGGGACGGTAGGAAAGGGCAGAGGAAGGTTTTGAGGAAGAGACACGGGTGAAGAACCGAGGCTCAGGGACCCCTTGGGTGGGCACAGATGCGGGGTGGGGGGGAGGCAGATGGGGCTCCCGCCTCACTCTCGGCCTCCTCTCAGCTGGAGCGGAAAGTGAAGGACTTCGTGCTGGAGACGATCCAGAACTACCACTCGGACCCGGAGAGGTCCGCGGCCGAGGAGAGCTGGGACTACGTGCAGTTCCAGGTGCGTGAGCCCCACGCCGCCCGCTACCCGGGGGAGACTCTGCCCCAATGCAACCCAGCCTGCGCACCCCACTCTCCACCCCACTCCCGCCCCGCTACCCGGGGAAGCCTCTGCCCCAAGGCATTATGGCCCAGCTCCCCAGCCCCAGCCAGACCCGGGAAAGGCTCCGACCTCTGCCCCAGCGGGACCCGCCCTCACCCCCAAGGCCCCAGCGTGACCCCAGTCCCTGCCCCTAGTGACTCTGGTTCCACGTGAGCCTCGGTTCTCTGGTCACTCTGTGGCCGCGCCTTCCCATCCCATCCACCTGCTCCCTAAGGCTGAAAGCACCGCCCACCCAACTTCCGGTCCAGGGCGTGATTGTGCAGCTTCTCCCCTAGCCCCAGGTCGCCCCAAAATTCGTCTCTCCCATGTTCCCCTAGTGTCCCCTTGACCCCAGCCCACCGCACCCACCCTGTACCATCGCTCGGCCCTCTGCTCCCAACTTGACCTCATACCAATCACCGGCCCCTGATCATCCTGCACCCTCCCGCCCGGTCCCTCTGACCCTGCCCCTCTCCCAGCTGCGCTGCTGCGGCTGGCACTCTCCCCAGGACTGGTCCCGGGCCCCCAGCCTGAGCAACAACGCGTCGGAGTTCCGCCTGCCCTGCTCCTGCAACAACTGGTCGGCAACCAACGACTCGGCCATCCCCGACATGGCCTCCCTCTCCCAGTTCAGCCGGGGCGGGCCCCTGGCGCGGCCCAGGCACAGCGCGGACCTGTGCGCCTCCGACCCCAAAACCAGACTCACCTACGGCGAGGTAGGGGCTGGGGGAGGGGGACCGCACCGTGGGGGCGGGTCTGAAGGCGGGGTGGGGGTCTGAAGGCGGGGTGGGGCTCCGAGAAATAACGGTGCGGCCTGAGCGGCGAAGGCCCATAAGGGGCGGGTTCTTGCCCGAACCAGTTCAGCTCAGTGGATAGAGCATCGGCCAGCAGACTGAGTGGTCCCGGGTTCGATTCCGCTCAAGGGCATGGACCTTGGTTGCGGGCACAATCCCAGTAGGAGGTGTGCAATCCCAGTAGGAGGCAGCTGGTCGGTGTTTCTCTCTATCCCTCACCCTTCCTCTCTGTAAAAAAAAAAAAAAAAAAAAAAAAAAAAAAAAAAAAAAAATCAATAAAATATATATTTTTTAAAGGGGGGCGGGTTCTTGGGAAGGCGGGGCCTAAGGCGGAGGGGAGGACCTGGACCGCTGATGCCTGGGGCGGGGCTAGGTTTGTTTTGAGCGAAGCCCGGTAACTAGGGAACAGGGCGAGAGCGCGAACCCCAGGGAAAGCCCTGCCCCTTAACCTCTCCCCGCTCTCCCAGGGCTGCGCGCGGAGCCTGCAGAAGTGGCTGCACAACAACCTCATCTCCATCGTGGGCATCTGCCTGGGCGTCGGCCTGCTCGAGGTAACGGGGCCCCAGCCTCCCTCCCGATGGGCGGTGCCGCCCCAGGTAGCCCCGCCCCAAAGGCCGCAGCCCATCCATCCTTCCTGCCGCTGCGCCTGGGCCTGGGGCTGAGACCCGGCACCGGGGGGCATTCCCCGCTCTCCACCGCGGGCCTCCCTTTTGTCCGCAATAGCCCTCCGCTTTCCGGCAGGTGAGTGTGGCCGGGCTGAGCCTGCTCATGCCACGCAGCGCCATCGGCCGGAAAACCCAGCCGCAGGCGCCGGGCGCCGCGGGTTCGCGCCCAGGGCCCGGCCTGAGCGCCGCTGGCGGCAACGGGCGCGGCGGCGTGCAGAGCAGCAGCGGGCGGAGCGGCAGTGTGTGGGGTGGCAGGGGCATGGCGGATGCTTGCCCCAACTGGGGGGACAAGGCCCCGCAGGGCAAGCTGCCCATGGCCCAGGGGCCCTGGCCGCTGTGGGAACGAGACGAGGAGCAGCCCGAGGCAGAGGCGGCGGCGGGGAAGCGGGATGGGCCTCCGGAATAAAGGACCCTGGGCTGGCTCCAGATCTCTCTACTTAGACCTGCGCTAGACGCAGCTGGTCTCTCCCCCCCCAAACCTCCCCCACCACCCCTACCTCCCGGCCGGTCCGCGCCTTCGGTGACCTATCCCGTGACCCCCTGGCCTTTTTTTTTTTTTTTTACCCTTAACTCCACCATCCCCCACTTTCCTTATCTTCCCCCAAACTCCCTTCCTGGACCCCATCTTTCACAACCAGGCCCGGTGCTCCCTCTAGCCCCGCCCTACCCAACTCCGTGTCTCATTTCCTTTTCGGGCCCCGCCCCCTGGCTTTCCTCCCTCAGAGCCCCCACCACCCCATCTTCCTCTCATCGCCACCCGCCTCGACCTCTCTGATAGCGTCTCCTCTCTCTGTAGCTCAGCTTCATGACGCTGTCCATATTCCTGTGCAGAAACCTGGACCACGTCTACGACAGGCTCGCCCGGTACCGATAGGCCCCGCCCTCCCCAGGCCCCGCCCTCCCCGAAGCCCCGCCCCCAACCTCCCAGTGCCCTGGGCACTTACTTCCCTGTGGCCTGTAAATATTTGTTTAAGCCCCAGTTCTCCCCTGGCATTGAGCCCCCTGCCTCCTCCCCCCCGCCCCCAGACCCACCCAGGTGTCTGCCTGCCCCACTGCTGTCACCTCTCTTGTGGGTCTTGGGGTTTCCCACCACCAACTTCCGGTCCCCAAAGATACCTCATTTCGGTGACTCATTTGTCAGTCTACCATCGCCCACAAGATTATTATTTCTCACTCAAACTTCAAATAAACCCCCTACGTTTTGGTAAAAATAGCTTTTATCCTCTGTCAAAACACAAACCAACACAATTTGGGGGCGGGAGGGGGTGGTGGTGAACAAGACAGGCTAGCCCTGGCTCAGGTAGAAGAGGGGAGACGTTAAAAAGCTCCCCCCCCCTCCCCCCAGTGCTTGCCCAGCTGAGAAAAAAGTCACGACCCTAACACCCACTTATAAATATGTTATATTAAAAAAAAAAAAATTTCCAGGGCCCACCTGGCCCTGCACAGAAAGGGTTAACCTTCAATACTTGATATGGGGTCACAGGGTGTGGGGGTGATAGGGGAGGCAGACTGGGAAAAGGGGGGGTTGGAAAACAAAGAGGACAAGCCAATATGTAAGTAGGGCTCCCCCAAACACCCAGGCACAACGGAGTGGGGGCCCCCAGTAGAGACAGAGGCCAGACCCCGGGCTCCGGGGTGACTGCCCTCCCACAGCCCCGTGAGGTCCCTGCGTCAGGATCCGTCGTCCCTTCCTCTCTGTCGCCCGGCTTGCAAGGCCCCTCCGACAGGAGCAGCCCCCTCTCCCCGGAGGCTGCGGCAAGCTGGAGGTCCTTCCTGGGAGGAGCTGTTCCGGGGCTGAGCCACTTTCGGGGTCCCCCCTTCAGTCCCTGACCAGGCGGTAGATGTGGTGCTGGGCGCCCCGCTCGCTGGTGGAGACCTCGAAGACGTAGGCCGTGCAGAGCAGCAGCTCCTGCGTGTCTCGGTTTGTCACCACCTGCCGGGGGGCCGGACACGGCATTTGTGCTTAGAAGGGCCCCCTGTGCCTCCCTCGGTCATCAGGGGCCCCAGGAGGAGGTCTCCGCCATGTCAGGGTCCCAGGCAGAGCGGCTGCTCAACGCCCGCCAAGGGCCTCGCATCAGATGGTGGGGTCACGTGTTCCCAGGCCCAGGACGGCCCCGCGTCACGTTTCCCAGTGAAAGGTCCCCCGCTCAGCACGTTCCCCTGAGGCAAAGGGAACCCACCAAATCGTGTTTCCTGGACTAGGGTGAGGGCCCCTTAGCCGAGGACCCACCACGAATCCTCCAGGTCAGCTCCCCAGGGAATGGGGTCCCTCATGAGAATGCTGGGGAGTCCCCACCCTATCAGGTCCCAGGGTAACGGGATCCCCTAACCCCCGGGTCAGCTGCAGGGTCCCCACTGGGTCAGTCCCCAGGTGAGAGGGTCTGGGCCGAGGGGCTGCGGGGAGCCTGCCCTCCACACCTGGAGGATGGTGAAGTTCTCCAGCACACTGTTCATCATGTAGCGCTCCGGCAGCTGCCGCAGCTTGTGCAGGAAGTTCACCAGGTACTCGCACATGGGCGAGCGCAGCAGGCGGTACACGAACCTCCCGTCCTCCAGCTGGGCGCGCTCCGTCTGCGCGGGGGGTGGGGCGTGGGGGGACGGTGACTGAGACACACAGGGGTCCCCCCAGGAGCCCAGCCCCACCCCCACACACACTGCCATCCTCCCCCTCCCGCTGCCCCGCCTGCAGGGACCGCAGACAGGCCTGAACCCTCAGGTATCCAACTCGGGACCCCTGAGCCTGCAAACCAGACACACCCCCGGCCCCTCAAAGCCGGGCTCTGTCTGAACCCTCCGTGACCTCTGAACTCCTCTGACCTCTGGTGCCCTCAGGCCCCCCAGGCCCCTCCGTGAGATCCCCAAACTCTATAAGCTTGGAAACGGAGACCCAGCAAGCCCTCGGCAGCCCGCTGTGACCGCCGAGCCTCCTTGCCCTGTGGACGCTTCCAGATTCCCAGGAATCTCCTGCATCTCAGGGACTGTGCCTCTGCCTCGCACGTGACCTTTGAGCCCTCAAAGGGACCCTTACACGTGACTTTAGAACTCCACATTCGCCTTAAGCCTATGCGTTAACCCCCCAGAGCGGCTGGGCCAACCCCCATGAAGATGACCCCAAAGCCTGAGCTGTCATGGCTCCCGGTCCGTTTATTTACCCTGCACCCCCTCTGCACCCCCAGACTGCCAGGGGCCCGGGAGCTCACCCCCGGCCTCACCTCCACTTTCTCCACCACCTGCTTGCCGAAGGAGCAGACCTTGGAGGAGCAGGTGAGGGTCATGTGCTCCAGGCTCTCGTACTGGCTGCTCACGCCATAGAAGCCGCCGCTGCTGCCCGCGGCCCCCACCTCCTCACCACTCGGGCCCCAGTTCAGGTCCGCCTGGGGGGAGGGGAGACACAGGCTGAGTTGGAGGAGACAGCCCTTAATAGAAGCCCCTTACACGAATAAATGGTGGAGACTCGGCCCGGCTGGGATGGCTCAGTGGTTGAGCGGCGACCTATGAACCAGGAGGACACAGCTCGATTCCCAGTCAGGGCACATGTCCGGGTTGTGGGCTTGATCCCCAGTGTGGGGCGTGCAGGAGGCAGCCGATCCATGATTCTCTCTCATCAAATATGTTTCATTTCTTCTTTTCTCTTTTTATTGATTTCAGAGAGGAAGGGAGAGGGAAAGAGAGAGAGAGAGAGGAGAGCTAAAAACATCAATGATCATTGATTGGCTGCCTCCCTCATGCCCACACTGGGGACCGAGCCAACAGCAAACAGGCATGTGCCCTTGACCAGAATCAAACCTGGGGCCCTTTAGGCCGCAGACCAATGCTCTAGCCACTGAGCCAAACCAGCTAGGGCTCATCACTGATGTTTCTATCTCCCTATCCCTTCCTTTCTAAAATCAATTAAAAAAAATACTTTTAAATAAATGAATAAATGGCCGAAACCGGTTTGGCTCAGTGGATAGAGCGTCGGTCTGCGGACTGAAGGGTCCCGAGTTCGATTCCGGTCAAGGGCATGTACCTTGGTTGCGGGCACATCCCTAGTAGGGGGTGTGCAGGAGGCAGCTGATCGATGTTTCTCTTTCATCGATGTTTCTAGCTCTCTATCCCTCTTCCTTCCTCTCTGTGAAAAATCAATAAAATATATTAAATAAATAAATGAATGAATGAGTAAACGATGGAGATGCCTGTAACACAGGAACTCTGTTAGAAGTAACTCATGGTCTGGTTTCTCCCATTTGCCCCATAGCTGCCCACCTCCCTTCCTCAGAGCTCAAAGTCCCCACCCCTCTCTTCCAGGAGCTGGCTTCTGAAGACCGTCCCTTCCAGCAGTGCTTCAGAAGCCTGGATCCCCAAAATGACCCTGACCCCTCTCTCCCCAGTGAGCCCCCCGCCCAAGGAGCCCTGCTAGTCGACAGGTTTGCTACTGAAGCCCCCAACTCAAGAGTTCAGCCTCCTCCAAGGGCCTGGTTACTAAGGAGGGAGCTATTGCCTAGCAACCAGAGGCTCTTCCTCAGAGCCCTTGGCAGCCCTGGTTGCTAAGACGAGGGGCTACTTCCTAGCAAAGGGGCCTTGCTCCTCTTCGGAACAGCCTCCCGGGCCCTTCCCGCTGGTCCTCAGAGGTCGGACCCCTCACGTCCCAGGGGCCGCGTGAGCAGACGATCGCTATGCCAGGCGGGGGTCTGAGACCTCGCGTCACCTTCGGCCTGAGCCGCTGGGTCACCTCCTCACCTTCCCGGGAGGCAGGCCTCCTCCTCGTCCCAACCTGAGTTACCAGCTGGACCAGGTCCTGTCCTCCGAGGCCTGGCTCCACCCATCCCCCTCGCACCCGGGCCTGGCGGAGCCAGACAAACACTGAGGCCGCTCCAGCCGCTCCCTGCGTCCCTTCCGATGCTGGCTCCTAAGGGTCGCTCTCCACCGCCGGCACCTGGCACGGCCCGTCTTCAGCCCCAGCAACGCCCACGGACCCCAGCAGCTCATCCCCGAGCCGTCTCGGGCCTCCACGTCACACGCTAGAACTCTTGGTCACCGCAGACGCTACGGGTCCAGCAAGGCCAGCAAACTTCAAGCCCTCTGCAAGGCTTCCTTCCCAGAGACTAGATCCCTCCACTGCCCTGGTTACCACGAGAGTTAACAACCCCCTCCCAGCCCAAACATTCAGATATATTAAACCCCTATAGCATCAGTCACTGTACTGGACAGCAAACCAAAAAGGCCTAAGAAAAACCCACAGGCCAAAACCAGTTTGCTCAGTGGATAGAGAGCCGACCTGCTGACTGAGGGGTCCCGGGTTCGATTCCGGGCAGGGGCATGTACCTTGGTTCCAGGCACATCCCCAGTAGGGGGGTGTGCAAGAGGCAGCTGATCGATGACTCTCATCGATGTTTCTAACTCTCTATTTCTCTCCCTTCCTCTCTGGAAAATATCAATAAAATATATCTTTAAAAAAGGAAGACCCACAGTTATTTATATCGGGCCTGCCATAGGGCTTTGTATACAGTAAGTGCTCAGTAAAAGATTGTTCAGTAAATACGGGACTTTACAAAGTCACCCGCCCCCCCCCCCCAACCCCTCCAGCTCCTTCAATGGCACCCTCAAGGCCAGACATTGTCTAACAACAGGGTCTGGTGGAAGGTAGCATCCCCTTTAAGAGACCAGCTTTAGCCAAGACTTCGTGCGCTAAGGGGAGGAGGGCACTCCTTAGCAACAAGGCTTAGTGTGGCCGGTGGGATGTAGGGAAGTCTGAAACGACACAACCCAATCCCAAGGGCTGGATCAGTCACACGACTTGGTGTGGCGACGTCTAGTGGGGTCTGGGGGCAGGGGTCCCATGCACCCCGCTCTGAGGGGAAACTCCCTGCGCTCCGGTCTGCAAAGGGGATGGCACTCAGCATGAGGAGGAGCAAGGCCCAGGCTGACCTGGTGGAGCCGGAGGCCTGGCCCGGCGGCCATGGGGCTTCTGAGCACTTTGGATTCGGACGCAGAACTCACCCAGAACTTGACCAGGAAGAAGGCGTGAGGCGGCCCCCGGTCGTACAGCTCCCGCAGACCCCCCTTCTTCTCAGGGAACTTGTCGTAGATCTGCCGGACATCCACGCTCTCCAGCGGCGGCGCCCCGGGGCTCGGGCAGTGCTGGCTGATGTGTACGAACAGGTGCCTCTGGTACTGGGAGAAGCAGCCATGGGTGAGGGCGGGAGACGGGCTGGACCCCGGCCCGCGCTGCCGAAGCCCATCTCACACCCCTGTCGCCACCCCCAGGGCCCCTGCCAGGGGTCCGTCCTGTCCACCCAGACACCGGGCCCAACTCCCAGGCATGTCTCCACTGCCTTCTGCCCCTTCATTCCCATAGTGCCTCAGGCCCCAAGCCCTGTCCCTACTGCCCGACTCTCCCCTCATAGCCCTGTCCTCTCCCACTTTCACCCCAGCCTCCGACCCGGCCTCTCAGCCTCCACTCTCTCCTCCCCAGCTCACCAGTCATATGGCTCCCGAGCTGACCCTTGACCTCCCCTGCTCATAATTTGCCCAAGGCTCCCCAGCACCCCCGGGACAAAGACCACACCCCTCAAGCTGGCCATGTTTTGAACAGCTGCTCATAAATGTTCCATCAGTGGATGGATGGGTGGATGGCTCTGTTCCCATTCTTGTCCACATCCGGAAATCTTCCCCATTTTTTCTTCTGACACAAGTCCTCCTCCCTCTTTCCAGGTCATCCAAATCTGGGCTTCCAGAAGCCTCCACTGATGACAAACAGGTGGATCTCTCTACCACCTCCAGGTTCCCCATCGCCAGGAGAAAACCTGGGTCCCTGAGCTTGGCCATGCCAGCTCCTCCCAAACGCCCTCAGCCTCACCAGCTTCCCGCCATTTTCATCACGTTGTGTCTCTGACAGCCTCGATGTTGTTTCCACCTCTGTACCTGAAGCACCCAGTTCTGCGCATGGCAAACTCCTATGTAACCCGCAAAGCCCAACTCAAAAGCTGTCATCTCAGGGAAGCCCTCACTGACTCTCCAGGCAGAATCACTCCTCCGTACACCCACAAAAGCTGGGCTTCCCCCATCCGAGCACAAACTCAGACATCTACTGAGAATCTGCTGTGTGGTACCCAGGAACTACTCCGGGTCCCAGGGCTCCAAGGTAAAGGCCCTGACCTCAAGGAGCTCACCGTCTGCTGGCAGAGACAGAACAAATTTCAAATCATCTTATGGACAATATAAATTTTAGAGAGTCACGCACACCATGAAAAAAATCCCAATAGAGCACAGTGAGGGAGTGGAGAGTGACGGCAGTTAGTATACTCCATTGGGCATTTTGGTTTGTTTGTTTGTTTGTTTTGTTTTTTAAATATATTTTACTGATCTTTTACAGAGAGGAAGAGAGAGGGATAGAGTTAGTAACATTGATCAGCCGCCTCCTACACCCCCTTCCCCCCACTGGGGATGTGCCCGCAACCAAGGTACATGGCCTTGACCGGAATCGAGCCCGAGACCCTCCAGTCCGCAGGCCAACGCTCTATCCACTGAGCCACACCGGTCTCGGCTCCATAGGGCGTTTTGAGAAGATAATCAAGCAGGAACCTGAATGAACAGAGGGACGGAATGGGGACAACTGGGGAAAGCACATTCCAGGTGGCAGGAGCAGCAGACGCAAAGGCCCTGGAGAGGAGTGGGCTGGCGTGTTTGAGAAAGAGCATGGAGGCCAGTGTGGGCAGAGCTGAGCAAACAAGGTTCAGGGTGCGGGAGATAAGGGCAGAGCGGGACTGCGGGTCAGATGGTTCACAACTTTGTGGGCAACTAAAAGGACTTCAGCTTTTGCTCCAAGGGAGATAGGAGAGTTTTAACCCGATCTTACTTGGGTTTTACCAAAACCACTATGTACAGTAACTGGTGTTTATGTGGCTGTGACAGAGGCAATGTGTTCACAGACACTAGTCCCTCTTCACACCGCTAAACTGCATTTCCCAGACTCCTCTGCAGTTATATGTGATCACATGACTAAATTCTGGCCAATGGGATGGGGGCAAACCTGATAGTTGCCACTTCCAAGCCAGACCCATATAGCCTCCTCACCCTTTCCCTTCCACCATCGGCCAGCCAGATGCAGAGAGCCCAGCAGTAAATTCTGGAGCCCTAGAAAATGGCAGAGCCACAAAAATGGAAAAAGCCTGGATTCCCCGAACCACTATGTGGAAGGCTGCTGTTGAACACCCACACTGAAATGTTACATGAGAAACTTCTAGGATGTTTCTGGGTGTTGCCCAGACTAATAATGGCATCCGTCTCTAACCTAGACCAGGCAAAGCTCAAGCCCAGAAACAAGATCTGCTTTCCCAAGTTCCCAGTATCCACCGCAAAGCCTGGTGCACACTAGACACTCAGAAGCGTTTGATGAATGAATAAATGATGTCCTAGAGAGTTTCTCTGATCTTCCCAACCCACAACCTCATGACCTTCCTATTCCTTTATGCTAAGAGTTGTCAAAATGTGGTCCCAGCAGCATCAACATCACCTGGGAGCTTTTTAAAAACTCAAATTTTTGCCTGGCTGGCTTGGCTCAATGGTTGGGAGTCGACTTATGGACCAGGAAGTCACAGTTTGATTCCTGGTCAGGGCATATGCCCAGGTTATGGGCTGGATCCTCAGCGGGGGGGTGTGCAGGAGGCAGCCAATCAATGATTCTCTCTCATCATTGACATTTCCATCTCTCTCCCTTTCTCCCTTCCTCTCTGAAATCACTAAATATATATATATATTTTTTTTAATTCAAATTCTCAGGCCCCACACTAAACCTGAATCAGATATTCTGAAGGTGAGACTCAGCAATCTGTGTTTTAACAAGCCCTCCGTGTCATTCTGATACATGCTAGTGTGAGAACCACTGCTTTATGCTTTCCCTTCCTATAACCCTCTGCATTCCAAAACACCCACAACAGCCATCCCAAAATTGAACTTACAGAGTCAACTGCATCCGGGGGTTCCACAAAGGCCGAGAATTCCACCAGCTGTAACCGGGCAGTGCCCAGGGCCCGAGCCTGCCAGGCTGGGGGTGACGGGGCAGGTGGGGGCAGGGCAGGGGGTGAGAGGGCTTGGGGGGGCTCGTACCCTAGAGAAAGAAGAACAAATAATAAAAATTGCTAACATTTACGGAATATGTCAAGCACTGTTCTCTCTTGCCTGCCTCCACTTAGAAGCTGAAAAAGCTAAATACTCACTTTCCCAGCCTCCCTTGCAGCTAGAGGTGGCCATGTGACACAGTCCTGGCCAATGAGACGTTAGGGGAAATCTGCTCGGGGGCTTCTGGGAAGGAGTTTCTTCCTGAATGAAAAAGACAGAACTTTGGGAGGAGAAAGCTTTTGGTTCTGGTCAAGTCCTGCTTGGGACATGATGCCTGGAGTCACAACAGTCATCGTGGGACAGTAAGAGAGAGGCCAAGGGACCTGGAGAGATGCTAGTCCTGATATTGCTGAGGTGCTGAGCCAGCACAGAAGCAGCCCTTCAGACTCTGCATTATGTGGAATCATTAAAGCCTTTTTATTTATGGCACTATCAATCTGGGTATTGTTACTTGCAGCCTAGAACATTCCGAATTGATGAATCTGTGGAACCTAAGTGTAATTTTTCATCAATGTGAGCACCGCATCAGCATGGACTTCTGGAAGCCATCTTTGCTGCCAGAGGGATGGGGACAGAGCCTGCCTGGGAATGAAGCCACCAGAGGAAGGCAGAACCACGCAAATCCTGATGCTACCCATTTGAGCCCCTAGATCCAGCCGTACCTGAAGCCATAAACCCCTGAAATATCAGTTACCTGACCCAATACATTCCATTTGGTTGTTGTCCTTGCTGTCTTTGTCATCTAGCTTTACTTGGGTTTGTGTCACTTGCAGCTGAAAGAATCTTGGCTAACACATCTCCCCTATGTCCTCTGGGCTAGCAAGTGGCAGGACACAAACCCAGCGTGTGTGGCAACAGATGCCACGCTCTTAACCACTACCAATTCTGCCACATCCTTCCACACCCTGCCTCAGAGCTGGACTCAGTAGGAATGTGACCCTGATGGGTGGAAGGTTGAAGGGAAGGCAGTGAGGGTTGACAAGAAGGAAAGGAAAGGAGGGAAGGTGGAGAGCAGACTCTTACCTGGGAGGTCAGTAGATGGGGGCGTCAGTGACAAGGAGAACGGTGTCTGCGAGAAGGGCTTCACGCTGAGGGAGAAAGGAAGCTGAGGGTGAGCAGGTGGAAGGATTCTAATCGTACCAACTACCTTTCCTGAGGGGCCAGGACAAGCTTACCCTGCGCATTCCTCTCTGAAATCAATAAAAATAAATATTTTTAAAAATCCCTAGCCGGTCTGGCTCAGTGAATAGAGCGATGGACTATAGACCAAAGGGTCTCGGATTCAATTCCAGTCACGAGCATGTACCTTGTTTGCAGGTTCCTTCCGGCCCGGGACCTGTCAGGGCTCAAGCGGGAGGCAACCCACAGACATGTTTCTCTCACGTCTTTCCCTCTCTCTAGAAATCAATGGAAAAATATCCTCCGGTGAGGATTAACCAACAACAAAAATCAGAAAGACACAAACTCCAGGGATTTACCGACTTTGGCTCCCTAAGGTTTCTATTTGCCATCCCAATTCTGAAATCTAAACTCTAGTACCCAACCCACTGACTTAATTTCTTGTCATCAGGCCACTGCGCAAATATCACCTCCTCAGAGGCCTTCCTGACTTCTGTCTCAGACTCTAGAGTAGGGGTGTCGAACTCAATCAGAGAAGGGGCCAAAATCTAAAATCCAGCCTAAATCACGGGCCGAATGGTTTACTGAACAGTCATAAACTGTCATTGTGATGGAAACGCAGCGGAGTGCAGTGATGACAGCGCGGTGCGGGCCACATTGCAAGGCCTGGCGGGACGGATTTGGCCCGCGGGCCTTGTGTTTGACACATGTGTCTAGAGGATTAAGTTTTATTGATTTTTTTACAGAGAGGAGGAGAGAGGGATAGAGAGCTAGAAACATCGATGAGAGAGAAACATCGACCAGCTGCCTCTTGCACACCCCCCACTGGGGATGTGCCCGCAACCAATGTACATGCCTTTGACCGGAATCGAACCCGGGATCTTTCAGTCCGCAGGCCGACGCTCTACCACTGAGCCAAACCGGTTTCGGCTTAACTTCTGTCTAAATAGAGTACATACAAAAAAAATAAAAATAAAAATAGAACACGGACACCCTGCTGTACTTCCCACATTTATTCTTTTCTTATTAATGCTTATTTAGCTGTTTACATTTGCTTATTGTCTGTCCAAGTATATAAGCCCATGAAGGCAGGAATTCTAATTTGTTCAGTGCTGTGTCCCCAACTGAAGCCGAGTAACAGGCGCTTAATAACTGCTCAGTAAACATCTGACTGACTGGCCCAAGGCCTTCTCTCAGTTCCTGAAACTCACCGCTTCCCTACCGCAGGGCCTTGGCACATACCGTTTTCTCTGCCTCAAATATCCCCACCCTCATTCTTCACCTGACAAAGTCCTTCTCAGCTCTGCACATTACCTCCCCAGAGAAGCTCCCTGGAACTCTCGCCCTCACTCCAGAGCCTGCTGCAGTTCTATTTTTTCTTAATATTTTTATTGATTTCAGAGAGGAAGGGAGAGGGAGAGACAAAAACATCCATGATGAGAGAGAATTACTGATCGCTGCCTCCTGCACACCCCCTACTGGGGACTAAGTCCACCGCCTAGGCATGTGCCCTGACAGCGAATCGGTTCAACCACTGAGCCATGCTGGCCAGGCCGTTACAGTTCTTCACACTCTTCAAGTGTGTGTTTATGCACACGATTTACTGAACATTCATCTCCTCGATTTGACTGTCCTGTCAACTCCATAAAAAGAGGAACCCTCATTGCTGAGATTGGTTTGGCTCAGTGGATAGAGAGTCGGCCTGCGGACTGAAAGGTCCCAGGATCGATTCCGGTCAAGGGCATGCACCTTGGTTGTGGGAACATCCCCAGTGGGGGTGTGCAAGAGGCGGCTGATTGCCGAAACCGGTTTGGCTCAGTGGTAGAGCATCGGTCTGCGGACTGGAAGGTCCCAGGTTCGATTCCAGTCAGGGGCATGTACGTTGGTTGCGGGCACATCCCCAGTGGGGGGTGTGCAAGAGGCAGCTGGTCGATGTTTCTCTCTCATCGATGTTTCTAGCTCTCTATCTCTCTCCCTTCCTCTCTGTGAAAAATCAATAAAATATATTTAAAAAAAAAAGGGGGCGGCTAATCGATGATTCTCTCTCATCGATGTTTCTAACTATCCCTCTCTCTTCCTCTCTGTAAAAAAATCAATGAAATATATATATATGTGTGTGTGTGTATATTATTTATTATTTTTTTTTTTTTTTTAAAGGAACCCTCGAGACCAGTGCAGAACAACCCCTTTCCAGATCAGCCCCTCCCCTTCGGCTCTGGGGACTGGTTCTGACCCTTCCTATGTCCCCATCCAGCAGCATCTCTCGGAAACTCTTCTAGCCTGGATCCCTCAGCCTGTCCCTTGACTCTCTTTGGCAATACTCTCAACACTCCCACCTCAGCGTCCCGAGGCCTACCCAACACCCAGCCCAGAACCACTGGCTCCTTTCTGGGCTGGAAACTACACTTCCCATGAGCCTCTGGGCCCATTTCTGTTTTTCTAGGCTAGAAACATAGCCTGTCGCCCTCGTGTCTCTCACTCCAATTTACCTCTGAGGCTTTTTTCTTCCTTCTGATTCTGGGAGATGGGCCCCTATTCAGGCCCAAGAACCACCTCTGGGGAATGAGAACCAGCCTTCCCATGAGCCTCTGGGGCTCCACTCAACCCTCTGGAGTTTTTTACCTACAACTGCCTTTCCCATGAGCCTCTGGGGCCCAGCCAATCTGACCAGAAGGCCATTATTCCCATGGACAGTTTTGAAAACTGTTTTAAAAATGTTTTTTATTGTTTTCAGAGAAGTGAAAAAAGATAGAAACATCAATGATGAGAGAGAATCAATGATTGGCTGCCTCCTGCATGCCCCACACTGGGGATCCAGCACAGGCAGGCATATGCCCTGACCGGGAATCGAACCGTGACCTCCTGGTTCATAGGTTGATGCTCAACCACTGAGCCACACCAGCCGGGCTCCATGGACATCTTCCAGGCTTCTCACACTCACCAAGCGTCATGCTTGAGCTCATTTTCCCCCCAAACCCATTCCTCCCACAGGTCGCACATCTGTGGACAGTCCCACCCACCCCACCCCACCCTCAGTCACCAGCTGGAGCCCAGGCACCGTCCCTGCCTCCTCCCTCCTTCTCAGCTAGTCAGGCCCCAGAGTGGGCCCCCCCTCCTCCTCCTGACTCCTGCCCCTTCCCCCCCCCTCACTCTTCAGCCACAGACCTAGTCTTCCTCTCAGACCATCAGCTCGCCCTCCTGCCTGGGACTCAAATCCAGAGAGCCCGGCTCCAGAATGGATGTGCACCAGGGAGCTGGGAGCCAGGTGGGGGGTGAGGAAGGCCTGTTGGGGGAGGGTGGAGGAGGAGGACAGGTGCTGGGGCAGGACAGAGAGTACTCACTCTGGAACATTCCAGGGGGTCCCAGAGCCCCCTGACCAAAACTGGAAAAGCTCAGAGGTCTGGAGACAAGACAAAGGGGGACAGCCGGTGAGTCCCGGTTGAAACCACACCCCGCAACCCCCCAGCCTTGAACCCCACAGTCCCCAACCCAGGTCACCTGAGGACCAGCGGGGCCCAGCTTGGCCTGCAGGGAAGGTGCTGAGATGAGCTGGGCGGACGACATGGTGGCCATGGTCTGGAAAGCCTTATCCTTGGACACCTGGTCCTGGAGGAAGAGGTGGGGGCCATGTTAATGGGGTTCCGGTGGACTCCGGGAGTAGGGACAGGGAAGGGGGGGCAGGGTAAGCATGGGGAGGCTCAGAGATGGGAGGTTATGGTAAAGGGTTGGGGAAGGCTCAGATCCGTCTCACTACTGCCCCTCATCCCTCCTGCCCTCCGCAAGAATGTGGGGGTAAGGGAGTGGGTGGGAGGACGGGCAGAGCGACTTACCACATTCAGAGCCTGCCCGTGGGGGATGGAGCCGAAGAAGGAAAGAAAACAGAATTTAGGAAGTGAGGCCTGGGCTCCCCACCTTGCCTCCCTGCCAACCCCTGTAGCCCACCGCTCTGAGCAGAGCAAAGAGAGGAAAGCGAAATGGAGGATGACTATGGACAGGGAGTGGGGGGGAGGGCAGGCTTAGAGGGGAAAGAAGTTCCCAATGCCCAGAATAAAAGACAGTCATGCCGAAACCAGTTTGGCTCAGTGGATAGAGTGTTGGCCTGTTGACTGAAAGGTCCCAGGTTCGATTCCGGTCAAGAGCATGTTCCTTGGTTGCGGGCACATCCCCAGTAGGAGGTGTGCAGGAGGCAGCTGATCGATGATTCTCTCTCATCGATGTTTCTAACTCTCTGTCCCTCTCTCTTCCTCTCTGTAAAAAATCAATAAAATATACTTAAAAATAAAAAGATAGTCATGAGGTTTTCTAGATCAATAAAGAGCCGGAAGTGAAGGTTTCTGGATATGCAGGCAACAGGAAATGAGAATTTCGAACCCGGAGGGAATAGGCAGGGAGCATTTCCTCGCTGGGACAGGGCAGAGGGAGCAGCGAACTCCAGTGAAGACCAGAGGAGCCCTGGGCCAGGGTGGCTCAGGCACCAAAAGGTCGCCGGTTTGATTCTCAGTCAGGACACGTACCCTGGGAGGCAATTGATGGATGTCTCTCTCTCTCTCTCTCCTCTTTCTCTTGCTCTCTCAAATCAGAAATAAGTAAATAAATAAATAAATAAATAAAATAATAATAATTTTAAAATGTGTTTAAGATAGAAAGAAAAGCATGTTCCCAGTAGGAGTTGTGCAGGAGGCAGCTGATTGATGTTAACTCTCTCTACCTCTCCCTTCCTCTCTGTAAAAAAAAAAAAAAAAAAATCAATAACATATATATATATATATATATATATATATATTTATTTATTTATTTATTTATTTTTAAAGATAGAAAAGACAGTAGAGAAGGTGTTTAGACCCAGAGAGAAAGGAAAGGGAGGCTTCTGGGTACAAACAAGGAATAGCGAGTGATGGTCCCCAAACCCAGAGCCAGAGGCAGAAAAGACGCCCTCCTCGGAGGAGCAGAACAGGAGGGCCCGCGGCCAGGAGGGGATCGGAAATCCGGGGACGGAGAGAGGAAAGGGATGTGAGAAGCCCAGGAGGATGTGAAGTGATCCGGGCACAGGAAGAGCGGGCAGGCCCCCGGGGACCGGATACGGGGAGGTGGGTCAGGCGGCCTTCCCAGCATGGCGGGAAGAGCGAGGAGGGCGCCAGGAAGAGCAGAGGGAGCACAGGAGCGGAGAGGAGGGAGGACGGACACAGCAGTAGCCGGAGAGGCCCGACACCCCATTCTTCTTGCCTGTCCCACGAGAGATCTCTGCCCTCCCTCTATGGATCTTCCCATGGTCCCCAGCCACCCCCTCCTGCTGCGCCACTAACCCCACCTTCGGTTCCTGCTCCCCCATTCTGTTCACCTTTCTGGGTGAATCTATCCCCATTTCTTGGTCTCTGTCCCCACCCCACACCCCCGGTGGCCTGCCCACTCTGCCCAGGGGGTAGGGTGGGGACAGAGACCAAGAAATGGGAATAGATTCGCCCAGACTTAGGAATCGGGGCTTAGGGTATTTGGCAGGTGCTGATTGGTGGTTCAGAGCTCTGTTCCTCCTTCTCTGGATCTATTACCCTCTCTGAATTCCTGCCCCCTCTTTCTGGGTCCCTGTCCCCTCCCTCTCTCTGGGCCCACCCCCCTCTCAGGATGTCTGCTTTGACCCCTACCTTGAGCTTGGACTGGATTTCCCTTGATTTCCTTCGGGCCAAGACCTGGATGTGACTAGAGACCTGGAGGGAGTGACAAGGAAGTAGATTCAGGCGAGAGTCACCTGCCCTGTGCCTCCCTCTCAGTGCCGCACAGGCTGCTGGGACCAGGAGAGGACACGGAGAACACACTGGCTGTCTCAGGAGCACGCTAACACGGGTGCGACCAGAACGGCCACTCTGGTTGCTAAGACTTCTTCCCCAGACCCAGCACATCCAGCTCCCCCTCCCCTTCCTGTCCTTCTCTTTGGCTCCTTTAGTCTCTTCTTCACAACTGCTAAGAGACTGTACCAAACAGGCATAGAGTACCCAAAGCTGAGAAGACAGACAAAAGCACCTGAACCGCTGAGACCGGATTGGCTCAGTGGATAGAGCGTCCGCCTGCGGACTGAAAGGTCCCAGGTTCGATTCCGGTCAAGGGCATGTGCCTTGATTGCGGGCACATCCCCAGTGGGGGGGGTGTGCAGGAGGCAGCTGATTGATGTTTCTAACTCTCTATCCCTCTCCCTTCCTCTCTGTAAAAAAACAATAAAATATATGTATATATATTTATTTATTTTTCAATATATTTTATTGATTTTGTACAGAGAGGAAGGGAGAGAGATAGAGAGTTAGAAACATCCATGAGAGAGAGTCATCGATCAGCTGCCTCCTGCACACCCCTCCACTGGGGATGTGCCCACAACCAAGGCACATGCGCTTGACCGGAATCGAACCTGGGACCTTTCAGTCCCCAAGCCAACGCTCTATCCATTGAGCCAAACCGTTTCAGCAAAACCAATAAAATATATATTTTTTAAAAAGCACCTGAACCACATCGTCCTCAAACCTGAACCTGCCCATACCAGGGCGGCCCTGACAAGACCAGCCCGCCCCACGAGTCCGTCCTGAGACCTGTTTGCGAGTCCGGGTCTTCCCTGTTCTCAGCTTGATGTAACGGGCAATCAGCTCATTCCGACCTGAGGAGTCAGAGGGAAAACAGAGTTAGCCCCGCAGCGGGACTTCCCAACGGGGAGGTCTGGAGGGGAGGGGAGGGGAGGGGAGGGGAGGGAAGGGAAGGGAAGGGAAGGGAAGGGAAGCCGTAGTCCCCAGAGGCCCGCAGCAAGCTGGTTGCTACATGGCGATAGATTAGGATAGAGAAATGCAGAGACCCAGCTGGCAGGACACAGGCTTTATTGGAGGGAAGGGTACTCCTGCTGGCTGCTTCGAGAGAGAGGGGCGGAAAAGAGGGAGGGTCAGGGTAAAAGCACCTTTAAGGGAGGATAGGGGGCGGGGCTTAGGGCACTCAGCACACGCTGATTGGTGATTAGGGACCTAGGGGATTTAGGAATGGGGGCTTAGGGTATTTGGCAGGTGCTGATGGGTGGTTCAGAGCTCAGGAATGTCTGGCCGCAGGTGGGGTTTACGTCTTGTCCACCGACTGGAGGAAGGGAGGATCTAGCACATGGAAGACGAGTTATCACTGCAGGTTTTGGAGCCAGACTGCCTGGGTTCAAATCCCAGCTCCGCCACACACTAGCTTTGTGGCCTTGGGCAAATCACGTGGCCTTTCTGGGCCTCAGTTTCCTCATCTGTGCGAATGGAATGCTAGCTCCTAGCCGAGTCCTAGTGAGGGTAGGAAGTGTTTTTATGCGAACAGTGTTTGAGGCACCATAAACGTTGCTTGCTGTCCCGTATTAATCAACTAGAGGCCCGGTGCACGAATTCGTGCACACGTGGGGTATGGCCTGCCCAGCCCGATTGGCCGAATCAGGCCAGGCCAGCCAGGGGGAGGGGATGCAGGAGCCATAAATGTTGCTTGTTATCTTTTACTCATCAATGGGGGCCAGGGCAAAAGGGGGGCGGGTGACTCACCGTACATCTTGCCTTCATCGGACAGGATGATTTTCCGCCGGCCGCAAGGCGGGTAGATGGCCAGGGCCTCCTGGAAGCTCTGCTCGATGTCTGGACTCCAGACCCCCTCTGCATCCGGACCCCCGTCCCCCCCAGCCCCCTCGCTGCCTCCGGTGCCCTCCTCACTTCCTTCCTCGCTTCCTGTCCAGGTGCTGCCATCGTCCAGGGGGGCCCCGGCCCGGGGTTCCCCCATCTGGGCCTGCAAGAACACAGAGCTCAGCGAGGCTCCCGGGACCCGCCCTCTCTCAGGGCGTGGAGAGCTGGGGGTCCGGACGCCTGGGTCTGGGGGGGAGGAGGCTGGGGCTGGGACTCCTGGGCCCTGGAGAAGGGGGCTGGGCTTCCGGGGAAGCTTAGGGTGAGATGTGTTGCCCTCTGGGTCTCCAGGGAAGCCTGGGGTGTGACGAAGCCTTGAAGACCCCATAGTCAGGCCCAGGGCCCATGAGGGCCGGTCATGTGGGGGGTATGGATTGCTAGTTAAAAGGAGACGGGAGTCGGGGCCTAGTTGCGGGAAGGGGGTTGAGAGGGAGATCTTAGTCCCACCCCGGGAACAGGTGCTGGGACGTGAGCAGCAGCTGCTGGAAAGGAAGGGGCACAGGCGCTAGGAAGGCTAAAGGCAGGTCCGGAGAGAGGGGCAGAGACCCAGAGAGCCAGAAAGAGGGGCCCGCAGACCCTGAGGGTGGTGCTCAGAGGCTCAGAGAGAGGGGGACCGAAACCCAGAGGAAAGAGGGGCAGAGACTCAGGGCAGAAACTCAAGTGGAGACCAGGAAAGACCCGCAGAACCACGGACTGGGGGGGGTGAAGGGCCCACTGCCATCGGGAGAGCCAGAACAAAGGGCCCAGGCATCCCCTCCCCCAGTTTCCCACAACCCCCACAAGGGGAGGGGCTGGCCAGCCAGGGCCCCGCCCCTCCACCCCGGCCCCGCCCCCGCCCTCCCCAGCCCCCCTGCGCCCGTGGGCTTGCGTCCAGCTCCGCTCGTTCCCAGTGACTTTCCGGAGGCCGGGAAGAGGGGAAAACTTTTTCCAATACAGTCCGATCCCGCCTCCCCGGCGGCTCCACGTCTCCCCCAGCTTTCCCAGGACCCCAGAGTCCAGGCTCCCATCCCCCCCCCAGGACCCCGAGTCCCGGCCCAGCAAGACAAAGACCCCAGGCCGAGCCCAATGGCGCTGCGGCCGGTCAGGACCCCCAGAGGCCGGCATCCCAGCCCAGCTCTCCCCCATGTGGCCAGACAAAGGGACGGAGCGGCCGGCCCAGCAAGGTCCCCCCGAATTTCCCGCCCCGGGCCCCAAACTTCCGAAGAGACAGGCTGAAGCTCCAGAAGGCCCCGTAGCCCGCCTTCTGGCCACCGGGGAGGCCCCTTTTCTCCCAGGAGGGGGGCCGGGCACCCCCAAATGGCACACACGAGCCAGTCCGGGTCCAGAAACGCACACAGAGTCCCTTCTGGCTTCCAACCACAGACACACACACCCCGCCGAGGTCCCCTGCCCTCCCCACCCCCAAACTTAGACACCCCAACTAAGGCCAAAGTTCCAACGTCGCCCCTAGCCTCGGTCAGAAGCGAAATCTCGAGGCGCCCCACCCCCCAAAAAACCAAGAAGGGTGCATGCAATTCAGAGGCGGCCCCACACACACCCCCTAAAACTCCTACCACGTAAACTTTCCACCCCAACTCACACACCCCAAAAGCAGGATCCCCGACTCCCGCCGGCGCCTCCCTACCTCCCGGCCTGGGGCTGGGGAGCCGGGCGGGCGGGCGGGGCGCTGCGCGGGGGAAAGTTGCCCGGGAGCTTTGTTTGGGAAAAGTGGGAGGGACCGGAGGGGGGGCGGGCCCGGGCCGGGCACCGGACAGCGGGAAGGGGGGATCCGATGGTGACAGTTGGAGGATTATGCTTTTTGCTTTGGCCAAAGGAAAGGGGAAGCCAGCGGGGGTCTGATAGCATCTTCGGGATTCGTATGCTTCCATTCCTGGAGAGAGGAGGGTCGGGGCTCCTGGGGCTGCGGGAGGAGGGGTGTGGGGCCTGGACTCTGTGCCTCTAAGTACTGTGTTTGTGTGTTGGGGATGTGGAAGCGATAGGAGCACAAAAGGCTCTTTCCTGCCCAGCCTCCGGTATATCTTTTTTGAGGAGGGACGTGCAGGGCTGTGCTTTGATTGATTTCTGTCCTAACTGGGTTTCCTGGTGACCTCACCAGAGTTAGAGAGTTGCGGGCGAGGCGAGATCCATGGAGGTTGAGGCTCCCGCACCCACGCCAGGCTCTCGTGGGCTAGAGGTGGCGCTGTGTCCCGGAACCGAGACACACACCCGGGACTTGAGTGCTCAAACTCACGGGACCAGACCAGGCTGGTGTCCGGACTCTGGGGGCCTGAGAGAGAAGGGGGCCCCAACTCTGAGATCTTCCTCCTCCTTTTCTTCTTTTTCTTTAATATATTTTATTGATTTTTTTTTATTTTTTTTTTTTACAGAGAGGAAAGGAGAGGGATAGAGAGCTAGAAACATCGATGAGAGAGAAACATTCACCAGCTGCCTCCTGCACCCCCCCCCCCCACTGGGGATGTGCCCGCAACCAAGGTACATGCCCTTGACCGGAATCGAACCTGAGACCTTTCAGTCCACAGGCCGACGCTCTATCCACTGAGCCAAACCGGTTTTGGCTTCTTCTTCTTTTCTTTAAACTGACCATTATAGTAAATTACAAAATCTGAGCAGCAACGTAAATGTGTTTCTTGAAAAAAAAAAAAAAAAAAAAAAGCCTGAGTTTCTTGGAAACTGGGGAGCAGAAGACTGGCTTTCGTGTTTCTTGTAGAGGGGTTAGTGGGACCCAAGAGGGCTCCGGGTTCAGCGCCTCGGGGTGCATTCATCATTTCAAACATCGTTTCAAACACTGAAACACATCGTTTCAAAGACGAGAAGCCACACGGAGAGATCTCAGGGTAGCTGCAAAAATGGGGGGCGGCGAACCAAGAAGGACTGGCTGCCCGTGACAGAGGGCGCTGGGAGCAGGAGCTGGACCCAGCGCAGAGGCGTGGCCCGGGCCCGGGCCGGGGGGCGTGGCCAGTGAAGTGGGCGTGGCTCCAGGGAAAGGGGCGTGGCCACCTGCGGTTGGAGCGGGGGCTGGCCAGACCCGGTCTCTAACGGCGAGGTCAACCGAAAGGGGCGTGGCCTGACGGAGCGTGGTAGTGAAACCAACGGCCGGCTCGCTCGAGGGGCGTGGCTTCCAACGACTAGAGGCGTGGCTAACCAATAGGGGGCCTCGGCTAGTAGGTGAGGTCACGTGTGAGGGCGTGGCCAGACCGTAGGGGCGCGGCTTAAGGGCTCGCGGAGCTCATTCAACGCTCCAGGTGTCCCGCTGGGCTCGAGACCAGAACTGTTTGGATTTAACAGTCGGCGGATGGCCCGAGTCTGAGAGAGCCCAGTGACCAGACTGTGATCTAGTGTAATAGAGGGGGAGAAGGAGAAGGTGAGACGTGAGATCTGGGTATGAACGTGGCGGGAGGAGAGGGATGCGATCCGGGTGTGAAGCAAAAAGCCCAGAAGAGTCGGGCCTGGGAGGGTGCAGAGACCTAGCACGACGGAGGGGGTAGGAGCAGTAGAGGAAAAAGGGAGAGGGGAAATAGGTTTGGGGCTGGGGAAGAGCTGCTTGGACAAGGGGTAAAACCTGGGCAAGGGATAGGAAAGGCGTGATTGTCTTCGGTGGGGACTCTGACCCCTACCGATGCCACAGCTTCCTGCCGCGGCCCACCATGTGGCACACGCTGGCGCTGCTGCTGCTGCTCCCCTCTGCCTTGGTGCCCCCCTCCACTGCAGCCCCGATCCGTGATGCTGACGCCCAGGAAAGCTCCTCAGGTTTCCTGGGCCTCCAGAGACTGCTACAAGGCTTCACCCGGCTTTTCCTGAAAGTGAGTGAGGGCAGGGGGTGGGGAGAAGAGGTTCCAAAGAAGAGGGACAGGGATAGATGGAGACTGAGAGATGAAAAGGGTTCGAGGAAACCATGGGAGACAGGTCAGGGCCAGGCAGAAGGAAGAGCGGGAGTCAGAGGGACAGAGAGCAACAGGAAGACCGAGAAGTAGAAAGAGGGAGGGAGACAGGCAAAGGGAGACAGAAAAGAGACTGAGGAGTGGGATAGAACAGAGACAGGAGGGCATGAGGGGCAAAGACTGGGAGGTAATGGGGCAGAGAATAAGGATGGGGGCCTAAGGGTCACAAGACGGAGAGGGAAGGGAGTGACAGGGACGTGGCGAGGCCTGGGGGCATCCTGGCAGGGCTGCAGAAGGACTGGGGCGTCCTGAGGTCCAGCTGCTCCCCTGACCCTCTGCTGGCCCCAGGATGACCTGTTGCGGAGCATAGACAGCTTCTTCTCGGCCCCCATGGACCTGCGGGGCCTCCCTACGAACTATCACCAAGAAGAGAACCAGGAGCGCCAGCTGGGGAACAGCACTCTCTCCAGTCACCACCAGATCGACAAGGTGCCTGTGCCGTGAAGTCCCTCCCGGAGTCTGCCTTGGGTCCCTCATGCTGTCCTGTCTGATGGGCGGAGGGCAGAGGACGAAAGCAGTTTTGCGCTCGCTCTCTCTCTCTCGCTCTCTCTCTCTCTCTCCTCCCACCCTCACAGGTGACCGACAACAAGACAGGAGAGGTGCTGATCTCCGAGAAGGTGGTGGCCTCCATTGAGGCAGGAGATGGGAGCCTGGAGGGTGACTGGAAGGTGAGGAGAGACCCCCACCCCACCCCCACCCCCAAAAAGTTTTGTCATCAGCTGAACGGGACTAACCAGCTCCCAGTGATGCGGTATTCACCCTCAGAGTCCACCCCACTCACTCACTTAGCAAACTCCAGAGGCTTTTGTAAACCAGGAAGTGCTTTTTAACCCCAGATGCCCAGTCAGCATCACCCTCACCAACACCAGAGTGTGTTTTTAAATATATTTTTATTTATTTTTCACAGAGAGAAAGAGGGACAGAGAACTAGAAACATCGATGAGAGAGAATCATCGATCAGCTGCCTCTTGCACACCTCCTACTGGGGATGTGCCCACAACCAAGGTACATGCCCTTGACCGGAATCGATCCTGGGACCTTTCAGTCCGCAGGCCGACCCTGTCAGATGTTAACAGCGACCTGGCCTCCACAAACTAGACCGAGGCACCACCCCACCCGCCAGCTGCGACAACCAAAATGCCTCCAGACTTTGGCTGAGAACCGATGGCCTAGATTCACCCCTTGTTAACCTTTTACCATTTTCACTTTTGTATTTGTGAACCATAAGACAATGGATTATTCTTTTTTAATATACTTTTATTGATCTCAGAGAGGAAGGGAGAGGGAGAGAGCTAGAAGCATCAGTGATGAGAGAGAATCTTTGATCGGCTGCCTCTTGCACTCCCCCTTCTTCGGCTTGAGCCCTCAATCCGGACATATGCCCTTGACGGGAATTGAACCTGGCACCCTTCAGTCTGCAAGCTGATGCTCTATCCACTGAGCAACACCAGCTAGGGCCAGGACAATAGATTACTGACATCATGGCACTTCACCCTAAGTCCTTCAGCAGATTGAAGATTAATGCATCTTCCACATGACCACAGTACCATTTCCACACCCAGGATGCTTAATGTCAAATTGTTGTCTCCGTATTAATTTGCGAGGGCTGCCGTCACAAAGTACCACAGGTTGGGTGGCTTAAATAACAAAAACTGGTTGTCTCAGGGTTCTGGAAGTTAGGTGTCCAAGATCAAGGCTGGTTCTTTCTGAGGACTGTGAGGGAGAGTCCCTTCCATGCCCCTCTCCCGCCTTCTGGGGGCTTGATGACAGTCTTTGGCAATCCTTTGTGTGTAGAAGCATCACCCCATCTCTGCTTCATTTCCGTATGACATTCTCCCTGTTTGCATTTGTATGTATAAATTTCCCCTTTGCATAAGAACACCAGCCATATTGGATCAGGGCCCGCCATGATGACCTCATCCTAACTGACTACACCTGCAATAACTCTATTTTCCAACAAGATCACATTCTGAGGTCCTGGGGGTAAGGACTTCAACATATAAATTGGGAGGAGCACTGTTCAACCCATGACAATCTCCTACAGGGCTTCTCAGACCTCTAAGAGAAACATCAATGATGAGAGAGAATTGTCGATCAGCTGCCTCTTGCACGCCCCCCATTGGGGATTGAGCCTGAAACGTAGGCATGTGCCCTGACCGGGAATCAAACCATGACCTCCTGGTTCATAGGTCAGTGGTCAACCACTAACCACTAACCACTCTGGCCAGGCTCAGACCTCAACTTACTAAAAAGCAGACTGACTCAGTAGGTCCTCCTCAGTGGGTGGGTTGGATCCCACTAATTTGCATGTCTAATGAGCTCCCAGAAGATGCTGAGGACGCTAGTCCACAACCCACACTTTGACCAGACAGATGTCAGTCTATATTCAAATGTCTCCGCTGGACCCGAAGTTGACTTGACTTTGGACCAGGATCCAATCAAGGACCACACATTGCAGCTGTTTTTTGGGGCCTGGAGCTGAGACGCACCTGAGGCCTAGATGTTATGTCTAGTTCGACCCAAACTCTATCTCTGTGATCCACAGACCCGAGGCTTTGTTTGAAGATTGTTTGATGCTGGCCAGACCCTCTTTGTCCTGAGGGCTCAATGCTTAAGGGAGGAGGGCTTGTATGACAGTCATACGAGACCATTCTCCAGCCCCCTGGTTCCTCCTCTGAGTCCACCACACGACTAGTGACCTGCCAGGGAAATAAAGGTCAAGGAAGGGGAGGGTCCAAACTACACGACCAGCAATACGCAAGGGAGGTGATGTCTCGTTGGGGGCGAAGTCCCACCGGGGCTTTCTGCCTGGTGACCTGTACCTGGCTTGTCATTCCTACTTGCACACACCTAACTGCCTACCACACTCCCCTCGATGATTCTTGACTCTGATTCCTTTAATGGAAAGGGCAATAGGGTGTCTTCTGCAGCTGCTTCATGCTGAAGAGGGGTAGAGTTTTCCTTCAGAGCCAAGTGGCCCTTGCTCAGAGGGGCCGTGAGGCCTGGGCACAGAAGGAGGTTTTGATGGTGTCTAGAGTCAGCAATGGACAACATTCCCAGAGTGCAAGTAGGACTTGTAACCTGGTGGAGACAAATTGCATTATAAATCTTTTTTTTTTTTTTTTTTTTTTTAGTATATGTTTTTACAGAGAGGAAAGGAGAAGAATAGAGAGTTAGAAACATCTATGAGAGAGAAACATCAATTCAGGTGCCTCCTGCACACTCCCTACTGGGTATGTGCCTGCATGTTTGTTGCCCTTGACCTTGATGCCCTTGACCAGAATCGATCCTAGGACCCTTCAGTCCACAGGCTGATGCTCTATCCACTGAGCCAAACCGGTTTTGTCTGTTTTTTTGTTTTTTTGTTTTGTTTTGTTTTGTTTTTGAGGCTTTTATCAGCTTCCAAAGTCAATTCTAATTCCTTAAAACTTTTCTGATAACAACCAGAGTCTATATATGTCCCTCTCAATCCTGACATTCCGGTCAAAGTATTAGCCAATAACATCAAAAAACAACACCCATATGCATGGCGATTATGGTCATGATTCTTTTAACGCCAAGAGCTTTTAGTACCAAAGCGCTTTGCACATTTCAAACCGCTACCAAACCTCGCAGTGCATTTAATCCTAAAGTGTTCTGTAATCCCAGCGGACATGTTAAACCCCAGAGAGCTTTTGAAACCTACAAAGTGTGTTTTCATCCCCAAAGTAGTTTACAAACCAAGTATTTTGAATCCGAAAGTGCTTGTAAACCCAAGCGCTTTGTAAACCGCTAGGAGGGGTTTTAACTCCCAAAGCGACCTGTAGGTGGCAAACGGAGCTAAATAAGCGGTTGGGTCTGAGAGTCCTGGGGTTTGACTGATCTTGTCCCTCCTCCCCAGGTGCCCAAGCTAGAGGAGAAGGAGGCCCTGGTGCCCGTCCCAAAGGCCTTGGACAGCTTCCACCCCGAACCCCATCCCCGAGTGGCCTTCTGGATCATGAAGCTCCCGCGGCGAAGGTCTCACCAGAGCGCCCCGGAGGGCAGCCACTCCCTCAGCGAGAAGGAGCACCGCCTGCAGGCCATCCGGGACGGGCTGCTGGAGGGGGCCCGAGAGGAAGCCCTGCAAAAAGGGCCACAGGGCTCCCCCCACTTCAAGCCGCCTGCCCGCAAGACGCACTTCCTGTACATCCTCAGGCCGTCTCAGCAGCTATAGGTGTGGGGGTGGGAGCGCCTGCGTGTACCCACAACCAGACCCCACCCCGAGCTCATGTGGAAGTAAAGTTCTTACATCGAAAAGCGCTCTCTCCTTTTAAGCACATGTCCCCACGCCTCAGTGAAACAGGCCATGGCAAGTCCCAACAATAAGATAACTAGGCAGTCATGGAAATGAAGCATGACACCACTAAAATAATGCACGGGTCAAAGGAGCAAATATCTTATTTTTTAATATATTTTTATTGATTTCAGAGAGGAAGGGAGAGGGAGAAAGAAACATCAATGATGAGAATCATTGATCGGCTGCCTCCTGCACGCCCCCTACTGGGGATAGAGTCTGCAACCTAAGGATGTGCCCTTGACCAGAATTGAACCCGGAACCCCAATGCTCTGTCCACTGAGCCAAACGAGCTAGAGCAAATTAGTAAATATTTTAATAATGGAAATGTGACATAGGCTTGAGTGTAGCTCAAGAGATTCTCAGGTCCAGTCAGTAGCTGCAGAGTTAACCCATGCGCCAAGAGGTCGCTGGTTCAATACCTGTTCAGGGCACATGCTCAGGCTGCGGGGAGGGGGCATGCAGGAGCTAGCTGATCGAGGTTGATGTTTCTCATCAAAGTTTTATTTTTTTTAATGTATTTTTATTTCAGAGAGGAAGGGAGAGGGAGAGAGAAACATCAATGATGAGAACAAATTATTGATTTGCAGCCTCCTGCATGCTCCACCCTGGGGAATGAGCCTGCAATTCGGGCATATTCACTGACCAGGAATTGAATCAGGACCTTCTGGTTCAGAGGTCAGTGCTCAACCACTGAGCCATGCTGGCAGGGCATCTCATTGATATTTCTATCTCTCCCTGTCCCTTTCTCTCCCTAAGAAAAAACTTTTTTAAAAAGTTCTTAAAACAAATTATGGCCTTAAGTGCATATACCGGTATTAGAAAAAAGGCTAAATGAAAAATATCACTAAGCACTCATCTCAAAAAACTATAAAAACTTAATTGAGCTATAACTTAAGATTTAGCACTCTATATATATGTTATCACTATAAAATAAATTTCCAGGTGGTACAAAATTACCCAGACCTCAAAAAAGAAAGGAACAAGAAATACTAAAGAGCCCTGGCCTGTGTGGCTCAGTGGGTTGAGTGTCATCCCATGCACTGAAAGGTTGCCAGTTGGACTCCGGTAAGGGATCTGAATATAATCTGAAATATTAATAAAGCTAATGAGGTCTACCACTTGCCATCCTATGCTAACAAAGCACATGGAAAACATTCTTACTGAATTCTTATAAGACCCCGGGTAGATACTATTTGGCCCCATTTCAGGGAAAAGGCTGCCTTTACGGGGATGATGTCACCAGTCTCACAGCGATGGCTCTAGATTTGTCCAATTCCATATCTCTTAACCACTCACCCCACTACCTGCCAAGCAGGTTCTTTCCCGGGCCTTAAAACAAGCCACCAATTAATAGCAAAAAAAGAACAAGGATTACCACCTTAAGTCCTTGAGATAACCTAGGAAGCAATTATCTTTATTTCTGGGAGGAAAACTGAGAGCAGCCATTGTGCCAAGGTCACAGCTGGGAAGTGATGGAACCAAAATTGAAAACAAAGCATGTCTCACTCCAGGCCCACAACCTCCTCATTATTCCACACTGCCCAGCACTTAACAGGCATGAATTCCATTCACTCAACTTTTTTTTTTTTAAGTGCCCACATCGGGCCAGGCATGTTCCATCCCCCAAGCAGTCTCCTACTGCATATAGCTCACATCCCCCTGTGGGTGACAGAACGCAAATACAGAATGTGTCCCGTTGTAAGACGTGCCGTGAGGACCCCTAAAAAGTGGATAGTAAGAGCTGGCCGAGAGTTTGGAATATTCAGCGATTGGAATATCTTTTGTCCCAAATCCCCCTTTTTGGGAGTCAATTTTGGATTGACGCTTTCTAGCCAGAAAAGCTGTGACTATTTTGTCCGCATTTTCTCCTAAAAGGGGGGAATGGAACCGTTTGGGAAAGAGCCTCGGGGGTCTATTACTACGTTGGGACTGGAGTCTCAAAAGAGCGCAGGAGCAGTGAGACTTGATTGTAACGGAAAGGGCGAACAGAAAGGCCACGGCTTGGTAGCTAGTAAGTGGGAATAAACAAGGAGACTCTCCGCCGAGCTCCCCCTTGCTTGAATCTATTTCACCGAAGCCTGGGGACGCCTAGAAGACCCCAGCGCAGTGGACAGCGCCCCTGCCCCTTCCCCGAAAGGCGACCATCCCTCCAGCCTTCACCCACTCCGCAGCGCGCATGCGCCCGCTCCACTCGGCTGGGCGCGCGCCCCCGCAGCCCTACGCATGCGCAGCCTCGTGGTAGCCGGTAACCGACAAGCGCGCACCTTCGCTCGACGTGCGCCTGCGTCGGGGGAGGAGCGCAGCGTGGCGGGGGGTAGACGCCGCGCGTGCGCGCTCCGTTCCGCCCCGCGTGCGCGCCCCGCCCCGCCCTCCGCCCCGCCCTCCGCCATCGTTTGCTTTTCCGGCGGGAGCTGCGTGCGTGCACCTCCACGCGGGCAACTGCTGGTCGTCGTCCGTCGTTCGTCGTCCGTCGTTCGTGGCCCTCGCCTGTGTCCCGGGAGTGGGACGCGGCCCCAGGTGCGCCCTGTTAGAGCCCCTCTCGAAATCCTTGTAAAACCGACAAATCCTGGGGGAGTGCCCCCAAAACCAGGGCCTCCTCCATGTCTTGTTAAAGGCCTTCCTGAAGTCCTGACCAAATCCCCTCAGAAGTACTGAAAGGAACCCACCAGGAGACCTCATAGAGGACCCTGAAATCTTGTCAGAATTTTTTAGGAATTCTGTCAGACTTCTTCAGACCCTGCCAGAGACCCCTGAAATCCCGTTCCTCCGCCTCCCCAAACCCTACCGAGACCCTCCGGATCCTGTCAGAGTCCCCTCCCAAATATGAGAGAGCTCTGAAATCCAGTCAGAGACCCCACAGAAACCCAGTAAGATACCCCAGAAATTTAGTCAAAGAGACCCCAGGAATCCAGAGAACCCCCAGAAATTCCATCAAAGATATCCCAGAAATTCAGTCAGAGATACCCAAGGAATTCAGTCAGAGACCCTAGAAATTCAGTCAGAGAGACCCCAGAAATTTAGACCCCAGGAACCTAGTCAGAGAAATGCCAGGAGTCCAGTCAAAGGTACCCCAGAAATTCAGCCAGAGAAACCCCAGGAATCCATCAGAGAACCCCCAGAAATTCAGTAAAAAAACAAACAAAAAAACCCTCCCCAGAGTTCCCGTCAGAGACCCCCGGAAGTCCTGTCTGATCCTGCTAGCCCCCCCTCCAAAGACCCCGAGATTGAACAGCGCCTCCCTCAGTCCCCCACCAGGAGCTTATCCTCCCCCCCAGCCCTGTCAGAGGCCCCCAGTGCCTGTCACACCCTTGCACCCCTTTCCCACTCAGGCTCCAGCGCCATTGCCCCCGGCTGGACCCTCCAGCGTCACCCAAACCCTAGGAGGGTCTCAACCCCTTTTTCTAGGAATCCTAAAAGCCGCCAAGAAGTGTGTCCGGCAGGGCTGTGGCCCTGTCTGGGGCCAGGGAAAGCGGGGTGTGGGGAGCACCTGGGGAGGAAGGGGAGCTATGCAATGGGGTGAGGACAAGCAGGCCCTGGGGGACCCTACTTAGACCACTTATTTGCTCCGTGTGCCAATTCAGTGGGATGGGCACCGCCATCCAGTGCAATTTGCTGCTGTTAATCCTCACCCGAGGGTATTTTCCATCCTTTTAGAGCGGGAGGGAGGGAGGGAGGAAGGAGAAGAGATTCCCTGGACCAAGAATCCAACCAGCGACCCTTCAGTGGGCCAATGCTCTAACCATTGAGCACACCGGCCAGGGCATCCAAAGCAGTTATTCATTAATAGCACCCCTTTGGCTTTTATTTGTTTTTATTTTTTTTATTGATTTTTTTTACAGAGAGGAAGAGAGGGATAGAGAGTTAGAAACATCGATGAGAGAGAATCATCGATCAGCTGCCTCTTGCAACCAAGGCATATGCCCTTGACCGGAATCGAACCCGGGACCCTTCAGTCCGCAGGCCGACACTCTATCCAATGCGCCAAACCGGTTTCAGCAACCCCTCTGGCTTTTAAAAATATATGTTTTGATTGATTTCAGAGAGGAAAGGAGAGAGAGAGAGAAACATCAGTGATGAGAGAGAATCACTGATTAGCTGCCTCCGGCACGCCCCACACCAGGGATCGAGCCCACAACCTGGGCCTGTGCCCTGACCGGGAACCCAACCGTGACCTCCTCATTCATAGATCGACACGCAACCACTGAGCCACACCGGCCGGGTCCCTTTGATGCTTGAAAGTGTGCTGGAGGTGGGAGGAGACGTCACACGGTCATCCTGGTTATAATTAATGTAGACAGGACAGAGGAGGGGCCCCTCGCTGCTCCCGGGAGCTGTGGGCCAGGGCAGGGCCACAGGCCTGGGAAGATCTGAGCTCCGTGGGCGTGAGGAGGGGGAGGGGCCTGGACGCGGGCCAGTGGGGAGAAGAGTAACAAAAAGGAAGGGTCCCAGGGACCCTCTGCCATGCCAGCCGAGGGGCCAGGGCTTAGTCCTCAGGGCACCAGGGAGCCGTGGGAGGACAGAGCAGGGGAGAGATGGGGTCAAACGAGTGCGGTGCCAAACCAGGCTGATCTGGCAAGGACGTCGGTAGCCCGAGGTGGCCAGGAGGGGACGTGTGAGCTGAGACTGGAAGGGCTGGCCAGGAGGGTGTCCCCGAGGCGGGAGCAGCGAGCCTGGTCTGGGGAGCAGCACTCAGCTCAGAGCTGCTGGAGCAGCGAGTGGGATTTGGGGTGGGGCCAGGCCACGGAGGCCTTGGATGCCAAGTCCAGGGTCTAGGCTCTGCCCAGGGGGTGCTCCGGAGCAATGGAGAGCAGTGGGCATGGGAGGGGCAGGTCAGCCGGGGGCCCTGTGGGTGTGGGTGGGCGTGGGCGACCGGAGGCTGAGGCCAGGGGAGAGGCTGCAATGAGGGCCCCTGGCGAGAAGGCGAGGCTGAAGCCTGGGCCACAGGGAGGGTGAGAAGGGGGCAGGGTAGTCATTGGGCAGGAAGACAGAGCTGGGGCCTTGACAAGCTGTGGGAGGAGGGCTGGTGGAGAGGCAGTGACCCCCACCCACTAGCCCCGCTTTGATCTCTGCCACCCACTCTTCAGGCCCCCCTTTGGCCAGCCCGCAGCTCCCCTCCATAAAACAGGTCTGAGCGGGAGGCAGGGTGGGCAGACAGGTTCTGAGAACCACAAAGGCCTGGAGCGCAGGTGAGGCAGGTCAGGCCCCACCCCCAGGTGGCCGGCCTGAGGAGGCCATTCCCCGCTGTCCTCCCAGGAGCTCTGAGCAGCCGGTCCCTTTCAGGCCCTCCCGGTGATGGAGGGAGGCTGTTAGCTTCGCCAGCAGCTGTGGAGCGACGAGGCCGGCCCATGGACCTACCAGAGAGCCCAGCGGATGGCGCTGCTGCTCAGAGTAGGTGTCTGGTCCCGTGTACCCTGCGGGGGGTGAGGAGGGAGCAGCGGGTGGCTGGGCGCCAGACTGTGGCTCGGGGTCTTGGGAGAGGTGGCTGGAGGCTCCGCGTTGGTGTGAAGGAGGGAAGCTGCCCTGTGCCCACCTGTCTGGACCCCTCATCTCCTTTGCTCCTAGACGCCAGAGCAGAAGCCTGTGTGTGCGGTGCCCCTGCCCGGAGCACCCTTTACCAGGGACTGCGGGCTCACCCCTCGCTTCCTTCAGCCTCTGTTTCTGTAAAGCAGCTGTCCTGTCACACTCACTCCTCTTTGCTGCTCTGCCTCTCCTAGCACTGACATCAGTCTGTCTTTCTGTCTACTCTCTGTCCCCCTGCTAGCGCATGAGCTCTGCCAGGCCGGCTCTGCTTTATTCTCTCTGGTATTTCCGGTTCCTAGAGCAGCACTGTCCAGCAGCATACAAGTAATTTTAAATTTTATTAGTAGCCATATTCAAAAGAAAGAAAGAAAGACCAAATGAATGGCAGTAATGGATGTTATTAAACCTTATATATCTACAATAGTTTCACAGTATCGTATAATCAATATAAAATGGATTGGAGATAATTTCCCCCCCCCCCCCCCCCGTGCTAAGTCTTCAAGCTCTGGTGTGTGCTTTATACTAATAGAGCATCTCAGTTCCTGCTGGCCACAGTCCACGCGCTCACAAACACGTGTGGTGGTGCTGCGCCAGAACCATACCTGACGCATAGTAGGCACTCGTTACTGTCCTTGAATTGGCTGGATGCAAACCACGTGCATGTGAAAGCCGCTTCTAGAGCAAGACGCTGCTTGGCGGTTGCCCTCTCGGAAACTCCTTGGCTGGGTGGGGAGCCCTGCGTGATGGCGAGGAGGCTCCCACCCTCGGGGAGAGGCCGGCCTAGCGTCCAGCAGCAGCAGAACCTGAGTGTTTGCTCAGGGCCCCAGGCTGAGCTGCGGCCTCAGGAGGTTTTCTGGGTGAGAAGGTAGGAAGCGGACACCTGGGTGGGGAGACCCGTGTGCCTGCTGATGGAGTGACTGAAAACTTCTCTGGCACCAGCAGAGGGCGTGCGGCCACTGAGGAACCGTGGGCCAGGGCTGAGCCAGCTTTGAGAGGCTCCTGAGGAAAGGGAGGGCACACCCAGGGGAGGTGGAGACAGAGGAAGACTCTGGGGTAAAAGACACAGAGAGACAGCAGAGGAGGGAGAGAGAAGGCTGGGGAGTGAACGGAGAGTCTCAGAGATATGGGAAGAGAAGCACAGAGACACAGAAGAAAATAGAAGCAAGGCACATGGAGAAGGACACAATGGGGAGAGAGGTGGAAGGAAGATGGAGAGAAAGAACAAGAGAACACTAGAGAAGGGCAGACACAGAGACAGGTGGAGACACTGGGAAGGAGATGAAGAAAAGGAGAGAAGCACAATGGCTTCTTCCTGCGGGGCCCTGGGAGAGACAGGACACAGGCGGATCCTCGGCCCCCACGTGATCTGTAACCACAGTCCTGGGGTGACTCCCGTTGCTCTCCCTGGCTGAGTGGTGCTGGGCAAGTGACTGCTCGGCCTCGGGGTCCTCCTCCATAACGTGGGTTCACTGCAAGAGGAGGAAACAAGTGCAGGGAAAGCCCTGGGCACGGGCCTGGCATCTCCCTCAGCTGGGTTCCTGCTCCCCTTCCCAAGGAGCACGGGCTCCACCGAGGGGCTGAATTTGAGCTCATTACACAGAACCTGTGAAGGGTGGAATGAGAAAGGGCACTCGTGCTGAAATTTCTTATGCCTCGGTCTCCTCACCTGTAAAGTGAGGCCCATGCAAAACCTTTCCTACTAAACTTCCACGCCAGGCCCTCCGCCAGGGCTTTTCCAGATTTTACCTCGTTCCTTTTCTAAGAGGGAAGGAACACCACCCAGGGGGCTGAGCCCCTTGCCGGGTTGTCCCGTGGGGCTGCCAGGCCTGTAGCCTGCGCGCAGCCCAGTGCTGTTCCCAGCAGTCAGGGAGCCTTGAAGGTCACTTCCAGCCGCAGAAAGATGCTGGGCTGTTCCTGAGGTAAAGGGTCTCCTCCCCTAGCTTGGCGTATTTCTGCAAACACTGTGGATACAGCAGTGGACAAACAGACCCTGGGGTGTGCATATTGTGTGTGTGAGCACGTGTGCATGTACATGCTCTTTACACACACGCACAAAACTAACCTTCCCAGTCCTGGGGAGCAGGATCACTCCCCCACCTCCCTGCCATTTCACTGCTTAGGAAATTGCAGCTCCAAAAAGAGGAGCAACTTGCCTACAGTAGTGCAGCTGGGCTCTGAGCTCCCGGCCCTGGGCTCCCCCCACAGCCAGCTTCAACTGGGCATGGTGAGGGAGAGAGGCCCGGCCCACCAGGCAGGCTTGGGGACCGGAGATGCAGCAGGCAGAATCGATCCAGGCTGCCAGGATGTTATCGGATTGTTCCTGGCTTCTGGGCCCTCCTTCACCCTCGGCTCCTCCCAGAATCCTCTCTTCTTTGCCCTCCCCTTCCTGTAGCCCCTCTGAGTACAGCTTGGGAGGCAGGGGGAGAGAGAAGGGAAGGGTGATTGCTCATTCTTATCTGGCTTCTGAGTGGGTTGGACACAAAGAATCAGACAGCTGGGGTGACTCCCGGCCTAAAAGATGGGGCCCACATCCCCAGGGTGGGGGTGAGGAGGTGACTCAAAGACCCTCGCATTGCTGCCCCCATCTGAAGCTTCCAGCTGTTCCCACCAGCGGGGCCTCCAGGGCTCAGAAGGCACTCCCCCCTCTGCGGGAGCCAGCTCACGCCTCTCCTCAGGGGGGACTGCCCTCTTGTCTCCTCAGTGTACCTCTGGGAACAGCCGGAGGAGTCGCGCCTGGAGACACCGCTCAGCTTAGAGGACCAAATACTCAACTCTATGTTCGAGGCTTGTGACCCCCAGAGGACAGGTGGGAGGGGCAGGATGGCGCCTGGGAGCCTGGGTGCGGGGGAGATAGGAAATACTAAGGGGCAGAGATGGGGGGCCTGGAACCGGGGAGCCTTAGAGAGAGGGATGAGGGCATGTAGGACGGTGGTTATGGGAAGCTTTAGGAACGAGTGGACAGGGCATGGAGGCCTTGCAGGCCAGGACAGAGGGGACGAAAACTTGGGGATATTAGGAGAAGAGGGTGGGGCCTCATTGCCTGGGGGAGGGAGGGGGAGAGGCCAGCCACTGAGGGCCTGGGGCATAGCTGATTCTCTGTGGTCCACCCTCTGAGCGGGATCTGATGACTTGTGGGAAAGTCCAGGTGAAAAAGTGGACATTGAGGAGGGGAAAGGACCTGCCCAAGTTGTCCCAGCCGGGCTGTGGTACAGGGGTGCCACCAGCCCAGCCAGCAATAGCCTAATGTCCCCAACTCCCACGCCTCCCCACCTGCCCCATTCCCTCATGACATGCTGTCTCCAGGCTCTGTGGCTGTGACCCGAGTGCTAGCCTACCTGGAGGCTGTGACCGGACAGGGCCCCCAGGACGCACGCCTCCAAACACTGGCCTGCAGCTTGGACCCCAATGGGGAGGGCCCTCAGGCCACCGTGGACTTGGACACCTTCCTGGTCGTCATGCGAGACTGGATCACTGCCTGTCAGCTGGATGGGTGGGTCCCTGTACCTCCACCCTCACCTGGGAAGTCCTTCCTAAGATCTAACCTCACACCTACTTACTGCAGCCAGCACCCTTTGGCACAGGGACCTCCGTGGTTGGAAGGAGCTGAGGAGAGAAAAAGTAAAGAGATGGGGTGGGGAGCAGCAGAGGGTCTAAGGACAAGGTGCCCGGGAAGGGGGTGTGAAGGGGGTCTGGGAAGCAGACAAAAGGTGCTGAAGGAGGAAAACGGGGGTGATGGGTTAACAGATGCCCCTCACCATCCCTTCTCCAAGCCCAGTCCTTGCTCTCCTGCTTTGCCATCTGGCCTCAGGCGCTAGCCATCTGGCCCCACCTTCCTCCCCATGGAGCTTACTCACACTTAACCTGGCCCCTCCTCCAGCCACCCAAAACCCCTGCTGGGTTTGAGGATGGCTGCGGGGGGTGGGGGTGGGGGTGCTCTAAGCCGCATCCCTTTGATACAGAGGATTAGAGCTGGAAGAGGAGACTGCCTTCGAGGGGGCCCTGACCTCCCAGCAGCTGCCATCTGGTGAGGATGCTTTATATAGAATGACACAGGTTGGCGGAGGGTCAGTGAGGGGACTTTCCACTTGGCACGGAGCAGGAGGTAGAGTGGGACCCAGGGACCTTTGCTCCAGCTTGGAGCTGTGGGTTTGGCCTTCTAGGAGTCTCTGTTACTGCCTCCCCACCTTCGTTGAACTTTGCAGGTTTTATTTCCCCCGAGTTGTTTCCAAAGCTTCTGACACCAGCTCTGTTACAGAGCCCACAAGGCTCTGCCCACCTCAGTCCCACCCAGGATGCCCCAGGCTAAGTCCCTTGCTCTCCTCACACACACACACACACACACACACACACACAGGCCTGCAGAAATCTGATCATCTGATCAGTTACTGCCCTGCAGTTCCGTTAGTTGATTTGCTCACCATAGTATCCCCAGGACCTCACACACAGGAGGTGCTCCCTAAACGTGTGTGTGACACTCCCCAGCCTTAGAAAAACAAAAGCAAGTGAAATAGCATTCCTTGGACCTCCTCCCTTCGGGCTCAGGGCCAAGGGAGGGATGTGACCAGGGGGGGGGGGGGTGTCAGCTCTAAGTGGTGGGAGGGCAGAAGGGGGAAGCTGGAGGGGAGGAGGCTGGGGAGGAGGCTGTGGTGAGAGCCTGAGCCAGGATGGGGGGTGGGATAGAGAGGAGGGTGGAACACAGTCGGGGAGGAGGGGGACAGAGCCTAGGTCCTAGTGGACTGGGGGGGAGTGTGGGCGGGGGGCGGGAGAGGAACAGGTTTGGGGCCAGTGTTGGGCATGGAAATTACAGGGCGCTCTGGGCTCAGGATGAACAGAGCCTTGTCTGATGCTGGTGTAGTTACAGCCCTGGGAGCAGATGGATCACCCAGAGCGAATGCTCTGAGGGTGGAAGCCAGACAAGGAACAAGCCCAGAGTCCTGGGTCACCCCAGTATCTAACGTCACTGGGGAGCTCACCACCCTCTGTCTGTCTCCCTCCAGGAGGCCCCGACACAGAGGAGCCAGCCAACCTGGAGAGCTTCGGAGGCGAAGACCCCAGACCTGAGCTGTACCTATCCTCAGGCCCCTCTACCCTCCCCCTGCCCATGACCTCCAGCCTGCCCAGGGCCAGGCTAGGGCTTGGGGTCCCTTGGGAGTGGGTGAGGGATCGGGGCTGTGCTAACAGCTCAGGGAGAGCAGTGCCGTCTCCCTCCTGCTCTTTCTCCCCAAGAGCTTGTCTCCCCACCACCCTCACCACCTACGTCACCTGGGAGAGGAGGCCAGGGCTGTGGTGGTGACCCTGGCCTTCCTGCCCCCAGGCTGGGCACCGCCGACCTGCTGAGCAGCCTGGAGGACCTGGAGCTCAGTAACCGCAGGCTGGCAGGGGAGAACGCCAAGCTGCAGCGCAGCGTGGAGACCGCCGAGGAGAGCTCTGCGCGCCTCGGGGAGGAGATCTTGGCCCTGCGCAAGCAGCTCCGCAGGTGGGCGCCCTGTGCCCGTGTCCTGACCGAAGCCCAGCCTCGCGCTCCACTCCCTCCGTGTCTGTGACCCCACAAATGTCCGTTCTTCTTTCCTTCTGTCTTTTATCTTTCTCTCGTCTCCCAGGTTCTTGTCTCTCAGCATCTCTTTAGTATTCCCTCTCTGATTCTCCATCTTAGCAGATTGTGCTGTCTTCCTCATGTCTGTCCTATCCCCTATTTTAGTCTCCCACTCTCGAGGACCTATCCCCTTATTTAGGTAGAAGTTGTCCTGTTCTCCAGCCTCAGTTCCTTCCCCCACACACACACCTTTTTTTTTTTTTCTCTGAGTCTCTGTCCCTTTCTCTCTGGGTCTCCATCCCCCACTGTCTCTGTCCGGGATTTCTCAGTCGCTTCTGTCTCTGAGTGGATCTCTCTGTGGTCTGTCTTCCCCTCTCATGGCTCACATGTCCCCGCCCCCACACAGTACCCAGCAGGCCCTGCAGTTTGCCAAGGCTGTGGATGAGGAGCTGGAGGACCTGAAGAGTCTGGCCAAGAGCCTGGAGGAACAGAATCGCAGTCTCCTGGCCCAGGCCCGGCAGACGGTAGGTTCTGGGCAAGGGGCACAGGTGTCCTCTCCCTTCCCCCTTTCTTGGACTCTGAGCAACGGAGCCTCACTATAGAGGCAGAGGTCACCCAGGCTTCCTCCGCCCTCCAGTCCTGCTTCAGGCTTTGCCATTCCTCTCAAGACACAGGGGGCAGCAGGAGCCATCTGGGCTCCCCAGCCCTGCTCCTCAGTGACCCAGGCCTGAGTGGGATCCAGGGGAGGGGGAAGGGCAATGTGGGGGCAAGGAAGCCCCAGCAGCCTTTGTCCTCTCAGGAAAAGGAACAGCAGCATCTGGTGGCTGAAATGGAGACTCTGCAGGAGGAGGTGAGCCAAGGCCCAGCGCGCACCCCACCTCTTCCCCGTCCTACCCCCGGTGCCTCAGACAGCCAGCAGCCTGCAGACCAAACCCCCCTCAGTCTGGTGAGGGGACCCAGGGTCCCAGTACGTGAATGTCTCTGCAGGTCGCATCACTGCATGTGAGAACGGGCACAGTGGTGGGAGTGTGGGGTATGTGGTGGCCTGCCTGGGTTCAGCTGAGGCCGCCTCCATACTAGGAAGCATGGGTCCCATCTCTGTGCCTCAGTGTCCCCACCTGTAAAAATGGGCAAAAGAATAGAATCTCCCTCATTGAGTTGTGTAAGATTTAAAGAAGGGATGCTTGTAAAGCCTTGGACACAGCATGGAAAGTGCTCAGTAAAAGTTAGCTGGTGTGGTTCACATGCATATTAGTTGTTGTTGCTTTTTATGGTGGAAAGAATATAGGCCTTGAAGTCAGCCAAGTTCAAATCACATCTCTGCCACTTACATGACTGGCAACCTTTACCCATGTGACTACCCCTTCCTAAGCTTAGTTTTCTTTTCATATATATTTTTTAATCCTCACTTGAGGATATGTTTTTAAAATCATTTTATTTTTATTGACCCGGGCGCAGAGGGGCGGAGGGAATCGAACCCGGGACCCCGGGCGCCGCAGGCGTGCGCCCTCCCCGCTCCGCCAAAGCGCCAGGGGCAGAGGATATGTTTTTATTGATTTGCAAGAGAGAGAAAGGGGGAGGGAGAGAAATATCAATCAGTTGCCTCCCACACATGCCCAATTGGAGATCAAAGCTGCAACCTTTTGGTGTCTGGGACACCATTCTAACCAGCTGAGCCCCCAGCCAGGTCCTTAGTTTCACAGTATTTTCTAAGAATGGAGAGAAAGGTATCTCTTCACCAGGGTTATTATGGGAATTAAATGACTGCTCTTAGCCCAGAGCCCAGCCCATAATAGGAACAGTCCCAGTCCCAGTTCAACCTCATGTTTGGTTCGAACCACATCCCATCTGAGACAGAAAACATCATCTGAGACCATTTTGAGTTTACCTAGTCCTTTTAGGTGGGAACTGAGACTCATCCCTTGATGGTGAGTCTCGTCACTGTCCCCCCACAAGGTGGCACCTAAGTTGCTGGAGACCCAGGCGGAACCTTTGTGCTCCAGGAGGCAGCGGTCCTCACTCAACATCTGTTCTCTCTGCTGGACAGGATTGATGTTCGTAGTCCCATCTGCTCCTTGGCCTTAGTCACCACTGCATGCTGGCATCCACTGGGAGGCTGCCATTGCCTTCTCATCTCTGGACATACGGTCCTTGTGCGTCTGCCAGTGCTGGCCCCATAAAGGCCACTGGGGCTCTCGCTCAGCCACTGCTGTACCCATCCAGGGGCACAGTGAAGTGTAGCTGTTTTCCTGTGACTGGCCACTGGGGCCTTCCTGGTCCCCCTCCGCCTCAACAACTCAGTTTCTATTCCTTTATTCACATGCCTTGTTGCTTCTGCGACTGAGCTGGGAAAGGCCTCTCTCAGATTCCCACATGTCCCAGGGGTTCTGTGGTTCAAGTGCATCCATTCCTTTCTTTTTAATATAGTTTATTGATTTCAAAGAGGAAGGGAGAGGGAGAGAGAGAGAGAAACATCAGTGATGAGAGAGAATCATTGATGGGCTTCCTCCTGCACACCCCACACTGGGGATGGAGCCCACAAACCAGGCATGTGCCCTTAACTGGAATTGAACTGGGGACCCTTCAGCCCGCAGGCCGATGCTCTATCCACTGAGCCAAACTGGGTAGGGCAAGTGCATCCATTCCTGCCCCCCTCACAGCTAACACCGCTTTGGATGTCTCAGGGCCTATTTTCTCTCTGTTGCTCTCTTCGATTCTCCTGCACCCCTTCCCCAGCCCTACTCTGCCTGGCCCCTTCCCCCCAAATCTTTGTCCTATGACTACATATGGCTGTTACATTTAAATCTAAAAATGTGTCTACTATTGTTTTCTTGCTCTTCCATGAAAATTCCCTCCCTGAAGCCTCCACAGTGTGAGGCATGGGATCCAGGTAGGATGTAACTGATTCTTCTAGAACTTCTCTTCTCAAGAAGCAGAGGCTTCCCTAAATCCTCTGGCAGAGCCTCCCTCTTAGAGCTCTTGGACCAAAGTGGCAAGTGATAATAGCCACGCCACTCCCTGGTGTAACAGCCCCGATGAGTCGGGAATCCTGATTAACAAGTGGTTTGGAAGGTGTTTGGCTTGTTTTTCTGTCCGTGGCCTTGTGATCACGGGGCTGTAAGAGCTCCCAACTTCATGTTCTCATTCAAAGCAGGACAAGGAGGGGCAAGGGCCCTCAGCAAATGCCCCTCTCATGGCTCTCTCTTTTCATCAGAAGGGAAGCTTTTCCAGGAGTAACCCCCCACCACCACCCCCAGCTGCGCGGGAGGCCGAGAGAATGAATACCTTCGGCCCCTGGAGGGGGAGAATGGCTGCTGGGTTAGCTAATTTGCCCAACTCCTAACTCGGACAAGATTTCCATCTTGATTCACCTCCAGGGCTAAGGCTGGGGACCACCTGCCCACACGAGAGAGGACCCCAATGAAAGCAAAAGGAATAAGCAGGGCGAATGGCAGCAGCAGTCCGCTCTTCTCGGCCCAGAAGTGCCTTGAGCTGTGCCTGGGACATCCTAGGCGCTCGATAACGAGCTATTCTTGGATCCCCCCCTCCACCTTTCTCCCCACTGGCTGCTGCCTCAGAGCATCTATAGACTGAGTTCTCAAGTTACAGTAGAATAATGCTGGAGTAAGGGACACTCAGACACTCAGCTTTCCCTGGGAGCACCTATGGAGCAGGGCTCAGGTTACTGCAGGAGAAGGCAGGAGCGGCTGAGTAACCAGGTTCCCTGCCGAGTAGCCCAGAATCCAGCCTGCAAATCCCAACCAGGTGAACAGATGTTGACACAGCATTCCTGGCCCGTCCTTCCTCCGCCCTTCACCTGGCATCCAGGCTGGCTGGGACTGAGAGGGAGGGAGGGCAGCTGATGGAGGACTGGCAGGGAAGCTGGGCTGGAGAGGAGGAGGGACTGGCCTTGGTATCCCCAGGGGCACCAGGATGAGGGATGTGGCAAGGGAAATAACTGCCTCCATGCCCAGAAATGTTTTCCCCATGATCCCTCATCAAAACTCAGTGCAACTTGCTAGGTTTTTGGTGCCCAAAAACTCTAGAATGGAATTTGGGGCATTTTATTCTCAGTGCTATTTCATAGCTAGCCCTGCCCACTGCCCTCTCCTGGCCTGCTTCCCTCTACCCCCCGCCCCCCCAACCCTCCCATAATTCTCCTCACCCTTGAGGATTCGCCCCAGCACTGCCGCCTCAGGAAGCTCCGCCTCAGGGCTCCCAGCAGGCCCAGGCCCTAGTCCTCAGCAGAATCCACCTCCCTCATTATCATCAGCTTCTGTGTTGGTCTCCACCTCCAGTAATGAACTCAGGACAAGAGATGCAGCTGGTTCCCCTTGGTCACCCAAGGCTTCATCTGGCTCAGAGGAGAGTCAGGTTATAAGCACAGAATTTGGAGTCAGATTTGAGTTGAGTCCACTTACCATGTGACCTTGGCCAAGTTTTTTAACTTCTCTGATCCTCAGTGTCCTCTCTAAAATTGGGGGTGACGGCAGTTAAAACTACGTTAGGATAGCCAGACATTACATTCTTCCTGAATGGCACAGGACATGCATCACAACACCCATGAAATCTGCCTGCCAAAAATTTGAACAAAGTCTGGACCAGGCCCTGGACCTACCCACCAGTGTATAGGAAATAAGATGCAGGGACATGGTGAATGTCCCCATGGAGGAGAAGAACACAGTAAACCAAGTGCCCCATTTCTACAAGACAAATAACATGGTTTCTTCTACAAAAGAAACCCCAAAAATGCCAGGATTGGGAAGTGGGGGGTCACTCAGATAAAAAGGATTGAGACATTTCAACCAAAAGCCTGTGGATCCTCATTCAAACAAAATAAATGTGAAACATTTGAAGGAGGAAAAAAAACACAACTTGAGAGTGAGATGGTACTAAGGAATTATTAATTTTGTATGGGTGATAATGGTAGGTATTATGGTAGGTATTATGGTTTTGCTAAAGGTAGGGTCCTTAAGTAGGAGATTAAAATGCAGGAGTAGTTAAATGTGAAATAATATGATGCCTGGGATTTGCTTTAAAATAATCTGGTTAAACCCCAAACAAAACAAAACAAAACCACCTGCATGATAGAGAATAAAGAAACTGGGAAACTGTATAATTATTGAAGCTGGATGATTGGTAAAGGGTTTCATTACACTTTTATTTTTACTTTTGTATGTAAAAATCCAAAATTTTAAAAATATTTGCAAGATTTTTTTCAATTACAGTTTACGTTCAATATTATTTTGTATTGATTTCAGGTGTATACATAGTGGTTAGACAGTCATATACTTTAAAAAGTGGTCCCCTGATATTTCCAGTACCTACTTGGCACCATTTATAATTATCATAATATTATTGTCTACATTTCCTGTGCTGTACCTTACATCCCCATAACTATTTTGTAACTACTGATCTGTACCTAATCCCTTCACCTTTTTCACCCAGTTCCCTAAACCCCTTCCCTTTTGGCAGCCATCAGTCTGTTCTCAGTACCTATAAATCTGTTTCTGTTTTGTTTGTTCACTTATATTTAGTTTAGAGTCCACATAAAACTATGTTGAATATAACACTTACCAAACACTTGATATATGTTGGGCACTGTTCTAAATATTTGTGCTAATAAATGTATTTGACTACCATCTATAGACCTGGGGAGTCACTCAACCTTTATGTGCCCGAGTTGCTTTTTTTTTTTATTGATTTTTATTTTATATGTTTAAATATATTTTATTGATATTTTTACAGAGAGGAAGGGAGAGGGATCGAGTACTAGAAACATTGATGAGAGAAGAATATCAACCAGCTGCCTCTTGCATACCCCCCACTGGGGATGTGCCCACAACCAAGGTACATGCCCTTGATCCTTCAGTCCGCAGGCCGATGCTCTATCCACTAAGTCAAACCAGTTTTGACTTTTAATTTTTTAAAGAAAGAGAAATATCATTTTTGTTCCACTTATGCATTCATTTCATTGGTTGCTGCTTGTATGTGCCCTGACCAGGGATGGAACCCACAACCTCAGCATATGGGTATAACACTCTAACTAATTAAGCTACCCAGCCAGAGCTGATTTGCTTTTATCTTTAACATAGGGGGTAAGAAATGAGGTTTTTTACTTATTTACTGCAAGGTGCTCAGTAAATGTTACCAAGTATCTTATTTAGTCCTCACAGCAGCCCCATGAAGTAGGCTGTATCTCATCTTCATTTTTATGGATGGGGGATGGACTGATGCTCAGAGAAACCAAAGCTGAGATTCCATAGGATGCTCAGAGGGGTTTCATGGGCTAACACACATAAAGTGCTCAGCATGAAGCCTGATGCACAGCCCGTGTCAGCAAATGTCTACTGTGGGCATTGGCATCGCCGTGTGCTGACGCGAACATAACCAGCCATTCCCCCCTCCAGAATGGGAAGCTGCTGGCTGAGCGGGATGGGGTGAAGAGGAGGACTGAGGAGCTGGCCATGGAGAAGGACGCTTTGAAGGTGCTGCCCTCCCTGGCACCTTGGCAACTTCCCACCACCCCAGGGCCCTATGTGCCATCTCCAGTCTCAGCCACCGGGGCCTGGTGACAGCTGGGAACTTCCATCAAGCCGTCGGGTTCCCAGGCCTACCAGGCAACTTGGCTGAAATTCCTGTCCACTAGCCAATGTCCAGAGCCCAGGAGGGAGGTTGGGGAGAGGACTTCGGGGTTGGGCAGGACAGATGGACAGACTCCTTCCTTGGCAGCGGCAGCTCTACGAGTGTGAACGCCTCATTTGCCAGCGTGACACCGACCTCTCCGAGGTAAGGGGCTGGGTGACATTTGCTTCCCTGGGCACCGGCCCATCTCCTGCCCTGAGTCAGGAAAGGGAGGCCTGCCTGGCTCTAATCCCGGGGTAAGCACACCGCCCAGAGGGGTCCCGGGGTTCTACCGAGGTCACAAGCACAGCCTGCAGGATCACGCCTGTGCTCTGCAGCTGAGCTGGGAAATGCCTCTCAGGTTCCCAGATGTCCCAGGGGTTCTGTGGTCCAAGTACATCCACTCTTGCCTGCCTAGGTTCTCCCTGTGACTCTCCTTCAGTTCTCCTACCCCTCCCCCAGCCCTAAGGATCTCCCCAAGAGCCCCCCAGATCTTTATCCTACATCTGCATACGGCTTTTACATTTAAATCTAAATTTCTCTATTTTCCAAATGCAATGCTGTCCCTCAGACCCTAGCCCTTCCCCAAGCTCACCCCGCCCTCCCCCACACTGGCACACCTCCACTCCTAGCCTCAGTGTCTTTATGAGGTTGGGCCCAGTCTCATTGGCTTTGGGCTTTCCCAGCGCACGTGCCACGCAGAGAGTCTGGCCAAGACCTTGGAAGAGTACAGAACAACCACCCAGGTAAGGCAGGCTCCCTCGCCTGCCCTTGGCGGCCCCCTGCTTGGCCTGGCTCTCCCCACTTCTCTTGCCATCTCTGAGATTTACTGCCTCTTTCTGTTTCTCACTGTGTCTCAAGTCTTCTCCTCTCACTTCCATCTCCACTGTCTGATGTATGTCCCTCTCTCTTTCCCACTCTGTCTTTTGGCTTTTTCTCTGCCTTTCATTTCTCTCCCTCTGTGTATCTCTGTTTTCCGTTCACTTTTATTCTCTGTGGGTGTCTTCTCACCACATCGCCCCTCCTCCTCTCTCTGTGTATCTGCCTGGCGTGTGTAGGTCCTTGTCTCAGCCCCTCTCTGGATCTAGTGTGTCTCTCAGGGAGACTCCTGTCTCTGTCCCTGGTCTTTAGGAGACTCATACACCTCCTGTGTGTCTTGCCTCTCTTCAAATCTGTTTCCGTCGTGCTGTATTGTTCCACGTGTCTCATCTCCGCCTTCCTCTGGTTTTCCTGGCTGGCAGTTACCTTCTGGGTCCTGCTGCTCTGTCTCTCCGTAGCCTCCTGTTTGGCTCTGCTTTCTTCCCCGTGTCCCTTGGCGGTGTGTGTCTTGAGGAAAGAGGTCAGGGGAGTAGAATTGACCTTGGAAGAGGACCTGGGGGGGGGGGATGGAAAACCAGGTGTCCCTCACTCCCTCCTTTGCAGGAACTGCGGTTGGAGATCTCCCACCTGGAGGAGCAGCTGAGTCAGATCCATCAGGGGCCAGATGAGTGAGTGGAACATGAGGGTGGAGGAGGCAGGGGGAGAACCCAAGGGCAGGAACCTCAGCCTCCGGCCCCACGGCGGGCGAGGGTGGCAGCCCCAGCATAGGCCGCCGGCCAGGTGGTGGGCAGGCACCGAGGCCCCCTCCTGACTGTGTGGCCAGGCTACCCAAAGGGGCTCAGGCGAGAGGAGTGGACTGGACCACGCTGCTGCCCCCATCACTGGGCGTGGAGATCCACGCCATTCAGCAGGTGGGTCTGCCACCCTGGGAACACCCCAAACTCTGACCCAGCCCTGACTCACCCTAACTCCCCGTCTCCTCAGGACCATCTGTCCTCACCCCTCCTTATCCAATTCTTCATCCTGGCACCAAACTCTTCCTGGTCCTGCTTCCACCTCCCCAGCCCAGCCTCATATCAGCTCCTTCCACCCCCACCCCACCCCACAGCCCATCTCCATCCCCATCTCTGACCTGGCCCTCCCTGACCTCAGAAACAAGAAGAGGCAGCCACCCATCTCTCCAGCCCGCTGTGTGGGGTGTGGCAGTGGGAGGACGGCACCAGTGAGAGCGATGAGGAAGCTGAGTTCCTGCCTGAAGCCCCAGCTGAGGGGCAGGTGAGCACGGGAGGGGCCATGAGACCAGAACTGGGAAAAGGGCCTGGGATCCATGTACCTGTTCTGTCCCATTCAATAGGCAATCGTTCACTGAGGGACACGGAACCCAAGCCAAACAGGACACCATCCTGCCTCCTGGGGACTGGCCTGCTAGTTGCAGGCAAAATGAAGAAAGCAAACACATTCCTTTGTGATTGTGATTGTTGTTGTTTAGGAAACACTGTCAGAAATCCCCTTATTTAAGATGGCACTACACCCTGGCCAGTGTGGCTCAGTTGTTAGGAACATCATCTAATACACTGAAGGGTCTCGGGTTCAATTCCCAGTCGGCACATCACCAGGTTGCAGGTGCATATGAGCGGCAACCAATCAGTGTTTCTCACATCAATGTTTCTTCTTTCTCCCTCCTCTGCCTCCCTCTCCCTCTCCCTCTCCCTCTCTCTCAAATCAATAAAAAACATATCCTCAGGTAAGGATTAAAACAAAAACTTTAAAATTTTTAAAAATTAAAAAAATGGTACTACATACATTTACAAAACAGTCAAAGCACAACATAAGGAATATAGTCAATAATATTGTAATAACTGTGTTTGGGGCCAGGTAAGTATTGGAAATATAGGGGGGACATTCTGTAAAGTATATGAGTGTCTAACCACTGTGCTGTACACCTGAAGCCAATACAAAATAATACTGAAAGTAAACTGTAATTGAAAAAATTTTTTAATTGTTACTCAATCCTAAAAAAAATAAATAGAATGGTACTACAGTGGGAGTGAACAGTATTTCCTGACACTGTAAAGATACATTAAGCATTTACTTTAGCAAACCCACTATGAAATCTTGAATTCAGCAGTAGCCATTGTTGCCTGGGCTGGTGTGTTCAGTGGTTAGAGTGTTGGCCCACAGACCAGAGGATCCTGAGTTCAATTCTCCATCAAGGGTGCATACCTTCGGGATTTATTACCAGCCTCACTAGGGGTGCCTACAGGAGGCAACCAGTGGCTGTGTCTCCCTCACATGAGGTTTCTCTCTCTCTCTGTCCCTCCCTCTTCCTCCCTTCAACTCTCTCTAAAAATCAGTGGAAAAAATACCTTCAGGTGAGGATTAACAAATTTAAAAAGTAGTGATTGTTTTATGAATTTTGTAGTAACCTGAACAATAATATTACATAATTTTAAATAACTGAGGCAACTCATCTTTTTTTTTTTTTTAAATATATTTTATTGATTTTTTACAGAGAGGAAGGGAGAGGGATAGAGAGTCAGAAACATCGATGAGAGAGAAACATCGACCAGCTGCCTCCTGCACACCCCCTACCGGGGATGTGCCCACAACCAATGTACATGCCCTTGACTGGAATCGAACGTGGGACCCCTCAGTCCGCAGACCGACGCTCTATCCACTGAGCCAAACTCGTTTCGGCTCTTTTTTATTATTTTTTTTTTTATCCTCACCCAAGGATATTTTTCCATTGATTTTTAGAGTAGAAGGGAGGGGAAGGGACAGAGAGCTAGAGAAATATCGATGTGAGAGAAAGACATTTACTGGCTGCCTCCTGCACACACGCCACCCAGGGCCAGAGATTGATCCTGGAACTGCAACACATGTTTCTAACCAGAATTGAACCTGGGACCATTCACTCCGCAGGCCAATGCTCTGTCCACTGAGCCAAACTGGCTAGGGCGACACAACCCATCTTTAATGTTCACACTAAGAAGTGAGGTAGAAACATCAATGATGAGAGAGAATCATTGATTGGCTGCCTCCTGCAGGGCCCTCTCCTGGGGATTCAGCCTGCAACCCAGGCCTGTGCACTGACTGGAAATCAAACTGACTTCCTGGTTCATAGGCCAACACCCAACCACTGAGCCACACCGGCCTGGCTCAGGGATGCATTTGGAAAACAGTGCCAAGCTGAATGAGATGTCTCTGGAGAAAACGGAGAGGGACCTTGGTCCTGAGGGAGAACAAATGATCCAAGACTGGGACCCTGGGAGGATAATGGGGTTTGAAAGGGACCACGGAGCCCCTTTGGGCCCAGGTAAGAAGTTTGGGGGACCTGGCCTCCTGGGTTCGGAAGAAGAAGAAGGGCTTGGAGTGGTCTAGAACCACGCTCCAGTTGCTGGTTTCTGCCGGGGGCGGGGGGGGGCGGGCGCGGGGATCGGTGAGGGGATAGAGCCATCCCCGAGGAGGGCCACGAGGAAGGCAAGTGTTTTAAGATGGTGAATTCTTGAGGTGGTGTAGCCCGGAGACCTAACCTCTTTTCTTCCCCCAAATGAACTTCCAGGGAGAGCCAGCGTTCCAGCATGGAGGAAGGAAGGAGCGGTCCATGTGGTAAGAAGCCTGCTCCTCCCGACCCCATCCTCTACCTCCAGGTTCACCGATTCTCAGGCAGAGGGAACAGAAGGACTTTAAAAGCCCTGCTGGAGCCTCATCACTCACTCACTCACTCACTCACTCACAGGCTGAGGCCACCCTGGCCTGGGCACCGGCATGAGTCAGACGCAGCCCTGCCCGCAGAGACTCCCGGCCCACAGGGTCCCAGGAGGACATCCGCACCCGGCCCCCTGGGGGGGGACTTCCTGGGGAGGCGGTGCCTGAATGGGGTCTTACAAGAGTATTCGTACAGGAGCCCCTCGTAAAGGAAGGCCATTGTCAGGAAGACGGGACAGCTCAGTCACCAGGTCGCTCTCGCTGAACACGCCTCTCCAGTGCCTGAAGGGAACCTGGGACAAATGAGCAGCCAGGCAGTCAGGAAATCACGAGGGTTCAAATCCCAGCTCAGTCCTTCTGTGATGGAGGACGGTCGGGCAGTTGGCATGATGCCGTGGGCCTGTGATTGTTAGGAGCTTGTGTGCAGGCCTTTGCGGAGAGAGAAAGCACTAGATGTCTGCAGGAACCCTCCTCAGGGCCCTGTCCTTGGGGCGTGCGGTTTCCTGTGGTGCCACCCTCTCCCCACCCCTCCTCAGCTCCTGGCTGTCACACTAATGAGCTGCCTGCATGGCTCTAATTGGTCTGCCTGGGAAAGCTGAGGTTGGGAGGGACGGGCCCGGAGATGTGACCTCCCTCAGTCACCAGGACATGGGAGGGAGAAGGAGGGGAGCAGCAGCCGGAGCAGGGGCTGGGCATCTGAATGGGGGCCAGGGGTAGTGTGATGCACAGATCGGGAAGATGGGGTGAGCGAGGCAGTGAAGTGCGGTGGCCCTGGAAGTGGCGAAGGTTAAGGGCCTGAACCTTGGGGGGCTGGATGCCTTTTGGGGTGCTGGTTGAGGAAACGGCTGTATCCTGAGGGCTTTGGGCCTGAAACTGGAGGGCCAAACCCCTGTTCCCAGTGGAGGTGATGGCTGGCAGTGTGGACATCCGGGCCTCCAGCGATGGCCAGGCTGGGCAGCTTGAGAGCGAGCTCCAAAGAGGCATTGCAGGGGCTCAGGCACCTGGAGCCTCGGTGGGGCAGAGGCTGGGGCTCGCTCACACACACACACACACACACACACACACACACACACGGAGAGAAATGGCCTGGGATGGCAGTGGGCCTTCCATGGTTGGGTTCTGGAGTCCAAGTCATGAAAAAAGATCCAGTAAGACTGAGGCTGTGAAAACGGCGCGCCCAGCGGGTAGGAAGCCGGGGCAGGGTCCCGCGGGCCCTGGTCTGAGCCGTGGTGCTTGGGGGTGAGAGCTGGAAGCTCGGTCCTCGGGGCATCACGGAGCCCGAGGAAGCCGGTGAGATGGAGAGGCCCTCGCACCCTCTTTGGCCACAGATCCGGGTCCATTGCCCTCAGGGCCCCAGCTGGGAGGTCCCCTGAGCCCCTCACAGGCAGAGGGAAGACGCTTGCAGTGACGTTGTTGTTGCCCCAGGTTGCCCAGAAGAGAGGAAGAGGAGGAAACGGAGATCCACGTCACGGTAGGCAGTCCCCAGCACCCCTCCCCAGTCCCCATCCGCTCCGGCCCTTGGAGGGACTGGTGTCCTCACAGCTCCTCCCAGCTGCCGCTGCGCCCTCACTTCCCTGCGCAGACAGAAAATCGTTTGGCCGAGATAACAAGGCCCTCCTGTAGCTAATGAGAGCGGATGGTGCTGAGGGTGGTGGCCTGCGGGCTAGTGGGCGGCCAGAACGCTCCCAGGGGACCCCCTCCCAAGCGCACACAAGGCTGCAGCCGCCACGCCACCGGCCTCACTGACACGGCTACACCCCCGGATTGCGAAAATGCACACGCACATGCGCCCACACACAGGAAAGGGCCAGGCCCTGTGCTTTTTCAGTCCCGTTCCCAGACAAGGAAAGGGAGGGAGGGAGGGGAAAGTGACGTGAGGGAGGAGCCTGCAGCCTTGGCTGGGGGGGTGAGAGCCGGAGTGTGTGCCAGGCTCTGCTCAGGCTCCCGGACCCTGCAGGGTCCGACCACCCCACATGGGCTCTGAGCAGCCGAATGCAGAGCCCACCTCCCTCCCGCCGCACCCTCTGTGGAGCCCGGTCCCCCGTGTCCTCGGGCGGGCGGGCGGGCGGGGTGAGGACCCTCCCCGGCTCTCGGTGGGTGAGGGTTAGGGATCCTGCCAGAAAGGGCCTGGCCCCAGGCCTTCACCGAGCAGGCCTGACGCAGTAGGTGGCAGTGGTGAAGGTGGTAACTGGTGTTCTGTTATTGGTTATTTATTCTGTCTTTTTATTGCCGTTGGACACTTCAGAATCCAGTGGAAGTGGAACTAATCAAATTGAACAGCTCACACCGTTATCGGGCACTCACTATGTGCCAGCTCTGTTCTGAGCCCACACCCACTTTTTTAACCTGAATTCACTCAGTTTCCACTTAGGCCTGTGAGGTGGGCCCTGTCCTCACCCCTGTCCAGCAGGTGGGGACAGCGGGGCGTGGAGAGGTGGGGTGATGTGCCAAAGGGCACAGGCCAGAAGCTGGCAGAGCTTGGACCCCAACTGGCAGTGTGTTTTGGGGAAGCTCACACTGAGCCATTCATTCACTGTTCCACCCCCTTCCATGAGGTCACTCTGCCGGGACCCCCTGTCCCAAGTTTGTCATCTCCCCTGTCCTTCCAGGCTGATCTCTCCATCCTTCCGGGAGACCCTCCCCCTGGAGACATTCCAAGAAGCCCTCCTGAGAGGTACGAGGACACAGGCCTGGGAGGGACCCGGGGACAAGGTGCAGTGTGACTGCCTGCCTCCTCCCCCCAGCAGCCCCTCCCAGCCAGACCTACAGCACGCGCTGGTGCCTGTGGAGAGGAAGCTGGTTCCAGTTAGGAGGCCAGTCTGGAGCCACTTCTGCCTGTGCCCCCTGCACCCCCAACCCCAGCAGCTCAGGTGAGCCCCATGGCCTCCCCAAAAGGAAGGTGGTGGTCAGTCATCGGGACACAGACCCCCCGGCCCTGCCCTAAGCGCCATCCTGCCACCCCACAGGGTCACGCGGCAGCCGCTGATTCCCACTCCCGTCCTGGGTTTCCTGCTGCTGCTGCTGCTCTCCGTCCTGCTGCTGGGCCAGCCCCCGCCCCCCACCTGGCCCCACCTCCAGCTCTGCTACCTCGGCCCCCCGCCAGTGTGAGCCAAGCTCCCCGCCCCTCAGCAATGTCCAGTTCAGCGAATTTCTCGGTGGTTCCTATTGTTGTGCCACTGTTAGCGAGACCCCAGATGCAGTTCAGTACTCGAGTCCATACCCCGGAATGGGGTCTTTATGTGACATCTCTTGGTTTTGTGATGTTTTTTACTACATTTCTTTATAATAGCGAAACACTCCCAATAATGGAGCAAGTGCTAGGGATTTATTTCCTCACAAAGGAGCCTGGAGAACAGCACGAGGCCCACAGCTGCTATGACCCTCCTGGCCCTTCCCTCCTGCTCCGGGATGGCGGCCCTTGTGGCTTCACCCATCATCTCTGCGGAGAGGTGATGAGCGCTTTTTTATGAAGAAAAGCAGAGCCTTCCCAGAGCAGCTGCGGGCCTGTGTTTATGTCCTGTTGGCCGGACTGTTGGGCATCCTCGCCCTCGCTGCAAGGAGACCCAGCACCTCTCCTGGCGGGGAGGGGGAGGCGGTGTGGACAGGCACAGCACAGGTGTCTGTCTGCCCTGCAGAGGGCCAGCAGGAAGTGCACCATTTGTCACCCACAAGCACAGCTGCCACGGCTGGGCCTTAAAAGATAGTGCTGCAGAGAACAGGCCCCGCGTCAGCCGAGGAGCGTGCGTTTCCCCGGGGTGATGGGAGGTTTGGGGGGTTTTGTTGCTTGTTTTTGGTTATTTATGTCTTCGTTGAGGTGTAACTTACATACAGATAAATGGACAAATCTTTATCAGCTGGATGAATTTCTGCATGTGTAAACATTTGAAACTAAAACCCGACCCAGGTCAAGATAAGACTGGTTTCAGCACCACAGAGGCCTCCCTGGGAGGTTTTGGGCAAGGGTGGGTCCCCCAAAAGGCACCCAACTCAGCCTGGAGGCGAGAGGTTTCTCCCCAGATCCATCCACCCGTGTAGTCTTGAAAGGGGGGTGACGCTGGTTACCCTGAGCAGGGGCTGAGGAGGAAGCTGCTGGCAGAGGAAGTAAATGTGTGTGAAGACCAGGGGCTGGGAAGGACCCTCCGTGTGAGAGCCACAGGCAGCACCGCGCTGCTGGGAGTAAAGCGAAGAGCACGGCCAGCGTGGCTCAGTGGTTGTCAGCCTGTGAACCAGGAGGTCACAGCTCATTCCTGGTCTGGGCGCCTGCCAGGGTTGAGGGCTCGACCCGTGAGGCAGCCAATCAGTGGTGCTCCCTCAGTACGAATGCTTTTCTCTCCTTCGCCCTTCCTCTTTGAAATCAATAAATACATATTTTTAAAAATTTAATGACAAGAAAATGATTTGGAGCCAGGAAGAATTGGAGGCTACAGATGGTGAAATTAAGACAGAGAGGTGGGCAAGAGCCCATGAGGGTTTCTGACACCAGCATGAACTTGATTCCTAAGTGCCCAAGAAAGGGCTGCGAGCAGAGAAGGGACAGAATCAGCGCGGAGTGGAAAAGAGACCGAGCCTGCACTGGGGAGGAGAAATGGGGTGAGGCTGGGGCTGGGGCCCAGGTGGGAGGGGAGGTCTGAGCGGGACCTGGTGTGCGGGTGGCACTGACAGGCTGTGAGGCAGGGGAAGAGGAAGGACAAGGCCAGTGCCTCACCCAGTGGCTCAGACTGAGGCATCCCCAAGATGGGGAGCCTATGAGAAGGAGCTCACAGAGGATGGGGTGGGCGTCAGGGTTCCAAGGGTGGCTGGAGCGCTGAGCCTCAGTCTGGAATGGGAGGTCCGGGTGTTACCCGCCCTGGCGATCTCGGAGGAAGTGGAGTGTGGGAAGGGTACAGGCAGGACCCTGCCCTCCAGCACAGTGTCCAGAAGAGGGCCCGGCGTATGGTCACTGCTTGTAAGAGTGTAACTCCATTTCTCCATCAGCAGAGTGGGAAGGTTTACTCTGAAGGTGCACAGGTTGGGTTCCAGCAATCCTGTGCTTTGTTAGCGCTGGCAACTTGGGGAATTAGTCGTGACTTTCAGAGTCTTGTTTGTAAAATTGGGCCAATTCTGGATGATTTGGAAGATTCCAGTTATCTTAGAAACAGACACTCCTCGTGGCCCGAAGGGCAATGACGGCGCGGTGCAAATTATGGGAGAGCTTGCCAATCACCGAGTCCGCCCCGCCCCCTTCCCGTTGGCGGCCACGCCCAGCTTCCCCCTTTCGCGAGACCAATCACAGCGCGGTCCGCGCGAGCCGCGCCCAGGGCGGCTGAGAACAGGAGGCTGTCAGTCACCTTGGGCGGGGCCGACGGGCTGGCCGAGGCTCCAGAAAGGCGGGTTCTGATTGGCTGCCTTCTTCCCTGGCAGCCAGGTGTCTCCCCGCCCCGCCCAGGACTCCGAGAGCCTGATTACTGGTTCCCTCCCTTTTCCCGCCCCAACCTGCCGCTCCGATGGCCTCCCCTGAAGACACAGAAAGCCCTGAAGAAGCTGCTGGACGCTGTTTCGAGAGGGGGAAACCCCTTCCTATCAAAACGTTCGATTCGCGCGGGGCGCAGTCCTGAAGTCCTCCTAGTGTCTGACTCGGAGGTTAAGCCCTTTCCGATACCGCACAGCGACCTTTGGGGAGCCTGGTCTTCAAGGGCAGGTGCAGCTCACATCGGAGTCCCGGGTCGCCCCTGTGCCCACAGAAGGGAATGGGGAATTTAGAAACTAGTGAGCGCTGGAAGGAAGTGAGACGGAGAGCCAAAGGGAGAAAATGGGACATGAAGGAGTCAGGCAGAGAGAAAAAAAGTGATGAAGAATGGAAGACTTTTAGGGGCAGCAAGAAGAGAGAGCTAGAGATTCCCAGGTGAAAGAGAAGTACGGAGACTCCGAGGAGGGAGGACAGATACCCAGAGCGACAGAGCCCCAGAGAAGGGGCAGTGACCTGGGAGAGAAATGGGGACAGAAACCCAGAGAGAACAGGGCCTGGGGGAGGGGGAGGAACAGGCTCAGAACGAGGTGCAAATTACAGGGCGGGGCGAACAGAGCAGAGATGGAGAGGGGGCTATACATGAATGGAGGGTCATTTTTTAGGGCGGGAAAGGGGACGGAGGCGGTGCTGGGCCCGCTCCCCCCCACAACCCGTCCCCTAACACACACACACACACACACATACACACACGCTCACACACACGCGCACACACACACACACGCACACGCACACGCACACAAATGCACGCACACACCCGCAGGAAGGAGGCGGAGCCTGGCGCACAGTAGGGCCTTTATTGGCATTTCCAGGCTCAGCGCGCGTCCAGCACCAGCAGCCTGTGCATGTAGGAGTCCAGCCAGCGGCGGCGCTCCAGGGCGGCCAGCAGCCGCGCGCGCTCCCGGAAGGCCGCGTCGTCCGCCAGGGCCAGGCTGCGCCGCGGGGGGCCGGCCGGGGCCGCCCGGGCTGCGCCGGGGCCACGGGGGCTGCGGGGACGGAGAGGCGCGGTCAGCGCGGGCCCCGGCCTCCGCCCGCCACCCCTGTCCTCCTCGAGGTCTGACTCGAAGCCCGGTTGCTGCGCCGTCCGTGGGCGGCCCGGTCTCCGACCTCTGCCCTTGTGCTCCGCGTGGGTCTCTGTCTCTCTCTCCGGCTTCCGGGCTCTGAGCGCACAGACAGCCTGATGCCCTGGCCTGCCTCCGCCCAGCGCATCCCGAGAACCCAGTAACCGGGTTCAAGGAGCGACCCCAGTTCTGCTTTGACTCTTTTTTTAAAAAGATATATTTTACCGATTTTTTCACAGAGAGGAAGGGAGAGGGATAAATAGATAGAAATATCGATAGAGAGAATCATCGACCAGCTGCCTCCTGCACACCCCCTACTGGGGATGTGCCTGCAACCAAGGTGCATGCCCTTGACGGGAATCGAACCTGGGACCCCTCAGTCCGCAGGCCGACGGTCTATCCACTGAGCCACACCGGTTTGGGCTGACTCCTTTTTAAGTCCCTCAAGGCCTTCCCCAGCCCGTATCCTTTTGTATCTCTGGCTGCTTCCCTGTCCACCCGCATCTCTACTCGCCCCTAGTCTCTGTCCTCTTTCCTGGTCTCTGCCGCCCTCTCTGCGCCTCTGTTCCCTTCTCCTGTGGTCCCCTTCGTCCCTCCCCGCTCCCTGGGAGTTCTGGGCGCCCCCCGCGCACATACCTGAGGATCCCCGCGGGGGGCAGGGCGGCGCCCGAGGCGGTGCGGGCGCCCCAGGGCACGAGCAGCAGCAGCAGCAGCAGCAGCAGGACCCGCGCCCGGGAGCTCCGGGGCACCTGGCGAGCCTCCATCACCTGTGGAGGGAGAAACCGGGAAGGGCTCCGTGAGGCCGGCGGCCTGGCCCCGAGCCCCAGAGTGCTCCCACCCACGCCCCGCAGCAGCCAGACCCCAGGGCCCCTACCGCGCCGTGGACTGGGGCAGCCAGGCCCGCAGCCCCTTATATCCCTCCCGCAGCCCCCGCAGCCCCGCAGCCGGCGGGCAGTGACGCAGCCCGGGGGCCGGGGCGTGGGGTCAGCCTCCCCCAGGCTCATTAGGAGCCGCCGGCTGTAACGAGGCGCCGGGGGTGGGGGCCCCGCCGCTGCCTTGGCGGAGATCAACTAATTGGGACCCGGAGCTGGGTCCTGAGCTGGAAGCGGGAGGGGGGAGACGGACAGACAGAGGGGTGGACGCGAGGGGGTGTGTCAGAGGGATAAAAATAGAGACGGGCAGAGGGACCATCAGCGCAGAAGCCAGAGACACAGAGAGAGAGAGACCGGAAAAGCCACAGGGAGGAATTGATGGGGAGAAGCAGACACAAAGAGGTGAAGTAACCGTGGGAAGGAAGGACAGAAGAAGGAAAAAAGAGGAAGAAGGAAAGGGAAAGGAAATGGACAAAGAGGGCCAGCTAGAGAAGAGGGAAAGATAGAAGGAAATGGAAGGACAGCCAGCTGGACAGAAATGCCCAGAGATAAATAAATCCCGGCAAGGAGAGAATCAGAGAGTGTAAGACAGGGAAGAGGAAACAAAGGGTTGTGTGGTAGGGTGTGGAGGCAGGAAAAATGACAGGAAAGCCGACACCGGTTTGGCTCAGTGGATAGAGCGTTGGCCTGCGGACTGAAAGGTCCCAGGTTCGATTCCGGTCAAGGGCGTGTACATTGGTTGAGGACACATCTCCAGTGGGGGGTGTGCAGGAGGCTGCTGGTTGATGTTTCTCTCTCATCGACGTTTCTAGCTCTCTATCTCTCTCCCTTCCTCTCTGTGGAAAATCAATAAAATATATATATATATATTTTTTTAAATGACACGAAAGTCTTCCAGAGCCCCGGGGAGGTGGGGAAAGGGACAGGGCCCCGAGCTGCCCCGGAGATGTGCCTGGCCCTTCGGGAGGGGGGGGGGAGGGGGGGGTGTCACGAAGATAAACCCCAGTCCACACCCACCCTATTAAGAGGGTGCACTCTACACAGCGGGGAGGCGGGTAAAGGTTGGGACTTCCCAAAGGCAGTAGCAAGCTGGCAAGATGTGGGAAGCTGGCCTCTGGGTCCCGGGAAGGTAGGGGGCCAGGGCGGGGGCTCCGGCTCCTGGTTTGGATTCCTGGATTCCGGTAGGCTCTGAGGAGAAGGGGCTGAGGGGCCTGGCTCCTGGGTCTTGGCATAGGATGGCACCAGGGACTTCCATTTGGTTAGGCCAGATCATCTAACTCCCTTCCCCGCTCTAGAGACAATGAGCTTTTTCCCCGTTGACTTCTAGAGAGAGTGGAAGGAGGGAGGAGGGAGAGAGGAACATAGATGAGAGAGACGTATCTGTTAGCTGCCTCCTGCATGTGCCCCAGCCTGGGGCTGGGGAAACATATAGCGAAGTATGTGCGTGCTCTTGACCAGGAATCTAAGCCACAGCCCTTAGGTCTGCAGGCTGACCCTCTAGCCACTGAGCAAACCGGTCAGGACCGGAGACAATGCACTTTAGCTCTGTCCCTTTAAGATCTCAAGCTTGTCGCTAGGCTCCCAGGATCCCCAGGGAGGGAGTCAGGTGCCTCACCTGCGCCCTGGGACCCTCCCTCCCTCCTGCAGCCCCACCCAGAGCCATCCTGCAGCACTCACTGGTCCCTGCGCCCCGCTCTGCTCTCCTGCTGTCATCTTGGACCCTCCTGAACAGGTAGGAGGCCCAGGGCCCCACGAGACTCTGTCCCAGCCAGGTGTCCCCCAAGCCCACCTCCACCTGACCACAGGCAGCCCCTGAGCAAGACCCTGAAATCTAAGCTCCATCCTCAGGTAACGGAGACCTGAGTCCCCCAGGAGTCTGAGGAGTTCAATCCCGCCCCCCACACCCCTCTCTCTGGAAGACCCGAGACTCAGAGTTCCTAACTTTCTCGCTCAGGATCCCATGTCCTTCTCCCGGATAACCCGGCCCCCCCAGCCTGGCTCCCGCAAAATCCCCAGCATCTGAACCTTCTGGCTTCTCTCCAAAGAAGCAGGAATTGAGACCCACAGGGCCCTCCAGCCTCTGGGAATTGGGAGTCTGACACCCCCCCCCCCCAGCAGACCAAGAGTCTCCCTCCTCCCTCCGATCCAGGGGTTCAGCCCCAGGCCCAGCCCCAGTCCTTCCTTCTGAGCCTCCAGATGTAAACAACTGGGAGTCCAGGTGGGGGGGGGGGGGGACGGGGGGGCCCGCTCGGAGAGGAAGGTAACCCCGGTTCATTCAGAGATCTACATCCTCCGAAGTCGAGGTTGAGGGGGTCTGGGGACTTAGAGAGGTGTCATTTCCCCCCAATTTTTCTGGGACCCCCTTGGGGAAACAGATAAGGAAATTAACTACGACTCCCAAGAAGCCCCGCGCCCGTGTCCCTTAGCTACGGCGGCCAATGCCCCAGCCTTCAGGGACGCGCAGTGAGGCTCTGCTTTCCTGGGACCAGCCTGGCAGGGGCAGGGGTGCGCCTGGGGACCAGTGGGCGTGGCCTCCGGGAAATGGGCGTGGTCTCTCTGAGTAGGCGTGGCCTCTGTGTGGGCGTGGCCTCGGGGCGGGGCAGGGACTCGGGGCGCTTCCTGCCTGAGTCCCGGCCTCCCTGCTCCCCGGCAGCGACAGGAGTCCTCCCTCCGGAGCCATGACCGCCTTCCGCCCTCTGCTCCTCCTCGTCTTCCTCCTCGCCGGGCGGGGTTCCAGGGCCGCGCCATCGGCCTCACCAGCGGCGGGCTCCGACTTCCCGGGGATGGGCCTCCCCTCGGACCCCGTCCTCCCTCCTTCGGCAAACGCCCCTCTCCACCCGCCTCCCCCGGAATCCGGGACAGCGGCTCCCGAGCCCTCCAGGGCGCCTCCTTCCGGTTCCCCCGAGTCCTCTCCCCTTAACGTCACTGACACCCCCAACCCTGACCTCCAAGACCTCGCACACCCAGAGCCTCCGGAGGCCCCCAAGCCCAACTCACTCAGCACCTCCACGTCAGAAGCCCCGGAGAACCCCGAAATCAGCCCCTCCCAAGTGACCCATCCGGAACCTTCGGAGCCCCCCACGCCTGGCCTGCCTGAGATCCCACACCCAGACCCCCCTGAGGCCCCCACACCTGATTCCCCCACAACCTCGCACCCAGAGTTTCCTGGGACCCTGAACCCTGACCCTCCCCAAATGCCACCCCAGGAATCCCCAGGCGTTCCCACGCTTAAAGCCTCTGAAATCCCACAGGCAGGCCCACCGGACCCTGACCCCACCGGAGCCCTTCACCCCGAAACTCCAAAAGCCCGTGAGCCCAACACCACTGAGACCCCGAACACTGAATTCCCTCAGACCCTGCACCCCAACCCTACTGATGCCCCCGACCCAGAATCCCATGCGACCCACCACCCCGGCCCCGCTGACATTCCCCCGTCAAAACTCCCCACGGCCCACTCCCAAGATGCCGCAGAGATCGCCAGGGACTCAGGCCCTGAGACCTCCCCCCGTCTTCACCCAGACACGCCCGCACCCTCCGGGGACCAAGCTACTGCCCCGCAGGGGCCGCCCCTGGACCCCGAGCCAGAACCCCCTGCGGCCACCCGGCCCAGCTCCCGTACACTGCCCACCTCAGGGTCTCCCGGGACTGCCGAGCCCAAGGCCCCCCAGAGCTCCAGCCCTGAAGGGCCAGATGCCGCTCTCCCGTCCTCCCGGATCCCGGGCCCCCCTGCTCCTCCAGGGCCCCCCAGTCAGCTGGCTCCTGCCACTCTGCGGGCCCCCCAGCGGCGCAGCCGAGGTGAGAGAGTCAACACCATCATCCTGGTGGAACGCGTGAAGGAGACCGGTGAGGGGCTGGGACCCGGACCCGGGTCTGAGGGAGGAGGGGCTGGGGGCCTGGGTCTGAGGGAGGAGGGGCTGGGGGCCTGGACCCCTGGGTCTGAGGGAGGAGGGCTGGGGGCCTGGACCCCTGGGTCTGAGGGAGGAGGGCTGGAGTTTAGGGTACTTATTGCCGGGCTCCTTCCTTCAGGTGTGACCCTGGTGGGCCGCCCCCGGGGCGGGGCGGGAGGGGCCCTGTGCCTCTTCTTCGCCGGGACGGGCCTGCTGATCGGCATTTTCCTGCTGCTGTGGTGTCTCTACCGCCGGGCGGCCCGGCACCGGCCCTTCGCGCACCACCGGCTTCCAAACGATGGCGATGAGTCGGGTGAGCGACCCTGACAGCGCCCGCCCTGACTGCCAGCCCGTTTCCTTTCCCCGGTGTCACCTGGCGCTTTATTTATTTTTAAATATATATATATTTTTATTGATTTTTTTACAGAGAGGAAGGGAGAGGGAGAGAGAGCTAGAAACATCAACGAGAGAGGAACATCGACCAGCTGCCTCCTGCACAACCCCCACTGGGGATGTGCCCGCAACCAATGCACATGCCCTTGACCGGAATTGAACCTGGGACCTCTCAGTCTGCAGGCCAACGCTCTAGCCACCGAGCCAAACCGGTTTCGGCTCACCTGGCACTTTAGGGCTCCCGGCCAAGACGTACAGGTCCCCCGTATCCAAGGTCAACAGAAGCCCTGACCCCTCCATGGTCAGGTCCTGCCCCCCATTTCTCTGAGATTTCACACACAGGACCCCAGCTACAGGTCCCTGCAAACCCCCCTGCCCGCCAGGAGTCCTGCAAGCCCCGCCCTCTCCATGGAAAGCCCCGCCCCTGCCCGCCAGGAGCCCTGCAAGCCCCGCCCTCTGTGTCAAACCCCGCCCCCTGCCCACCAGGAGCTCTGCAAGCCCCGCCCTCTCCGCATCAAGCCCCGCCCTCATTGCGCAGAGGCGCTTCCCTCACCTACTTAAGGGCCCTCCCCTCGCCCTTTTGGTGTGAAAACCCAGCTCCTCGGGGCGGTCAGCATCCTCTCTCCCGCCCCCTCCTTCGCCAGCGGCCCAGCGGGCGGGGGCCGGCTCCTTCCTGGCCAGCCCCGGGGTGACCCTGCCCCTGTGCCCCCACAGCCCTGCACTTGGACGCCCCCAAGGAGCCGTACGACCTCTACTTCTACGCGCCGGATGCCTGGATCCCTTCGCACATCTCCACCAAGCAGCCGCCGCCCACCCCTCCGCTGCCGCCCAAGCTGCCCCCGCCGCCGCGCGGGGGCCGCCCGCAGCGCCTGGAGCCGCTCTCCCCCGCCTCGCTGCCCGACAGCTTCGTGTGAGCGAGCCCCTCGGTGCCCTCCAGGGGGCGCCGTCCTCAGACACCCCCCTCCCGGATGCTGTGCTGCAGAGCCGTGCTCTCCGCTGGCGCCTTCCCTGGGGCCAATAAAGCACGTGTTCCGCCCCTCACCGGTCTCCTGCTCCCGCCTCATTCCTGGGGGAGGAGGGCCTCGAACACCGGGGCTGCAGGACAGGGCTGGGGCCCCGGACTCCCCACGGCCGCCGCCCCAATGACGAGGACCGGGCGTGTACACCAAAGCACTTTATTGGGATGGGGCAGGGCAGGCTTCACAGTCACAGACAGACACACAGACACCCCCTGCCCCGGGGGAAAACACCTCTCGCCCCAGCCCCCCTTTTTTCCCTTTCCTGGAACTCTGTGACTTCTCTTTATATATATATTTATATATATTTTCCCCAAATTCTAAGCCCAAAGAGAGGTGTCTGGAAGGGTAGCATCCCAGATTTTGAGTCATTTAGCCCCTGAGGGACCCGACCAATGGCCACTGAGAAAACGAGGGCGGTGCGAACCACCCAGGAGAATAAAGTGCAAGGAACTGGGGGCGGGCGGGCGGGGGGACACGTGTTGAAACCACCGGGGGACGTTCAATGTGGTGGCTTCACACACTGATGAACTTGAGCAGCCACTGTTTGACCCTGAAGACTGTCAGAAAAGTGCATGGGGTGGCGCGAGGCGTACGGAGAACCTGCCGACGGGGCTGTTCCCCTGGACGTGGGGCTGAGCAAGGAGAAGGTCTTGGGGGATTTGGTGTCTCAGCAGAATCTGCTGGGGGGGGGGGGAGTAGGAGGGGGGGTCTTGAAACCACCATTTCCCCTCAGAAACGCTGGTGAGAATCGATCTCTAAAATAGTGGGGGGGGGGGTGCCGTGATTGGCTAAACCAACCTGGAAAAAAAAATGCAGAATAGATTTAGGCGAGATTGGAAACCTCCAGAGGAAGACCTTGATTTTTTTCTGAGCAAAGAGCGGGGCCGAGTAACTCAGGGCCCCTGGGGTGAGAGGAGGGGGGGGGGAGTTGCCTCAAAAACCACGCGAGAGAGCGAGAGACTGGACTGTCCACTGAAACAAAGCCCTGACCGGAGAGGTCTGAGACCATCGAGGCAAAACGAGCGCTAGAGAGGACCCTTAGGGGAGGCTGGGCGTCCTTGGAACCGCCGCCCGCAGCTTCGGGCGATGGGGAGGGGAGGAGGGTGGACAGCACGGGGAGCGGAGGAGGAGCTGCCCCAGGCCCCAGGCAGGACGCCAGGCCCGGGTTCCCGCTTGCCGTCCCCCGGGCCAGAGGCTGCGGACGGAGCTTCTGGAAACTGCCCCCCGCGGGAGGCACAGACAGGATCAGTAGTCCCGGGCCGGGGGCGGGGGCCGGGGGGGCTGGGCGGTGCTGTGGATGGCGCCGTAGGAGGGCGGGGGGGCCGGCGGGGCCCCCGGGGGCTCGGCCTCGTCCTCCACGTCGCTCTCGTCGCTGCCGGCCAGCTGGTCGTGGCCCACGAAGCCGCACTTCTCCTCGCTCATCTCCTCGGGCTCCGCCCACGGCTGCTTCTCCCCGGAGGCGAAGACCCCGTAGAAGATGACGCCGCCGTAGTGCACCAGCGAGGCGATGAGGAACACGTACTGCCACTCCTCCCGGGTCTGTGGAGGCCAGGGGAACGGGGACCGGAAGAGAGAGGTTTAACCCTGGCCGGTGTGGCCCAGTGGGTAGAGCGTCGGCCTGCGGACTGAGGGGTCCCAGGCTCGATTCCAGCCAAGGGCACCTGCCCGGGGCTCCATCCCCAGGGGGGGCCTGCAGGAAGCAGCTGATTAATGATTCTCTCTCATCGTTGATGTTTTTCTCTCTCTCCCTCCCCCTTCCTCTCTGAAATCAATAAAAACATACTTTATTATTTTTTTTAAATATATTTTATTGCGTTTTCACAGAGAGGAAGGGAGAGGGATAGAAAGCTAGAAACATCGATCAGTTGCCTCCTGCATCCTCCCCCCCCCCCACTGGGGATGTGCCCGCAACTAAGGTACATGCCCCTTGACCGGAATCGAACCTGGGACCTTGCATTCCGCAGGCTGACGCTCTATCCCCTGAGCCAAACCAGTTTCGGCAAAAAATATACTTTAATAAATAGAAATATATTTGAGAGAGAGAGAGAGGTTTTAGAGGAGTGGGGGAGGCCCAGAGAGAGGGAGACAGACCCAGAGAGAGGCCGTCCGCATCAGGGAGGCACGGAGCCCGGAGGCGGAGGGCAGTGGGGCAGGGCCCGTGCTCCCACCTTGTGCTTGGTCATGGCGCCCACGATGATGGGGCACACCATGCCCGACAGCGTGCCCACGCCGTTGGAGATGCCCATGAGGATGCTGGCGTAGCGCGGGGCGATGTCCAGGTGGTTCACGTTGAAGCCTGAGGAGAGGCGCCGGCGGACCCATCAGAGCCGTCCTCACCCCGCTTCCCGCTGGGAGGCCCCTTCCTGAGCCAGAAGCTCCCCCCGCGCAGCCCCATCCCGGGCCGCCGCCCGCCGGCCTCACCGGAGATGGCGAAGCCGCTGAAGCCCACGGCGAGGACCAGGAAGGAGATGGCCACGCCCTTGGAGTGCGAGTAGCCGACCACCAGCAGCAGCGTGGCCTCCATGCCGAAGCCTGGGAGGTGGGGCTGCCCTGAGCCGTCACCCCAGACCTGATCCCCCCACCCGCCTCCGCCTCCGTCCGCTCCAGGCCTGGTCCTCACCGGGAGGAGGGGCTGGGGGCCCGGACCCCTGGGTCTGAGGGAGGAGGGGCTGGGGGCCCGGACCCCTGGGTCTGAGGGAGGAGGGGCTGGGGGCCCGGACCCCTGGGTCTGAGGGAGGAGGGCTGGAGGCCTGGACCCCTGGGTCTGAGGGAGGAGGGGCTGGGGCCTGGGTCTGAGGGAGGAGGGGCTGGGGGCCTGGACTCCTGGGTCTGAGGGAGGAGGGGCTGGGGGCCTGGACCCCTGGGTCTGAGGGAGGAGGGCTGGAGGCCTGGACCCCTGGGTCTGAGGGAGGAGGGGCTGGGGCCTGGGTCTGAGGGAGGAGGGGCTGGGGGCCTGGACCCCTGGGTCTGAGGGAGGAGGGGCTGGGGGCCTGGGTCTGAGGGAGGAGGGGCTGGGGGCCTGGGTCTGAGGGAGGAGGGGCTGAGGGAGGAGGGGCTGGGGGCCCGGACCCCTGGGTCTGAGGGAGGAGGGGCTGGAGGCCTGGGCTCCTGGCCTGAGAGAGGAGGGGCTGAGGGAGGAGGGGCTGGGGGCCCGGACCCCTGGGTCTGAGGGAGGAGGGTCTGAGGGAGGAGGGGCTGGGGGCACAAACTCCAGCGCCTCCGCTGGGCCCAAGGTGGCCCCACCCCCTGACTAGACCACGCCCCAAAGATACCGGGTCCGAGCCCCATCCCTGCACCTGCACACCTTCCCTCTCTGTCCACACCCCTAGGACAGCAGCCGCCTGAACCCCGTCTCCCAGCCCCTCTCCGTCCCCTCCTTTCCGTGCACCCGCCCTGTCCCGTGTGGACCCCGCTCCTCCAGCCCAGCGAGGTCCGTCTCTGCCCCGGAGGCGCACTCACCGCCGCAGTTCATCAGCTTGCGCACGTTGGTGGTGGACATGATGCGGCGGGTGCGGAGGAAGTCGGCGATCTGGCCGCCGATGGGCACGATGATGGTCATGACCAGGTGGGGCAGCGCCGACACCAGGCCCACCTGCGCGGCGGGAGGGCAGGGCCGGCGCTCAGGGCCGCCCACGGGGCTCTGCCCGTCCCTGCCTCCGCCGGCTCCTCCTGGTCCCTCACTCCCACCCCTCCCCTCCCCACCCCTCCTCTCCCCTCCTCTCCCCACCCCTCCTCTCCCCACCCCTCCCCTCCCCTCTCCACCCCTCCCCTCTCCACCCCTCCTCTCCCCACCCCTCCCCTCTCCACCTCCCCTCCTCTCCCCTCTCCACCCCTCCTCTCCCCACCCCTCCCCTCTCCACCTCTCCCCTCTCCACCCCTCCTCTCCCCACCTCTCCCCTTTCCACCCCTTCTCTCCCCACCCCTCTTCTCCCCACCCCTCCCCTCTTCACCCCGCTGCGCCCCTGCCCGCCCTCCCCCGCCCCCGGGCCCAACCTTGCTGATCTCGAAGCCGAACACTTCCTCGAAGTAGGCGGGCTGGGAGATGAGCAGCAGGTAGAAGGTCCAGCTGCGGCAGAAGTTGGCCACGATGATGGCGTAGACGGGCATGGAGGTGAAGAAGCGCCGCCAGGGAGCCTTAAACTTCTGTGGGGGGCGGGGGCAAGAGCAGGGGCCGCTGAGGCAGGACCCAGGGGCTCCCATGTCCCTTCAGGAGCCTCCCTACCGGGACCCAGGTTCCCCCTCTGCATTAAAGCCTCCAGGTGCGCCGGAACCGGTTTGGCTCATGGGCTTGCGGGCTGAAAGGTCCCAGGTTCGATTCCCGTCAAGGGCATGTACATTTGTTGCGGGCACATCCCAGGTAGGGGTGTGCAGGAGGCAGCTAGTGGATATTTCTGTCTCATCGATGTTTCTAGCTCTCTAGGCCTCTCCCTTCCTCTCTGTATATTAAATAAATAAATAAATAAATAAATAAATAAATAAATAAATAACAACCCTCTAGGGGCTCAGGGGCGCCCCCCATGTCCCTGCGGGGCCCTGCATCCCAGCCCCTTAGTGACCCTTCAGGGATGCAGGCTCCTGGTTTGCAGCGGCCCCTCAGGTTCGCATGTGTCTGGACCCGATGGCCCTCAGGGACCCCTGAGTGTGGGCCCGGGAAGCTTCCCATTCAATAAGGACTCCTGAAGCCAGCCTCACCCTAGTAAAACCCCACAGTGTCTAAGCAAAACCCCGCCTCTGCCGGGATGACCACGCCCACCGGCGGCCCCGCCCAGCCGGCGACCTAGCCCCGCCCCAGCGCATGCTAATCGGTCGTTGGTCCCGCCCCCCAGGGTCTAGCCCCGCCCGCCGGGCGTTCCCATTGGGTCTCTGAATCGGGGACGCACCGCGGACCTTACACATTCATTGTGGGTCCTAAGCCCCCGTCCTCCCGCCTCCCCGCCGGGGTCCCCCCGCCCCGCGCCCTGCCAGGGCCTGGCTCGGACCGTGAGCGGGTTCATGAGTTTGGCGCTCTCGCCGATGGCCTCCTCGATGTACTTGCGCTCCTCCTCCGAAATGCTGGGGTGCAGCGCCGGGGACTCGTAGGAGACGAGCAGCCAGAACAGGTACCAGAAGATCCCGAAGCTGCCTGGGGGTGTCAGGAGGGCGATGGAGGCGAGGTGACGCCCGGCCGGCCTCGCTCGGACCCGGCGCCCCCACCACCACCCCGGCGCCCGGGGCGCTCACCGTAGACGTAGAACACGGAGCTCCAGCCCGAGTACTGCACCAGCACCCCGGCCAGGGGCATGGCCACCACGGCGCCGGCGTAGGAGCCTGGGGGGGGGGGGGTGCGGGGGAGAGAGCGGACCTAGCTCCCCGCCCCCGGATCCAGGGGTTCGGACCCCAGCCCCGTCTTTCCAGGACACAGCCCCTCCGCCCACAGATATCCGGCCGGGGCCCCGCCCCCTCCTCCTCCAGACCCTCCTCCAAACCCCAGCCCTTCCTCTCACCGCAAAAGGCTGTGGTCGCCAGGCGACTCCGCTCCAAGGGAGGGGCCCACTTGCTCCAGATCCCGTGGCACGCGGGGTAAGTGACCCCCTGGGGGGAGGAAGAGGTTGGCCCTCGCTGGCTTTGCTCAGCCTGGGGCCTGAGAGTCCCGGGTTCCCGGGTTCGATTCCGGCCATAGGCACATGCCCGGTTTCGTGTTCGATTCCCCAGTAGGGGGCGTGCAAGAGGCAGCGGATCAATGATTCTCTCATCATTGATGTATCTATTTGTCTCTCCCTCTCCCTTCCTCTTCGAAAACAATATATATAATTTTTAATTTTTTTTTTAAGAGGTGGGGTCAGAGGGCCGCGGGTCACATAGGGCCGGACTTTACCTCCACCAGCCCCTGCAGGATCCGCACGAAGATGACACAGCCATAGTGGACGCGGGCAGCCGAGGGGATCAGCATGTTTAGAGTGGATGTAGCAACAATAGCAAAGCCGAAAACCCTGACGGGAAGAGTCCGTGGTCCGGAAAAAAAAGTTCAGCTACCCCCCCCAACCCCCCGTGCATAGGATTCTGCTCTCCTGCCCACAGCAGAAGCCAGTTCCCCCCACACCCAGGCCCCACCTTCTCTCTGACAAGCCCCGCCCTCCTCTAAGACCCCGCCCCCAGGCTCCTCCCATTGGCCAAAGCCTGCCCCCAAATGCCAGGCCACACTCTCTGACGCCACCCACGCAACTGTAGCTCCCGCCCGACTTGACAAACCCCACCCCGACCCGTACCTGTTGGCTGCGAATTTTTGGCAGATGAATCCCCCGGGAATCTGGGTGACGATGTAGCCCCAGAAAAAGGAGCCGTGTATGAGGCCAACAGTCTCCGGATCCCAGTTGAACTGAGCTTTCTGTGGGCCCAAAAGCACATCAGACCAGTCGCGGGAGTTTGCCCCCCCTCCACCAATCAGCACCCTCAGGCTTGGTCCCTTAGCCAATCCGCAACAAGGATCCCTCTCTCGTCCCGCCCTTCAGAGCTCAAGCCATCCCATGGTCCACACAGAATCAGGCTTCTCCGCGTTGTTAAGGCCTGTGCTGTCTTAGCAACGGGGCCTGTCACTGCCTACACGCCTCAGTCTGCCTGTTGCCCTGCCTCAGTGTCCCTCCTCTGAATGTCTAGGGACCCATAACCAGGGTGGCGATTCTTTCTCTTCTTCTAACCAACTTGGGAACTGTTTGCCCAGTGACCTGGACGAGTTCCAGTCATGGCCAAGAAGTAGCCAGAGGCGTGGGCCACATTGGAAGGGATCCATAATCAGATCTTTGTTTTCTGAGACAGAGGCATGGCCTACCCTGAAATTAAAATAGGGAGAAAGCCCAGTGGGTGTGGCTCAGTGGATTGAGCATCGGCTCATGGACCCAGGAGGTTCCCAGGTTTGATTCCCTGTCAGGGCTCATGGCCAGGTTGCAATGTTTCTACCTCTCTCCCCTCTTCCTTCCTTTCTTTGTAAATATGTTTACATCAATAACAACATATAATAAAAAAAAAAAATAATAAAAAATAAAAAAAAACAAACGCAGACAGTCTGATGTGAGGCGGGATTTAGGTAATGGCCAGAGCAGATGAAGTGGGATTTAGCAGGGGAAGAGCTTCAAAAAAGTCAGGGTTAAAACTCAGTGGGGCCCTGGCTGGTTTGGCTCAGTGGATGGAGTGTTGGCCTGCGGACTGAAGGGTCCCGGGTTCTATTCCGGCCAAGGGCACATCCCTGGGTTGCGGGCTTGATGCCCCTTGGGGGGCATACGGGAGGCGGCCAATCGATGATTCTCTCTCATCACTGATATGTCTGTCACTCTCTCCCTCTTCCTTCCTCTCTGAAATCAATAAAATATATTTTTAAAAACCTCAGTGGGGATGCCCAACTGATACGGCTCAGTGATTGAGCGTTAACCCATGAACCAGGAGGTCACGGTTTGATTCCTGGTCAGAGCACAGGCCTGGGATGTGGACTCGGTCTCCAGCAGGGGGCGTGCAGGAGGCAGCCCATTGATGATTCTCTCTCATCATTGATGTGTCTATCTCTCTCTCTCCCACTCAGAAATCAATAAAAATATATTTTTTTAAATTCAGTGGGGAGCTGGTGATGGGACTGGGATGAAGATGTGACCCTGGGACGGGTGTGGGAGGCAGGCGGAGCAAAAGTTGCTGGGAGGCCCAAAATGAAGAAGGGGCCATATATAGGGAGCCTAAAGCTGGGCCGAGACCACGTTTTGGTATTGGGGACCTGAACTCAATAAGGGCGGGGCTTCCCGTAGATCAGGGCGGGGCTTAGGAAAGGAGGTTCCCGGAGACAAGTCAGAGTAAGAGGGCAGCGCAGGTGGGCGGGGTTCTTCGGGCTGTGGGTTTTCTGCTTGTTTGTTTTAATATGTTTTTATTGAGTTCAGAGAGAAAGAGAGAGGGAGAGATAGAAACATGATAGAGAGAGAGAATCATTGATCAGCTGCCTCCTGCGCACTCCCCCCTGGGGATGGAGCCTGTAACCTGGGCACATGCCCTTGGCCGGAATCGAACCTCGGACCCTTCAGTCCGCAGGCTGACACTCTTATCACTGAGCCAAACCAGCTAGGGCCGGGCTGTGGTTTGTGGGGGCGTGGCCTGGGCCAGCGTGACGTCACCGGGCGCGGGCGGTGCGGGCCCCGCCCCGCGCTACCTGCACCACCAGGTGGCCGTTGCGGTGGGTCGTGCTGTTGTTGACCATGGACACGATGGCCACGCCCAGGTTGCAGCGGATGCCGAAGCTGATGCAGAAGCCCAGGCCGCTCATGATGGCGATGATGTAGCGGCGCGGGAGGCCGAAGCAGGTGCAGTCCACCACCGGCGGGTCCCGCGTCTGCGTCGCCACCGGGCGGCCGTCCGCGCTCAGCTCCAGCGTCTCCGCGCCTTCCTGCCGCTTCTCCAGCAGCCTGCGTGCGGGCGGCGGGGTCACACCGGGCCCGGCCCAGCCCCGCTCCTCCCGGGGCCCAGCCCCCCTCCTCCCGGGGCGACAAGAGCTCAGGGCCAAGCCTCCTGCTTGAAAAAGACCCAGGATGCCAGAGCCGGTGTGGCTCAATGGATAGAGCGTCGGCCTGCGGACTGGAGGGTCCCGGGTTCGATTCCGGTCAAGGGCATGTACCTTGGTTGCTGGCACATCCCCAGTGGGGGGCGTGCAGGAGGCAGCTGGTCGATGTTTCTCTCTCATCAATGTTTCTAGCTCTCTATCCATCTCCCTTCCTCTCTGTAAAAAATCAATAAAATATTTTTTTTAAAAAATAAATGTTAGTTGTCTAAAAAAAAGACAGAAAGAAAAAAGAAAGAAAGAAAGAAAAAGACCCAGGATGCTAATGGAGCCCGTGTTCCCCCGCCTTCCTGCTGAGGACTCCAGCTTCTCTCGGACCCAGGATCCTGGAGCCCCCCCCCCTCCGCCCCGCCCCCCTCAAACCAGGAATCCCAGGCCCAGCCCCTCCTCCCGCAGACTCAGGTGCCCAGGCCCCCAGGTCCCTGCTCTCCCAGCCCAGCCGTCTCTCCACTCAGCAGTTTTGCACCCTCACTACCCCCTGCGATCCAACAGCCGGTGCCCCGCCCCCCACCCCCGGCCCCCTCCCCCAGATACACGTCTATTTGAGGAAGAAAAGGCGCTAAGGAGATGCTGCAGCAAAGGTGTCAGCAGAACAGATGCTTCGCAGCCGCGGCTGCTTATAGGCCGACCCCCTCCCCCTGCCCTGCCTCTATGGCTGTCCTCCTGGCCCGGCCTCGGGTGCGGGGCTGGCAGCCAGCTGACTCCGTCCAGCCACCAGCAGCCCATCCCTGGGGCCTGGGAGGGAGCGGGGAGACGTCCGGGACCCTGGAACCCAGCAGTCCACCGGGCGTCCCTGGGAGCTGGAGTTCAGGCTGCCGGCCCAGGGGACGGGGAGGGGGTGCTGGGCGGTGTCCTGGCCAGGACAGATGGCCCTGGGGGGGACTTGGCTCGGTCCCCGTCGCCCCCGCCGCCCCCTCCGTTCCGGACCAGGGACTGGGCTGTGATGACGGGGATGGACAGATACTCAGAGGGCCACCTCAGATCCCCCAGGGGAGGGGTGTCCAGGGGTGTGGACAGGCCCAAAGGGAGGGGGGCTTAGAAAGAAGGTCACAGACACAGGAGGAAGCGAGAGACCCAGAGAGAAGGGGTCAGAGACCCAGAGGGATGGGGAGAGGGTAAGATAGGGGGACCCAGCCCGGAAGAAGGGGGGACCCCGAAGAGAGGGGACGGAGACCAGAGGCAGGGAGAGGACGGAGGCACAGAGGACCCGGGCGCTGAGCGATGAGACTCGGGCGCTGAGGAGCCGGCTGGGGCTGCGCTGGGCGAGGTGCGGCTCCTGGCCGCGCGGGGAGGCAGCCAGGGGATGGGCTGGATCCCAGGAAGGGGCCGGAACAGATGGAGGCGAGGGAGCCAGGACGGGGGAGGAGAGAACAGCCAGACGGGCTGCGGGGAGGCGGTGGGAGCGAGGCGAGAACACAGCCCTGGAACTTAAGGAGAAGGGGGGGGGGGACACGGATGGGGGAGAGGAGGAGGGAGGGGGGAGTGAGGCACGAGACCCCGAGTGAGCGGAGAGAGGGGGAGGCAGCCCCGGAATGGCTCCTCAGGACCCGCCAGCCAATGGGATCAGACGGTGACCCGGGTGGATATCAGATGCTATTTGACCCTGAAACTCAAGAAGTGATTGCGGCTAAAACCAACGTAAAGGCCTGTGTCCGCTCCTCTGGGCTCTCCGTCTGCTCCCCCCTATGCCCCTGTCCCATTCTCTCCTTGGCTTCTCCCTCCTCTTCCCAACGCGCAGCTGGGGAAACTGAGGCTCAGAGAGGGACAGCGGCACGTCCAAGGTCACGCACAGGAAGGGCGATGGGCCGCCCACGTCCTGGCTCTCACCAGCCCTGGGCCTGGCCGACCGAGGAGGCCCTTCGGCTCCTGGTCTGGCCCGCATTACCCCCGCCCCCGCCCCCACCCCCGGCCTCGTCCCTAGTCGCCCCTTTACGTCTGTTCCCTGGCCTGGGGGAGCGTCCCCACCGGCTGGAGCCGGAACCTCCTGCATCTCCAGGAAAACCCACAGCCTGCAGCCCAGCGGGAGGGGCTCAGCCACCCTGTCTCCCTCTTCTCCGAGGAGCCTCAGTTTCCCAGCTTCGTCCCGAGGACCGAGCGGGGGTGGGCTGGTCCAGCCCAGAGCATCCCCCTAGTCTCCAGCCACCGCAGCGAACCCAGGATTCACAGGCCCATCTCCGCCCAGGCTCCTGGGCGACCGCCCTGGCGAGAGCGCTGGGCTTGGGGGGCTGCGGAGGGGGGGCTGGGAGGCGGCTGAGGGTGAGAGGGAGGCAGGGACCGAGCCAGAGAAACCCAGACCCAGCTGAGAGGCTGAGGGCGGCGACGGAGGGAGGGGGCCTGAGGGACACTCCTCTCCCCGCAGCCCCCAGCCCAGCCTCCATCCGCACGCACGTCTCTCCCTCTGTCTCCTGACTTCTCACGGATGTGTATTTTGAGAAACTCGTGAAAGGAGGCGAGAAAAGGGGTGGGGAGGGGCTGGAGATGGGGAGACGCAGGGGTGGGGTTATCTCAGCTTCCCACCGCCTCCCCTCCGCGCGTGATCCCCCTGCCCCCTCCCTTCCCGGCCTCCTGCCCCTCTCCCCGGTTGTGGGGGTCCGTGGAGCCAGGAGGTGACCTCCAGCAAGCAGGACTGAGTTAGACTGGGAGGACTGGCATGGCCCGGTGCGGGGGACGAGGGCCCGCTGAGGTCGGGGTCAGGGCTGTGGGCACGGAGACGCCGGGGCCCGCTCCTCCCGCCCGGGCAGGTATTTTTAGGCCCCACCGCAGATGAGTAATTCCCCTGACCCGGAGCCAAGGCTGGGGTGGGGGGTGAGGGACGGGAGGGCGGCGACCGGCCTGCCCCGGGGGACACCCAGGTCACTGGGGTCACCTCCCTGGCCGGCAGGAGCCTACATCCTTGGGGAGGTCTCCGGTGGGGTCTGCGGCCGCCTCCCCCCTCCCCCCCGCCACCCAGAGGCCCCGGCCACCCTGGCTTCTCCCTCCGGCTTAACTGTCCCCAAGGACGAGAGCCCACGGGCCCCAATCCGCTTTAGCTTCAGATTAAACGCTCCGGGTGACGGAAGCGGAGAAGCACAGAGTGATGGGGGGACGCGGGGCAGCGGGGCGGACACCCGGGAGAGGACAGAGACCCAAATAAGAGAGACCGAGACCCCGAGGGGGGCGAGCAGAGACCCCAGAGACCCCGAGAGGAGAGGGGAGTTGATAGAGATCTAGTGAGAGCAGGAATCAGGGAGCGGACAGGGACTCAGATAACGGGGACCAGAGACCCAGAGAGAGGGGCCCAGAGGTCCAGCGAAAGGACGCGGAGAGAAGAGGGGTGAGCAGAGCCCCAGACGTGGGACAGGGGTTCGGAGGCCAAGAGAGAGGGGGTTCAGAGACCCAGAGAGAGGGGAACACGCGGTCCCAGGGAAAAGAGACCGGACTGAAGCGGGGTGGGGCCAGAGAAATGAACCCGATGAGGATGAGCCAGGCAGGACCAGGGACAGCGGCGCCGTCGGAGGCGGAGGGAGAAAAGCGGACACCCGGGGGGACCCCGCGATCGGCCGATCGCCCCCCGCCCACCTATGGGTGTGCGCCCGCGGGGGGGAGCGCCCTCTCCGGCCCTGGCCGTCCTCCCCGCCCCGGGACCCCCGCCCCGCTCACCGGTGCAGCCGCCCGAGGGCGCGACCCGCGAGCTTCCGAAACTCCTCCCTGTGGAACTGCATGGTGGCGGCCCGCGCGGCCCGAGCTCCCCGCCGCCCCCCGCCCGCGGGCCCGGGCGGCCGCGTCCGGGTCCCCGGGGTCCGCCCCGGCCCGGCCGGCCCCGCAGCTCCGCTCGGGGGGAAGGAGGCAGCGAGTGCGGCTGCCGAGGGGCCGGCGCTGAACTCAGCACCGGGGGCGGGGCGAGGGGAGGCCCCGCCCGCCAGACCCCGCCCCGCCTCCCACCGCCAGACCACGGCCCCGGGTGTGTGTTCCCTCCAGTGGCATCGCCCCAGTTCTGTCGCTGCTCAGAGTTACTCTCCCTGGCTTCTTCTTTTTTTTTATTTTATATTTTATTGATTTTTTTACAGAGAGGAATAGAGAGCTAGAAACATGGATGAGAGAGAAATATCCACCAGCTGCCTCCTGCACACACACCCCCCCCCCCACTGGGGATGTGCCCGCAACCAAGGTGCATGCCCTGGACCGGAATCGAACCTGGGACCCTTGAGTCCGCAGGCTGACGCTCTATCCGCTGAGCCAAACCGGCCAGGGCCCGCCCCTGGCTCCTTCTCTCTCTTCCCTGAGAGGTGCCCCCGGCCCCGCCTCAGTTCCTTTCATCTCATCCCCGCGTTTTCCTCCCTTCTGTTCCATCCCGCTGAGTGTCCTTCCTCCGCACTCCATCCTCAGTCTTGTCCCTCCTGGCTTCTGCAGCCTCCAGCTGCACATCTCGCTCCCCGAATTCCATCCGCATCCTGCGTCATCACCCCCAGTTCCAGCATCCTCATTGAAAAGGTTCTCTTCCTAAGCAGGGAATTCTCCCCCCTGAATTCCCAATTCCCAAATTCCAATCCCCATTTTATATATGTAATTATTGATTTCAGAGAGGGAGAGAGAGAAACATCAAAGCTGATCAGCTGCCGCCTGCACACCCCACACTGGGGATTGAGCCTACAACCTGGGCATGTGCCCTTGACCGGAATCGAACCTGGGACCCTTCAGTCCGCAGGCCGATGCTCTATCCACTGAGCCAAACCGGCCAGGGCTCCAACCCCCATTTTCACTCACCCCTTCTCCCTTCTGTTCTTCCCCATCCAGTTCCATTCACTTGTTTCCATCCTTCCTTTCCCCATTCCCCTTCTGTTGTTTTTCCTTTGCCCGCACCTCGCTCCCAGGCCCTTGACCTCCCATTTCCTTCCCTTTGAGTTCCATCCCCGACCGTTATACTGCCCCCCACCCCCCCAGCAGTGGCCAGTTTCGCCCCAAATAGTTTAGTCCACACTTTGGAATCGGTCCACTCACTCGGTTCTGGCTCCACCCCCGGAGCTCAGGCCCTTCCCTCTGGGATCTGCCCCGCCCCCCACATCCTTACTCCGCCCCTGACTTCCCGCCCCGCCCCCGAGGGCTGAACCCCGACTTGTCGTCGGTGTGCCCGGCGCCTTCCTCCACACCAGCCCCTCTCCCCGCCGCTGAGTCCATCTCAGATCCCGGCCCCAGGAGGGTGCTTCTTTCCCCGCCGCCTGCCTCTCCGCCTCGGGCCGCAAATGCATTCGGGATTAAATTTTCATGATGTGGCCCCGGCCCGCCGGGGGGCGGGAGGACGGCCGGCGGGGCGGCCGGCGCCAGGGGCCCAGCGGCCCGCAGCCCCCGCCCGCGCGGCCGCTCCAGGGGCGTCTGGGCCTCAGGGTTTGGCCGGAGTTTGAGGACCGCCGGGTCCCCTGGGCGGAGGGGCTGGGGGCTGGGGGCCGGGGAGGAGGGGGGAGCAGCCCGCCGAGCCGTGCACACCGCCCCCCTGTGGCGGCAGCAGGAGCCTCGGCCCGGCGCGGAGGCGGCGGCCGGGGCGCCGGGCCAGGTGCGAAGGTGGAGCAGATGGTGAGGAGGAGGGAGTGGGAAGACGGCCCAGCCGCTGCCAAATCCCGTGCCTTCGCCGGAACCATCACCATGGAGACAGAGGGCGGCAGAAGGGACCCAGCCCCGCACTTCTTAGGACTTAAGGATGTGTTCTCGGGCCCACGGAGAGTCCCTGTGAGAACTACAACTCCCGGCGGCCGCTGCGCCTCGGCTTGCTTCGGGAGGGCCGCCGGGAGTTGTAGTTCTGAGGGTGCGTCGCGCCATCTAGTGGACACGGCGCCTACATGAGTTTCTTCAGATGCTCATAAACCCTATCCCACCTTTCCCCCTTCTCACCAAGTCTCCCTCTCTGCCCACCCAATTCAACTCTTCCAGTCACACCGGACTCTTGACTGCTCTCTCAATTTACCACTGAGGTCCCATTTACTTACGCACTTAGGACTATGGGAAAAGGAGAGGGCTTTGCCCATCATTTATTCAACAAATATTTGCTTTCCGAACAGGTGTTAGGCATTGTCACCCCACAGGAGACACAGCTGTAAGAGTAACACTGGGTGTTGGGGACTCCTGGGGAGGGGGATTCTAACCCTGCCAGGGTAGATGGGAGAAAACTTGAAGGTTGAAAAGCTTTCCAGGGAAAGCTCTGAAAGGGGTGACTGGGTGGGGAGGCGGATAAGGGTGGCAGGAGGGAGTGCAGCCCCTCAGGGGAATCAGCACTGGCCGAGTGGGGAAGGGAGAAAGTTTGGTGTGACTGACTTGAAGTACAGTTCCAGGAATGGGCACTTGTCAGGACAGGGGGAGGAGAGGGCAGAGGATGGTCTGGGTCGGATCACCAGGGGCTCTGAGGGCATCCCCTGTGAGGGGCAGGCGGGTAGAAGCTTCCCAGGTGAACCTGAGAGGAGGTACTAGGCAGGAGGGCAGCAAAACTAAGAAAAAGTTCCAGGTGAGAGGAAGAGGGCGGTGGAATGGGCGGGCGTGTCCTGAGCCTCGTCCCGGATCGGGCGGAGGGAGCAGCTGAAACGCGCGGAATTCAGCCCGAATTCGGCGAGGAGACGCAGCTGGTGAGCTAGTTTGCACCCTGGAAGGGCAGAGGTCCCGGAGGGAAGGTGAGGTCAGGGATCTGAGCGGGAGGATCTGCTGAGCCTGTGTCCTAGGAGGCAGGGGAACCTATAGGGTCCGGGCCGCGTCCCTGAAGGCAGGCTACGCGTGCGTCTGTGAGAAGGTAAAGTGGGGGGGGGGGGGGGGGGGCGGGAGGTCGGGATTTTGGACCTTGGAGTCTGGGTTTTAGATCTGAGCAAACTCTGAAGGCAGCTCTGAAAGGCTAGCTGGATCACGCAGGGCCGGCAAGAAACAAAGTTTCAGTAATGGTGTGGTGTGAGTAGGCAGGAAGGGGTCCAAAGGAGGCCTGAAGGCCAGCCCGTGCCCTGGCTGGTGTGGCTCAGTGGCTGGAGCACCGTCCTGTTCTCCAGAGGGGGCAGGTCTGATCCCGGTCAGGGCACGTACCTAGGCTCGTTTCCATCCGCGGCCGGGGCACGTAGGGAAGACAACCCGTGGGTGTTCTCTCACATCGATGTTTCTCTCTCCCTCCCGCCCTCCCTTCCCCTCTCTCTGAAACCAGCAGGCATATCCTGCCATCAGGCCGCACAGAGCTCGGAGTGCCAGGCTGGGGGGCCTGGACCATCTCTCCCGGGGGCGATGCGGAGCAGGGCAGGGTGTGAACAGGAGGGGGCAGAGTCAGCTCCAGGACCCCACGGGAGCCCGAGGGGAGAAAGTGGAGGCTGGGAGTGAGGGAGAGGACGAGCCGGGGCCGCACAGTGACCCCTTTGGGACCCCAGGGCTCCAACCCAGTGCCCCTCCCGCCCATGCCCCACGCATCCCCAGCCGGACACAGTGGAAAGCGAACTCTTTTATTTCCGTTTCAGAGAAGCGGTCCCCCTCTCCCACCCGGAGCCCGCAGGGTCAGGACGGTGCGGACAGCAGGGGCAGGGCCACCATCAGCTGCTGAGGGGGGAAGGGAGAGCGTTCAGGCCCCAGGAGGCAGGACGCCCCCCGCCCCCCGCCCCCCGCCCCCGCCCCCTCCCCGCCGGGTACCCTTCTCTTCCGATGGAAGGCCGCCCTGCTCTCCTCGGAGCTGACCCGCAGGGGGATGTAGACGTCCAGATGGTACGGCTGCTGGGGGCCCCCCAGCACCAGGCGGTTCTCCCCGACCTCCAGCGACAGCCCCCGAGCTGCGTCCTGGGGACAGACGGGAGTCAGCCCAGCCCGCCCTTCCTTCCGGCAGCAGGACACGGGGTAGAGACGGAGGCATGAACCAGAGGGAGCAGGCTCCCGGGCTGGGAGACCTCGTTTACAGGGAGGCGGTGGGGTGCGGTCATGGTCATTTCCGGCCTGTGTTGGTCACTCACAGTGCCCTGGGTACCCTGGGACAGCCCCGGAAGTGGGCAGCAGAGGGCAGCACTAACGGCCGGCAACAGCCCAGGTCACCTTCCCTCCAGCACCCAGCCTCCTCCTCCAGCTCAGGCCCAAGGTGCACCCACCAGCTTGGGGAGGTCGATTTCCGCCAAAAGGAGGTCGGGGGCTTCCAGCCAGAGGCTCAGGTGCGGCTTCTCAGGGCTGAGGGGGAACAAGAGCCAGGACTGAGGGGCGCCCCCAGGTCCCGGCGGGCGGCTGTCCCTGCCTAGCAGGGGCTCCCTTCCCTCTGGCCATCACCGGCCCCGCGGCCCCGGGCAGCCTCGCAGCCGAGTTCAGCTTCTCCTTCTGGGGTTCCCGGGGCCCAGGACACGGCCTGCGGGGACACGGGGGAGGGAGCCCCGGAAGCCCACCTGCCCTCAGGCCGCAGGGAGCCGGCCGTAAACACGTTCCCCAGCTCCTGGATCGGAGGGCGCTGGCGGGAGCGGATGTTCTGCTGGGAGATGGAGCCCATGAATGGCCGGTTCCTCAGCAGGCGCCACTCTGCAAGGGGGGGAGGGGAGTCCAAGGTCACATGGCAAGGATTGTCCTTTGCTCCAAGAAGGGCCAGGGGGCGTCTGGGGGGGGGGGGGGGAGGAGAAGGGTGGAGGTGGCCAGGGACCTGACCACACCCGCAGGCTTGGCTTCAGGAAGCGCGCCCACCTTGTCCCCCCTTCCCGGAGTATTAGCCAATAGATCTGCTCCTAGGAGATGCTCCAGACCCCGCCCCTTGCCTAGATAACGGGCCAGGTCTGGCTCCACAGGCACAAACACACACACACACACACACACACACACACACACACACACACCCTCGCACCTCCGGGAGCCTCGCCCTTTCCCCGGATCGCAGCCGGGAGGCTAAGCCGTTGGCCGCACTCGCCCCCTCCCTTACCCGGATCCAGCTGCAGGCTGTACTTGTCCTCCAGGCCCTCCCTGGCGATGGTGACCACCAGCTCTCGCAGGAAATCGCTGTTCTAGGACAGAGCGGGGAGCGGGGCTGCGGGAGGGCTCCAGGGCAAGGGGAGCGGCCCCTGCCCAGGCCTCACCCGCAGCCACGCCCCCAACCTGCATCCGCCGGTAGAAGTCGCTGTTGACAGCCACGTCGTAGGCGGTACAGCCCTGGCCTTCTGCGGGAGAGGAAGGGGTGAGGCCCCAGCCCTGCGGGCAGCCCCCCGCTCAGATGGCACAGAGACCCAGAGACCATTAGGGCTCATGCTCACTGACTCACACCGCCTCCAGGCCCTGTCCCTCTGCTCCCCCCCAGTGTCCCACAGCCCCACCTGCCTCCCCCCCCCCCCCCCCCCCCCCCCGCTCACAGCCCTCCACCGCCCTAGCACACAGTAGGTCTGAGCACTTCAGCCTGGCACTGGGGGCCCTGTCTGCCCCTCCCACCTGGAGAGAGAAAACCCTCACTTCTATAGCGCCCTCCTCCCTGCAAAGTCCTCCCATCCCTCCCAATTACTGACCGATCCAGCTCAATCCTTCCTGGCCTTCTCGGGACCCCTGCCTGAACCCTCTGCCCAGAACCTTCTTCTCTGTCTTGAGCTGATGAACTCCTCCAGTTCCTTCTCATCTTCAATTGGACATTTCCTCCTCCAGGAAGCCCTCCCTGACCCTGACCCTTCAATGTGGCCAAGCGCCCCCTCCGGCACAGCAAGAATCACGCAATATTGAAACCCCAAGTTCTGGGTTTGATTAGTCCCCACTCCCGGGGGCACCACCCAAAACGTGGTCCCGGAACAGAAATGCCACAGAGACAGAGACAGGAGAGAGGGAGCCGTGGATGAGGTGAGAGCTGGCCTGGGCCCAGATCCAGAAGATCGGCTAACAAAGCTGGCCCTCGCCCCGGAGGGAGGCGAAGAGAAGTGCCGGCGTGGCCAGGTGGGCAGAACCAGGACTGCCCCATGCGGCCGGGAGGCTAGGGGTATGCTTAGGGGAGGGGGTTCTAGGCCCTGCAGGAGGAGAGACCTGGGCCCTGGGTTCTGGGGTCCTGGGCAAGGAAGGGCCTAGGGGGCCAGGGTCCTGGGTCCTCCGAGGGTACTGACTGGCATCGAGTTCGGCGTGAGGCTCCCCCAGACTCATGGGGATGCGAAACCCGGCTTGGTCCTCCTCCAGCATCTGAAGCAGCTGGTCCTCGGTCATGTCAGCCGGAGGCGGGATGGAGGGAGAGTGACAGATGTTGATGAAAACCTTCCCTTCCGATGAGTTGGTCTTTACGCAGAAGCCTGGTGGGAACGGGTTGGTCCTGACCATGTCTCCATGGGGATGTTGATCTCCACCAGTCCTCTCCCCAGCCTGTCCTTCTTTCGGTCTGTCCCCTTCCTTGAGTCTCAGTCCTCCACTTTCTGGTCCTGTCCCCCTCCCATGCCTGGGACCTCTGACTCTCTTTCCATCCATCTTGGAGTCTCTGTCCCCCCAGTCACTGCCATCCACCCCCTCCTCTCTTTGGATCTTCACCTCCGTGCCACTAAGGCTTCTAACCCCTCTTATTCTGTCCCTTTCCTCCCTCCTCTGTGCCCTTTGACCCCAGTGTCTCTCCACTTCTCCCTGGGAATCTCTCACTGTCCTTGGGTTTCTGCCTTCCTCACCTGGTTGGGGTTGGATCTGTGTTGATTCTGGTCCGCTCGTCTGGGCCTGCTGCAGCTCCTTGGAGGCCTGCACGAAGGAAAATGGCTCAGACCCGCATTTGTTGCTCAAATGTTTATTGAGCAATGTCAATGGATATGAGCCACGCAGGGAATTAGACGTATTATGTCCCTTTCCTCCTCTGAGGAACCCAAAGAACAACTCCAGTCTTACTCCCATTTATTCCAAAGCCCAGCGAACTTGGAGTTAAACAACTACAATTCCCATAAGCCCTGTTGCCTCTCCAATGCATTCTGGGAACTGCAAGCCCATCTCAGGGAATAAAAAAAAAAAAAAGGAATCCCCCAAATAACCAGGGACACAGGAGTCCTGGCTAGTGCGCACCTGCAGCAGCAGCTCCTGGAAACGTGCCGTGTCAGCGCCCATTTCCTCCGCCTCGTTCAGCTCCGGCACCAGCAGCTTCAAGTCCGCCATGGCCCCGGGGAAGAGAGCTAGGCGTCCCCAGCAACCCCGACGTGGGGGGCCTGCTTCCCGGACCCTCAACAGACTCCGACACCCGCCGCTGTATATGAAAATCGAGGAATCTGCCGGAGGCTGCAATTCCACTCGGATCAGATACCGTCAAATCTGTTGGGGGACAACATCTCTAGATGCTCTCTAGGTCCAACAACACGCCAATTGTTTAAAGGACAGCCACGCTTCCGGTTTCTGTGCAACAGAAATTTGAGTTCGCCACACTTCCGGCTCCCTCAACGCTCGTTCTAACCAGCAACCGCGCTACTGACCAATCACAGTCTAAGTACGAGGCCACGCCCCTCGCCTCAACCAATCAAAACTAGATTCTGAGGCCGGTTCCCTTAATGCCACACTTCCGCTGTCGATTAAAGGCACACTTCCCCCTCCTTCCCGACAACCGCCTCAGGCCCGGTTATGGGACAGTTAAACCCTAATTTCAGTGTCCACCCTAAGATTCCCTTCTGGTCTCAGAATCATCGCTTCGCCCCGGAGCCAGATCCGATTCTCTAGGAAATGTATTTCGGGCCGGAAGCTGCCCTTTTGGGAACAGGGTGGTGGGAAGACACACACCAATACGGCCACCCTCCTAAATCTGGAACTCTCCAGTTTGCAGAGCACACTTTCTCCTTTTCCGTATCCCCCCGACTCAGGACTGCGCATGCGCCACACTGCGTGGGCGGGGTCGCCGGGTCCTAAGGTTGGTCACGCTCCATCTCCCGCGGCCCGCCCTTTGCTCTGGAGGGGGCGGTCCCGCCCTTCGGACCTCGAGGTTCACTCGGGTAGAGCGCCCGGCAGTCGGTTGGAAAGCGGTCTGGACGGGGGATGGCCGCCACGCGCGCAGAGTCCCGCGCCCCAGAGATATTCGCCACGATGGAGTACGGACCCGCGCCGGAGAGCCACGCATGCGCGCTGGTGAGGGCTCGCGGGCCGGCGCCGGCCCTCCCCCTCCCCCTCCCCCTCCCCCTCTCGCGCGCGGGTGCTGCGCACTGACTCCCGTGATGCGCCGCGGCAGCCCCGAGGCTCCGCCCCTCTCTGCTCCCGCGATTCCCGCCGCCCCCGGAAGTGGGTCCCTGGAGCTTTGGCGGGTTTTCTCTCAGCCCTCTCGCGGTTCTCTTGCCCAACGACCCGAGCTCGCGGCGGTGTTTCCCCGGTTCCTCAGACCCGGGTGCCCCGCCCGGTTCTTCGGAGCCAATTCAGAACTTCCTGGGTGGCTCCCTTGACCTTCCAAGGAACCTCTGAACCCCCGGACACTTCCCAGGATTCCTCAAGCTCCGGGGCCTCCCATGGTCCTCCGGGGCACCCCCAGCGTTCCCAGGGGGCTCCCTGAATACCTCGCTCGGACCCTCCGTGGGGTCCCCGGGATGCCTCAGGCTCCGCTGTACTGATGTGGCTTCTGTGATCTCGGGAACTCTTGGAACCCCAGAATACATCAGAAAACTCCTAATTGTCAGCATGCCCTCATGGGCCCCCCGTGACCCCTCACCACCTCAGAATGTCGCGTGGGCCCACCATGAGTCCTGGTGGTGCCCTGACCGGTGTGGCTCAGTGGATAGAGCGTCGGCCTGCGGACTGAAAGGTCCCAGGTTCGATTCCGGTCAAGGGCATGTACCTTGGTTGCCGGCACATCCCCAGTAGGGGGTGTGCAAGAGGCAGCTGATCGATGATTCTCTCTCATCGATGTTTCTGACTCTGTCCTTCTCTCTTCCTCTCTGTAAAAACTAAATAGAATGTAGTAAAAAAAAAAAAAAAAAAAAAAAAGAACTGGGACAGTGAACAGAGAATCCCCACCCGGAGGTTAGAAGTGGAATGTTTGTGGAATGGCAATGTGCCAACAGCTTCTGTTCATTGGAGCCAATTCAGAACTTCCTGGGTGGACAGACACACACCAAGCCACCCTCGGTGCTCAGCGTCATTGCATTGGCTCTCCCGGGACCCCCGTGGGAGGGGTTACGGTCATTATGTCAGTGATCGCACAGAGGCTTGGGAAGTAAGTCATTTGCCCACGGTCAGCATGGCTTAAAAGGGGAAGCTGAGCCGAAACCGGTGTGGCTCAGTGGACAGAGTGTCGACCTGTGGACTGAAGGGTCCCGGGTTCGATTTTGCTCAGGGGCATGTACCTTGGTTGCAGACATATCCCCAGTGAGGGGTGTGCAAGAGGCAGCTGGTCGGTGTTTCTCATCAGTGTTTCTAACTCTGTCTCTCTCCCTTCCTCTCTGTAAAAAATCAGTGATATATTTTTTTTAAAAAAAAGGGGAAGCTGAACTTTCAACAATAAAGAATTTGAATTAAATACAAGAAATAAGGGGAAGCTGAGATGTGAACCTGAGCCCTCAGATTCCAGCGCCTGTGTGGCCCCCCCCCTTTCCCCAAGCCAAGGTCTCAACTGTATGGTCTGTTGGCCAGACTCAGCCAATAAACATGTTTTCTTTGGCCTAACTTTATTTGTAAAAATGTGAATTAATTGAGAACTAATCCCATGTAAACATCCGGGTTTCCTGCTTCTCTTGAAAATAAAATCCCCCAGTTTGGCAACCTTTGGTCACGGTCCCTGACAAAACCCATCTGGATCCATTGGCGACAGTTTGTCTCAGACGAGTGGTGTGTTCCCAGTCTCCCCCGGGCCCTCTTCGCACACTATAGAGGCCTGCCAGGACCCCACAGACATTCTTTTAGGGTTTTGTTTTTCTTTGGGGGGAAATTTTGCAAAATTCCAGAGTATTTAATATTGTGAACTCTCACGTATTCCCCAGTGAGCCTCGGCAATGATGACCATTTGATCCCATTGTCTCCCTTTGTGGTCTCTCTTTCTGGAGTGATTTCAATCCCATGGCCTAGCCGGTGTGGTTCAATGGTTAGAGAGTCAGCCCACTAACCCGGAAGGTCTCGGGTTCAATTCCTGGTCAAGGGCATGTACCTGGGTTTCAGGTTCAGTCCCCGTCCCCTGCCTGAGCCCACATAGGAGGCAACAGTCAATGTCTCTCTCTCGCTTGGATATCTCCTCTTTCTCTCTCTCTCCCCCCTTTTTCTCCCCGCATACCTGCCCCTTCCACTCTCTCTAAGAATCAGTGGAAAAAATAACCTCCAGTGAGGATCAACAACAAAAAATTAAATCCCAGGGGTCATATTATTTTCTCATAAATAGTTGATTCCTCGTTTCTAACACATAAGCTCTCCTGTAACATAACCACCTGCCATTGGCACGCTCAACATTAAGTCATTCTTTATTTTTTAAATATATTTTATTGATTTTTTTTTTTTTACAGAGAAGAAGAGAGGGATAGAGAGCCAGAAACATCAATGAGAGAGAAACAATGATCAGCTGCCTCCTGCACACCCCCCACTGGGGATGTGCCCGCAATCAAGGCACATGCCCCTGACCGGAATTGAACCTGGGACCCTTCAGTCCGCAGGCCGACGCTCAATCCACTGAGCCAAACCGGTCAGGGCAAGTCATTCTTTAATATTATCTGATGCCCAGCTCGTGTTCAGATACCTTCAACTGTGTCAAAGTGTCTTCCTCCCACCCCCACCCCCAGCCTCTGGAGGGGTTTGAATTAGGAACTTCCTGTTGACCATTTGACTTAAAAGAAAAATGAGGAGAGGGGCTGGTTGGCAGGGGAAGAGAAAAGACGGGAGACTGAGGCACGGGGGGGGGGGGAGGGGGAGGGGTGTGGTGCTAAGAGAAGAGTGTGGAAGGCAAAAGGAGGAAGCGTGCCATGGATTTAGCAAGGATTTGGGGAAGAGGGGCCGAAACCGGTTTGGCTCAGTGGATAGAGCATCCGCCTTCGGACAGAAAGGTCCCAGGTTCGATTCCGGTCAAGGGCATGTACCTTGGTTGCAGCACATTCCCAGAGGCAGCTGACGATGATTCTCTCTCATCGATGTTTCTAACTCTCTATCCTTCTCTCTTCCTCTCTGTAAAAATCAATAAAATATATTTTTTTAAAAAGGGGGTGGGGGGTTTGAGAAGAGCGGACCTGGGACAGAGAAACGAGGAGCTGCAGTAAAATTAACAGGAAGTTACAAGTGCCACTGCGATGACTCTGACAAGGAAGAGTCATCCTCAGCTCAGTGAGGTGAGGGCTGTCATCGCCGCCACCTTCCGGATGGCTCGCTTCGCGGAGGCGGTGGCTGCACCCTGTGCGAGTACCAGAGCCAGGATCCCCCCCCGCCGCGGCCCCGCCCAGGGACCCACACTGGCCGCCCCTCTGCAAAGCCTTGTGCCACGCCGTGGGCTCGGCTAGAGGTGCCACGGCCCAATAAACCGCGCCTGGCAGGGCGGCGTCCAGTCTGTCTTCGGGGTGGGGGGTCCCGCCCTCACGCCCCAAGTGCTGACAGCTGAGGCGGAGGGAACACAGGAACCAACCGCCTGGCTCAGGAGCCACACGGTCCCGTGGGCACCGCTTCCAGGGCCCTGGCAGGGGTCACAGGTGCACACGCACGGCTCTGCCAGCACAGACCACAATAGCCAGAGAGCGAAAAGGACCCCCGTGCCCATCCCCTGGTGACTCGCTAAACAGAATGTCCATCCAGATAATGACCACACGGCCATAAAAAAAAAATGAGGTGCCAATACAGGATACGGCATGGATGGGCCTTGAAAACGCCACGCCAATCATAACATTAAAAAAAAAAAAGAAAAAGAAAAGAAGAAACCATGCCAAGTGAAAGAAGCCAGCCACAGAAAGCCACTTAGTGTGGGATTCCATGTACGGGAACTGCCCAGAATAACCCTGAGACAGGAGGCGGATTAGGCCTTGGGCACAGGGGAAGGGAGAGCGACTGCCTAATGGCTGTGGAGCTGTCCTTTAGGGACGATGAAATGTTCTGGAATCAGAAAGTGGTAATAGTTGCACGTTATTGTGAATTTACTAGATGCCCCTGCATGGTACACTTTATTTATTTATTTTAATATATTTTACTGATTTTTTTTTACAGAGAGGAAGAGAGAGGGATAGAGAGTTAGAAACATCGATGAGAGATAAACATCGATCGGCTGCCTCTTGCACACCCCCTACTGCGGATGTGCCCGCAACCAAGGTACATGCCCTTGACCGGAATCTCTACCACTGAGCCAAACCGGTTTCGGCTGCATTGTACGCTTTAAAACGGTTAAAATGTGGAGAGTGTTACGTGTATGTCTGTTTGCTACCTACACAGGAAAAGAATTGGCTGGCGGGGCGGAGGGGGACACTGGGTAGGGATGGAGCTCCTTCCGCTGCTCCCAGGCCCCTTTCCAAACTCTCCCTCTTCCCCAGGCCTGGCTGGACACGCAGGACCGGTGCCTGGGCCACTATGTGTCTGGAAAGTGGTTAAAGCCCGAAAACAGGAAATCGGTGCCTTGCCAGGATCCCGTCACAGGTAGGAGGGTCACCAGGCGCGGGAGGGGCACCGTGCCCCTAGCCGCACCCAGTCTTTGCTGGGGCCCTGGGGCAGGGAGCAGCTGTGCCCGGAGGAGGCTGAGAGTGTTGGCTCCTCCTCTTACTGTTTATTCTAACTTGGGCCCACGTCCCTGGGGACACTTCTCGAAAGTAATCACCATCTACTACAATCCTTAGCTTTGCGCAGTGGCAGTATCGTAGCCAATGAGGTTTATCCGAGGCCTCGATTATTGCTTAAAAAAGTGAAATAAAATCCCTAGCTTGCCTGCGGAGGCCCTGGAAGCAAGGACCAAGGACCAGTGGATTTATCCCCATCGGTCAGATGACAAACCTGAGGCCCTCCGCAGAGCTGGGGACCAGCTGTTCTGCCGCTCCCAGGCCCCTGAAATCTTAGCCCCCCGTGGTTCTGACAGTTTCCCCCTCTTCAGTCTGGGTCCCCCATCTGCCTCCCCAGGAGAGGGCTTGGCCAGCTGCCTCCAGGCACAGGCTGAGGACGTGGCGGCAGCTGTAGAGGCGGCCAGGGCGGCGCTGGAGAGCTGGAGCGGACTCCCCGGGGCCTCCCGGGCCAAGCACCTGACCAGGTGATGCGGCTGAGGCGCGGACCCGGGAGGGGGGTGGGGGGGAACCACCGAGAGCAAAGACTCCAGTTCCCAGCATCCCGCTGGATTCATGGGCCGCTAAGGTTCGTGTTCCCAGCATGCCTTGTGGCCTTTAGTCCCATCTATTGGGAGTAGTAATAACAAAACCTCTCTTTCCCCCAAAAGAATATCCTTGGGGCTCATCGGGATTCCATTTCTCAGCAGCTCATTGGGACTGGTGGGGCGCCAAAGCCCATTTCCCAGCACCCTCCTGGGGCAGCTGGAGGCAAAGATCCCATTTCCGAAAACGTGTGAGGTTAGAGGTCAGCCCCAGCAGCTCCAAAGTCTTTGCCCAGCAGCCTCAGGATTTGTTTCCCTGGACTACATTTCCCATAAACCTCTAGTGTTCTCTACCCCTGGTAAATGGGGATGTCCCAGGGGTTTATGGGGAATCTTGTAGTCCAGGTAAATGGGGTGGGTTTCAAGATCCTCTCAGGCTCAGGGGTACTGGGAACTGCTTTCTCCCCAGGCTGGCCAAGATGATCCAGAAGCACCAGCGGCTGCTGTGGACCCTGGAGTCCCTGGTTACTGGGCGGGCGGTTCGAGAGGTTCGGGACAGGGATGTCCCGCTGGCCCAGCAGCTGCTCCAGTACCATGCAGTTCAGGCACACATCCAGGAGGAGGCGCTGGCAGGCTGGGAGCCCATGGGTGAGGAGCATGAGTCCCGCCTCCGGCCCCCTCTCTCATCAGGGCCCACCAGTGCCTGTCCTGTCACCTCGTTTGTTCTTGCAGGAGTGATTGGTCTCATCTTGCCACCCACGTTTTCCTTCCTTGAGATGATGTGGAGGATTTGCCCTGCCCTGGCTGTGGGTAAGTGATGGGCCTGGACCCCTGGGTTTGAGGGAGGAGGGGCTGGGGGCCTGGGCTCCTGGGTCTGAGGGAGGAGGGGCTGGGGGCCTGGACCCCTGGGTCTGAGGGAGGAGGGGCTGGGCTGGACCCCTGGGTCTGAGGGAGGAGGGGCTGGGCTGGACCCCTGGGTCTGAGGGAGGAGGGGCTGGGCCGGACCCCTGGGTCTGAGGGAGGAGGGCTGGGGCCTGTGCTCTTGAGTCCTTGAGTTGCCCGCCTTCCCAGGCTGCACGGTGGTCGTCCTCGCGCCCCCGGCCTCCCTGACGCCCCTCCTCCTGGCCCAGCTGGCCGGGGAGCTGGGCCAGTTCCCGGGAATCCTCAACGTGCTCAGCGGCCCTGCCGCCCTGGCGCTCGCCCTGGCCGCCCAGCCGGGGGTGCAGAAGGTGGCCTTCTGCGGAGCCATCGAGGTACTCTCAGGGCTGGGAGGGTGACGGCGGGGCTGGGATCCAGAACGTTCTCCCCCTCTGAGCCCCCGGGCTGTGGGGTTCCCTCAGGAAGGACGCGCCCTGCGGCGGCTCCTGGCGGGCACGGGTCCCGAGCTGGGCCTGGCCCTGGGGACCGAGTCGCTGATGCTGCTGACGGACGCGGCCGACGTGGACTCGGCCGTGGAGGGCGTCGTGGACGCAGCCTGGTCGGACCGCAGCCCGGTGAGACCCCCGTGGGTGTCCCCTGACGCCCGAGGGCCGTGCCTGTCCGTCTGCAGACCGTGGGGCCCCGTGTCTCTGTGCAGCTTTCAGCCCTTGGTGTCCCAGGCTATCTGCACCATGGCGTGCCGGACTCATCGCCTCCGATCCCCGGATCTCCCTGCCGGCTCCCCTGGTCTTTCGCGGCCGGCCTGGCCCTTGCCCCCGAGGACCCCTCGCTGCTCCGGGTGTTCCTGTCCCTGGTCTCCCAACCTCTGTCTTGACTCTGAATGACCAGCTTCCTGGAGCGCCGCCTTCTGCCCGGGGCCCAGAGCCTCCGAGTCTCCCCGGGTCCTTGGCCACCTCCCCGGACCCTCCTTTGATCTCTGCGTGCGTGTCCCCGAGCTCACCCTCCGTGGGAGCCTGTCCCCACACATGGCCCCTGACACCCCTTTTCCTAACAGGGCGGCCTCAGGCTCCTCATCCAGGAGTCCGTGTGGGACGAGGCGATGAGGCGGCTCCAGGCGCGGATGGCGCGGCTCCGGGTAGGCCGAGGGCTAGACGGGGCCGTGGACATGGGGGCCCGAGGGGCTGCTGCACGCGAACTGGCCCAGCGGTACGAGCAGGAGGCCCTGAGCCAGGGCGCACAGGTGAGCCGGGTGCAGGGTGCAGGGTGCAGGGTGCAGGTGCCGGGGGAGGAGGGTCCTGGGTCTGAGGGAGGAGGTGCTGGGGGCCTGGGCTTCTGGATTCCGGGGGAGGAGGCACCTGGGAATGGACTTTCGGTAAATCTGTCCTTCCTCCCAGGTGTTCCAGGCTGGCGATGTGCCCCTCGACAGCCCGTTCTTCCCCCCGACCTTGGTCTCTGAGCTGCCCCCGTCCTCCCCGTGTGCCCAGGCAGAGGTGCGCCCCTTTCTGTCAGGAGATCCTGCCCATCCACCCGTCTGCACCCAGACGTGGCCACAGCAGAGGCCTTGGGTGACCCCTGGGCCTGGGGCGGGGGCTGCTGGCTGCTGGCGCTGGTCCCCGAGTGGGGGCGGGTGTAGGAGGGCGGGGGCGGCGGCTGCTTGAACTCACTGTCGCCTTCCAGGTACCGTGGCCGCTGGTCCTGGCCTCCCCCTTCCGCACGGCCAAGGAGGCCCTGGCCGTGGCCAACGGGACGCCCCGAGGAGGCGGCGCCAGCGTGTGGAGCGAGAGGCTGGGCCAGGCCCTGGAGCTGGGCTACGGGTCAGTGGCGCCCACCGGGGCTCAGGCCTGTGGGGAGGGCCTGCGCCTCAGTCTTCCCGCCTCCGACCCTGACTCCCCGCCCCCCGCTCCCTCTCTCCTCTCTGACGCCCCGCCTCCCCGCAGGCTCCGTGTGGGCACCGTCTGGATCAACGCCCACGGCCTCAGAGACCCTGCGGTGCCCGCGGGCGGCTGCAAGGAGAGCGGGTCTTCCTGGCACGGGGGCCTGGATGTGAGTGTCCCTGCTGCCCGCCCCGTCCGCGCCCGCTCTCAGCCTGGGCCCCCTGCGCCCCCTAACGCGGTCCCTCTCTCAGGGTCTGTATGAGTACCTGCGGCCCCCGGGGACCCCGCCCCGGCGGCCCTGCCACTCTCAGGACCTCAACTATGACACCTTCGGCCTTGCTGTCCCCTCGGCCCTCCCGGCTGGGCCTGAAACGGGCCCCAGGTGAGCTGGTCCAGGGCCCACAGTTCCCAGAATCCTGTGGGTGAGGAGGGCCAGGGCCCCTTGGACGGAAGGGGGTTAGGTGGAGCCCTGGGGGGGTGCCCTGTCCCACTGAGATGTGCATTCTGGGTCTCAGGGCCTCACACCCTCGTCCAGGCCTGAGGAGAGCCTCAGTCCTGCTGAGCGAAGGTTTGGGGTCCGGCCAAGAACTGGGGGTTACCCAGAGCTCATGGGAGCTGGACGGGCCATCCAGGGGGCCGGTGCCTGGGCTCTGAGCACGCCTTGGCCCCCAAGACCCACCTCACACCGCACCCTGCTGCAGCCCGGCACCCCCCTATGGGCTCTTCGTGGGGGGCCGTTTCCAGGCTCCTGGGGCCCGCAGCTCCAGGCCCATCCGGGACGCACAGGGCAATCTCCATGGCTACGTGGCCGAGGGCGGAGCCAAGGACATCCGCGTGGCTGTTGAGGCTGCTCACCAGGCTGCCCCTGGGTAAGTGGGATCTCAGGAGCACCCGGGCCTTGGGAGGCCTCAGAGAGGGCAGTGGGCCCCCAAGGGCTGAGGGGCTGTGGGGTCTGGACCTCAATGGCTGGTGGCTACCACGGCTGATGGAACAGGGGTGTGGTGGCCCCTCTCTTCCTGGGGCGGCTGAGCTCTCGGGCCTGGACCCCCGGGGTAAGGGCTGTGGACGGAGGAGGGGCCCCTGGGAAGAGCCAGGGCCGGGATACCAGCCCCGATGTTCACTGTCCGCCCACAGGTGGGTGGGCCAGTCCCCGGGGGCCCGGGCAGCCCTGCTGTGGGCGCTGGCGGCCGCGCTGGAGTGCCGGGAGCCCGCCCTGGCCTCGAGGCTGCAGCGGCACGGCGTGCAGCCCAAGGCCGCCCAGGCGGAGGTGGAGCTGAGCGTGAGGCGGCTTCGGGCATGGGGGGCCCGCGCCCAGGCCCAGAGCCACAGCCTGCAGGTGAGCTGCGCTGGGGGAGGGCAGACAGCGGCAGGTGGAGCGGGGTCAGGTCAAAGGCTCTGGAGTGAGCCAACCTGGGGCCCAAGTTCTGATCACCAGCAAGTAACTTGGCCTCAGTTTTTCTTTTTTGCATGTGTTAAATACATAATTCTTATTTAAATACATAATAGCAGGCGCAAAAGTTCTGTTTAACTCAGTGAAAGGGATTTTTTTACAGAGAGGAAGAGAGAGAGATAGAGAGTTAGAAACATCGATGAGAGAGAATCATCGATCAGCTGCCTCTTGCACACCCCCCACTGGGGATGTGCCCGCCACCAAGGTACATGCCCTTGACCGGAATCGAACTTGGGACCTTTCAGTCCGCAGGCCGACGCTCTATCCACTGAGCCAAACCGGTTTTGACTTGGCCTCAATTTTCTTGTCTGTATAATGGGCATAGGGCCTATCTCAGATTAGTGTTTCAAATTGTTAGTAACCCCTAAAATCAATTTAGTGAGTGTAACCACGATTTCCTTATTTTATTGTTTTTTTTACAAAGAGGAAGACAGAGGGACAGAGAGTTAGAAACATTGATGGGAGAGAATCATCATTTAGCTGCCTCTTGCACAACCCCCACTGGGGATGTGCCCGAAACCAGGGTACATGCCCTTTGACCGGAATCGAACCTGGGACCCTTCAGTCCGCAGACCAATGCTCTATCCACTAAGCCAAACTGGTTTTGGCATGATTTCCTTTTCTATTTGGCAGTTTTTATTTTTATTTTTGAACTTTTATTGAATTCACTGGGGTGGCATTGGTTAACAAAATGATACAGGTTTCAGATGCCCAGTTCCGCTACACATCATCTGCACACGGCCCCTCCCCCAGCATTCGCCACGCTGTTGCCGTGTCCATGAGTGCTTTCTTTCTTTCTTTTTTTGTCTCTCAATCCCTCCTTCCTCTCACCCAGCACCCCCACCCAGGCAGCTGTCAGCCTGCGCCCTAGCCATGAGTCTGTCTCCAGTTTGCGTGCTCACTGGATTCCATTGGAGTGAAGTCATGTGGTATTTGTCTCTCTGACTGGCATAATGCTCGCAGGTCCGTCTGTGCTCGGAGTCTCTGACGGTTTTTAAAGTCTGGCTTTAGCTGAGGTATAGAGTGCATACAGCAAACTGGGCCCCCTCAGGCCTGCCTCTGGGTGAAGTTTGACAAAAATATACAGTTGCGTCCTCACGATCAGGACAGATTTTCATCACCCCAAAGGGCTTCTCCCTCCTCGTCCCCCTCCCCCACTCCAAGTGCTTGCCAACCACTGAGCTCTCTGTCCAGAAGAGCACAACGCATCACACTGTGTAGCGCAAGCATGTCAAACTCAAAGGCTAACGCGGGCCAGACAATGTACAAGGGTATGTGGCCACAAAAAAACAAAAGCTGCACTTTTCATAGAAACGGAGGTTTATTTCGATAGGCAGGCTGAATACAAAGGGCTGACATGAGTCATCGTTGACATGAAATAATGGAACATTTTAATAAAAATTAGTATTTTTTTCTTGAACACTAACGTACCAGACTCTGAAGAACTGCACAAATGAACAAGTGTCATGCAAATAAACATAATTCTCTTGTTCTCTGAAAGCGAAATATTTCCTGTTGTGCACACCAAACAAATCAGTCCAAGACTAATGATATGGCCATCGGCCGCTAAAATATTTGCTGCTGGTGTTAGTGGAGAGAAATGGTGCGCCTGCATACGAGGCGCGAGGGGAAATGAAAGCAACACGATTGTAGTCATCGGTCATTAGTGAACGTTATAGTTCGTTATTAATAATTACGTATAACAGGATATTGTAAAAATTAAGTTATGACATTTTTATGAAAACGTTGCTTACGTACCGTTATATTGGCTGGGCTGCAAAAATATTCGTTGCGGGCCGCGAGTTTGACTGCTTGGTGTAGTGTTTTATGTCTGGTTTCTTTCATTGCTTTTAAGATGCATCCTTACTGCCTCTATTAATACGTTCCTTTTTATTGCTGAGAAGCAGTGTCTTATGTGCATAGCGCATTTGTTCCGGCATTTACCTGTGATTAGGAAGCCAGGCACCTCTAGCCTTGAGCTGTTGAGTAAGTCGTTTGCATACTTGCCTCTGTGTCAGCATGTTTTTATGGCTCTTGGGCAAATACCTAGAAATCAGGCTGCGAGATGGTGTGATAACTGCACACTGACTTTCACAAGAAACTGCCAAACAGGTTTTCAAAGTTTGCCACTTCGCTGTCCCACCGGCAGTATGCGTTTCAGTTTTTCTACATCCTCGCCAACACTTTAGATATCAACTTTTATTTAAAAACTGAGCCATTTTACCTGGCCAGCATGGCTCAGTGGTTGAACATGGATCTATGAACCAGGAGGTCACAGTTTGATTCCTAGTCAGGGCACATACCCAGGTTGTGGGCTCAATCTCCAGTGGGGGATGTGCAGGAGGCAGCCGATAGATGATTCTCTCTCATCATTGATGTTTCTCTCTCCCTCTCTCCATCTTCCTTCCTCTCTGAAGTAAAAAAAAATATGTATATATTTAAAAAAAGATTAGCCATTAAAAAAACACACACAAAACATGCTTTTATTGAAGCCAGCCGGTGTAGCTCAGTGGCTGAGCATCGATCCATGAACCAAGAGATGACTGGGCTGAAACCGATTTGGCTCAATGGATAGAGCGTCGGCTTGGGGACTGAAAGGTCCCAGGTTCGATTCCGGTCAAGGGCATGTACCTTGGTTGCGGGCACATATCCAGTAGGGGGTGTGCAAGAGGCAGCTGATCGATGACTCTCTCTCATCGATGTTTCTAACTCTCTATCTCTCTCCCTTCCTCTCTGTGAAAAATCAATAAAATATATTTAAAAAAAAAAAAAGAGAGAGAGATGACTGGTTTGATTCCCAGTCAGGGCACATGATTCTCTCTCATCATTGATGTTTCTCTCTCCCTCTCTCCATAGGGAGCAGGCTCAGACCCCCAATAGGTGGCATGCAGGAGGCAGCTGACCAGTGATGCTTCTCTCTCATCAATATTTCTCTCTCTCCCTCTCCTTTCCTCTCTCTGTGAAAAATCAATAAAGACATAATGTTTAGAGAGAGGAAAGAAGAGGGAGAGAGAAACATCAATGTGGGAGAGAAACATACATCAGTCACTTCCCACATGCACCCTGACCCGAACAAAAATTCTTTAAAACAAACAAACCAAAAACAATAAAACCAATTATAAAAGCTGAGACTGTTGCCAGTTACTTCAAAAGGACATGAGTGGCAAACGAGCACATGGAAGGGTGCTCGGCACTGAAGGACAGTGGCTAGTGCAGTGCTAACGGGAGCCTGGCCGGTAGCTCGGGGAATTAGAGCGCCATCCCCATAGGGCGCATAGAAGAAGCAACAGTGGCCGAAACCAATTTGGCTCAATGGATAGGGCGTCGGCCTGCGGACTGAAAGGTCCCGGGTTCGATTCCGGTCAAGGGCATGTACCTTGGTTGCATGCACATCCCCAGTAGAGGGTGTGCAGGAGGCACCTGATCGATGTTTCTGACTCTATCTTTCTCTCTTCCTCTCTGTAAAAAAATCAATAAAGTATATTTTAAATATATATATATGAAGCAACAGTGAATGCATAAGTAAGTAGAACAACGAATTGATGTTTTTCTCCCCCCCATTCTCTCTCATCACTATGAAACTGGCCAAGCTTTCAGCTCTGGCCAGTGTGGCTCAGTTGGTTGGCGAGTCCTCCCGTAAACCAGAGGGTGGCAGTCTGATTTCCAGTCAGGGTGCAGGTTCAGTCCCCGGCTGGGCCACGTCTGGGAGGCAGCCAATCTGTGTTCCTCTATCTCCTTCTCTTACATACAACCCAGCCATGTTTCCTAGGTATTTGCATGCATAAATTTAATTTCGAGGTTTTAAAAAAATGTTTTAGAGAGAGAGGGAGAAGTGAAACATGGATGTGAGTTCGAAACACCGATTGGCTGCCTCCTGCACGCCCCCTGCCAGGCATATGCCCTGACCAGGAACCGAACCAGCAACCTGTCAGTGCCCGCATGGGGTGACACCCAACCAACTGAGACGCACAGGCCTGGGCCAATTTTTGTTCTTTGGACTTTTGAGAAAGAGAGAGAGAGACTACCACTTTGTTGTTGCATTTATTGATGCATTCATTGGTTGGTAACTTGTATCCTGACTGGAGATTGAACCCAAAACCTTGGCCTCACAGGAAGATGCTCTAACCATTGAGCAACCAGTGAGGGCTAATTTCTAGGTTTTTAGAAAAACTGAAAGCATATATCCACACCATGACTTACACACAAAGGTTTATTGCAGCATTATTCATAGTAGCCAAAAACTCACAAAAACAACCCAGATATCCCTCAATAGGTTGGTAAACAAAATATGATACATCCTTTCATATTTGGTAATCCTCCTTGGCAGTATGGACTCCCACTTGGCAGTCAGAGGAAATGAACATACTGCAGCATGAATGCCCCTCCGACTGACTATGCCGAGTGAGGGAGTCGGATTAAAAAGGAGCCCTGGCCGGGTGGCTCAGTGGTTGCGCATTGACCTGTGAACCAGGAGATCAAAGTCCCAGTCAGGTCAGGGCGCATGCCAGGTTGTGGGCTTGATCCCCAGTGTGGGGCGTGCAGGAGGCATCCGATCGATGATTCTCTCTTATCGTTTATCTTTCTGTCTCTCCTTTTCTCTCTGAATATATTTTTTAAAAAGCATAGAGCCCTGGCCTGTATTTCTAAGTGGTTAGAGCATCAGCCTTCACACCAAAGGGTCGAGGGTTCCATTCTCAGTCAAGGGCATGTACTTGGATTGCAAGTTTGAAAACCCCCCCTCCCCTTTGGCCTGCGGACTCAAGGGTCCCAGGTTGGATTCCAGTCAAGGCCATGTACCTTGGTTGCGGGCACATCCCCAGTAGGGGGTGTGTAGAAGGCAGCTGGTCGATGTTTCTCTCTCATCGATGTTTCTAACTCTATCCCTCTCCCTTCCTCTCTGTAAAAAATCACTTGAGGTCACACAGCTGAGTGGTGGAGCTGGGCCTTGAACCCAGGCCATCTGGCTCTGAACCATCACGTGTTCTATTATGCTTGGAGTTGTTGTGAAGAAGCAAGGATGGGGCTGTGAAGAAGAAAGAAAGGGGCAGGTGATGGAGGCGGCGAGGGAGAGAGTCCTGTAGACGGATACCCCTCACCCCACCTCTGACCTCCGCCTGTCTCTGCAGGTCGCTGAGCTGAGGGGCCCCGTGCTTCGGCTTCGGGAGCCGCTGGGGGTCCTGGCCATCGTGTGCCCGGACGAGTGTCCCCTGCTTGCCTTCGTGTCCCTGCTGGCCCCTGCCTTGGCCCACGGCAACACCGTGGTTGTGGTGCCCAGCGAGACCTGCCCCATCCCCGCCTTGGAGGTGTGCCAGGTACAGCTGCCTGCCCGCTGCTGCTCCCAGCAGCCCCTGGGGCTCCAGACAGACAGAAGGCACCCCAAGGCCTGCAGGAGTTTGGTTCCCACCCTCACCCCTTGGTAACCATGGTAACCCCTGTCCAGGAATCCAAGCCTCCGCTCCTTCAGGCCATAAGCCTTCACCAGCTGTGCCCTGGCCCATTGCTTCCGGGGGCCCCATGCGACCCCCCAGACGCTCACTCCCTGCCCCCACTGCCTTCGGGGTCTCGGATCCTTCCCCCCCGCCCCCAGGCGGCCACTCTCTCCGTCCCCTAGGACATGGCCTCCTCGTTGCCAGCCGGCCTGGTGAACGTGGTGACCGGCGACCGGGACCACCTGACCCGCTGCCTGGCCCTGCACCAGGACGTGCAGGCCCTGTGGTACTTCGGCTCGGCCCAGGTACCCTCCCTCTTACACCTTCTGGGAACAGGGCCCCGCCCCCTTAAAACGTCTGTTGCTAAGGGGGAGAAACACCTTGGCAACCAGGTTCTGAGGGACTTCCCCGTTAGAGCCCTGGTTGCTAAGGAAAAGGATGTGCTTAGCAACAAGGGCCTGAGAACTCGCCCACCGGCCCAAAGACAGCCCATTTGTAAAGACCGTCCCCTAGCAACAGGGTTAGAAGCCATAGCGCCCCCCCCCACTTTATCCTCTTTATCAACACAAACCCGGGCCCGTTTGAACGAGGGGGCGGGCGGGGAGGAAGTTGCCTAGCCACAGAGGCCAGCCCGTTCCCGGCTGCTGCGAGGCTGGCTTGCCAGGAGCCGAGCCTGCAGCCGCAGCGCGGGGTCCGGCCCGCGCGCCCCTCCTCGGCAGCATCCACGTTGCCAAGGAAACAGCTGCTTATCCAACAAGCGGGGGGCCGCGCTGACCCCCTGTCTCCGCGCCAGGGCTCCCAGTTTGCGGAATGGGCCTCCGCGGGAAACCTGAAGCCCGTGTGGGCGAAGGGGGGCTGCCCCCAGGCCTGGGACCAGGAGGCCGGAGGCGCAGGCCCGGAGCTAGAGCTGCGGGCAGCGCGCACCAAGGCCCTGTGGCTGCCCATGGGCGACTGACACCGAGTGCGGCCCGCTCCGCTCCGTCTCGGACGAAGAAGAGCCGGACCCCCGGCAGGCTGCGGATGCCTGGAACTTTCCGCCGCGGTGCCCTGGCCCCCAAATAAATGCTGACCAACCCTGGCTGTGTTCTGCGGGAGAGCGCGAGCCGCCACCTCGGGTCTGTCCGGTTACTTTCGTTCTGTGACTCAGCAGCCTGGCGATCTGGCTCCGGTACAGCCTGGTGTTTGTGAAACAGATAAGGGGCCTCCGGGAAGGCCAGGCCGGGAGCGCGGGGCCTCTGGTTCCTCCCGGCCTTCTCCATCCAGCAGAGTAGATGGGGGATGAAGAGTCCAGGTGAGCACTCTGCCGGTTCCCTTGGTGTAAATGCTCCCAATCTGATGGAGCAGCCGGCTGGCAGGATTCCTGAATTTTACCAGCGCCATGAGCAGCTTGAGCATACCACTGCTTTGGAATTCTTTTTTTTTTCTTCTTCTTCTTCTTAATATATTTTATTGATTTTTTACAGAGAGGAAGAGAGAGGGATAGAGTTAGAAACATCAATGAGAGAGAATCACCGATCAGCTGCCTCCTGCACACCCCCCACTGGGGATGTGCCCGCAACCAAGGTACATGCCCTTGACCGGAACCTGGGACCCTTCAGTCCGCAGGCTGACGCTCTATCCACTGAGCCAAACCGGTTTTGGCTGCTTTGGAATTCTTTTTGATGCAAAGGACCCACTCACACCAGCTTGGGATGAGAGGGAATGTTCTGGAAGGCTACAGAGACATGTTAGGGAAGGCAGGACGAGACTACACACCCGAGGCCCCAGGTCCTGGAAACCTGGATGCCGGTGCTTTTGTGCGCCACCCGATCTCTCAGGACTTGTGTCTGCCTGTCTGCTTCGTTCGAGTCTTGGTGGCCCTGTGGCTTCAGGAAAGGGGCCTGGCCGCTCTGGGCCCGGCTCCTTATCTGCAAACAGGGCCAGTAGCCGGAATCTGTTGGGTTGACTCCGTGATGGGGGCACAGGATGTGTGTAATGAGAGCTAGCTGTTGGCTAAGGGTTGATCTTGGCCTTGGAGCAGATGAGAAGGGACACCTGTCAGCGTGTGGCTAGGGCTGCGCCAGGGAGATTACAGTCCCGGGGCCTGGCTGTTTGGACAGGAGGGACACAGGAATGCGAGCGCTGGAGGAAAGTCCCTGGAAGGCACTGCTTCCCATCTGTGGCTTGACCACTCCCTCCCAGACCCCCCGGGCTGCCTCAGTGTCCTTCCTGTTGATTCTGATGCCTTCATCAGCCAAAGCCAAGTGCAGCAGTCCAATGTATACCACCAGACCCCCAGCATTGCTCAGCACCACATCCTCAGGAGGGAAAATAGTCTGATTGGCCAGCCTGGGTCCCGTGTTCACTTCTGGGCCAATCATACCAGGCCCGGGGCTGAACCATGGGGGTCTGTAAGCAGAGGAGAGGCAGGTTCAGCTCTGGTTGAAAGATCCAGATATAAGCTAAGGTGCCATGTACTGTAGTAATAGATGAAGACTGGCCTGTGTGGCTCAGTGGTTGAGCGTCGACCTATGAACCAGGAGGTCACATTTTGGTTCCTGGCCAGGGCACATGCTCATGTTGCCAGTTTGATCCCCAGTTGGGGGGGGGGGGTGTGCAGGAGGCAGCCTATCAATGATTCTCATCATTGGTGTGTCTATCTCTCCCTCTCCCTCCCTAAAATAATAATTACGGATGAAGCTCAGGACACTGGAAGCCCAGAGAAAGCACCCTACATAGCTTAAGAGTGTGTGTGTGAGAGAGAGAGAGAGAGAGAGAGAGAGAGAGAGAGAGAGAGAGGGAGGGAGAGAGAGGGAGAGGGAGGGAAGGAAGGAAGGAGAGAGAGGGAGGCAGAAGGTGGTGAGGACCTTCCCAAGGAAGTGTTGTATACACTGAGGTGTTTTTTTCCAGCATTATTGAGATACTGAAGGCCCGGTGCATGAAAATTCATGGACTGGAGGGGAGGGGCTTTTCCCCTCAGCCAAGCCTGCCCCCTTGCAAGTCCAGGAGCCCTCAGGGGCGGGAGGCAAACTGGCGATCAGGGGAAGGCAGTGCCCCCATCACACCTCTGCTGCTGCCACTGCCGGCAGTGCAAGCCTCGGCCAGCCCTGGTTACCTGAGCCTCAGGCAGCTGGGCAGCCGCCATTCAAGGCTCTGCTGTGACTCAGGCCAGCCTTGGGGGGCTGGGAGGCTGAAGGGACTGGGCATCGCCATCTTGTGGCTGTGGGCACCACCATCTTTGAGGGCATGGTAATCTATTAACATATTCTCTCGTTGGCTGTGGGCGCTGCCATCTTTTGTGAGGGCATGATTGCCTTGAGCCTGGAAGCATGATGCAGATCTGATTAGGCCAGAAAAGTGGCCGGTGAGTATTTGAGATCTTGCTTCTTAGCAATTGTCACCCCTTTAGGCTCAAATAAGTTCTTATAAAATGTCGAAAACTGCCCTGGCCGGCTCCGTTAGTTGAGTGTTCTCCCATGCACCAAAGGGTTGCCAGTTTGATTCCCAACCAAGGCATATATACCCAGGTTTTGGGTTCGATCCCAATCTATGTTTCTCTCCCTTTCCCTTCCTCTCTCTCTAGAATTAATAAAAACATTTTTTTTAAAAAAATAAAAGAAACCACACTTTAAAAAAAAATCCTTGCCCTGGCTGGGCAGCCCAGCTCACTTAGCGTTGTCCCATATGTAAGATTCTGGCTTGAATTCCCGGTCAGGGCACATATAAAAATCAACCAATGAATGTATGAATTTCTCTTCTCCCTCTCTCTGAAATCAATAAATTAAGCCCAGCCAGCATGGCTCAGTGGTTGAGCGTCCACTTAATGAACCAGGAGGTGAAGGTTGGATTCCCAGTTGGAGCGAGCAGGAAGCAGTCAGTCCGTCAATGATTCTCTTTCATCGTTGATGTTTCTCTCTCTCCCTTTCTGAAATCAATAAAAGTATTTTTAAAATAAATTAATTAATTAAAAAGTTTTAATATATATCTTTTTATTGATATACAAATAAGAATGATGAGAATCATTGATCATCTGCCTCCTGGTCTCAAAGCCCCAACCTTCTCATCCTCTGATTGGTCTTTGGGGACTGACCAACCTCCCATCTCAAGGCATCTTATTATGATAGCATGGGTGGGGGTGGGGCTCATGAATAACAAAGACCCCATCATTTTACAGGGAAAGGCTGAGGACTTATATGTTGTCTCCCAGGAAACAGAAGACCAGATGCCTTCTCTTTTTTTTTATTTTATTATTTTTAAAATATATTTTTATTGATTTCAGAGAGGGAAAGAGAGGAGGTAGAAACATCAATGATGAGAGAGAATCATTGATCAGCTGCCTCCTGCACGCCCCACACTGGGTACCGAGCCAGCATGTACATTGACCGGAACCAAACCCCAGACCCTTCAATCCTCAGGCCAATGCTCTCCACTGAGCCAAACCTACTAGGGCTTTATTTTACTTTATTTTAGAGGGAGGAAAGGAGAGAAACATCTATTAGTTGTTCCATTTACCTATCCATTCATTGGTTGATTCTTGCCTTACCTGGGATCGAACCTGCAACCTTGTTATATTGGGACGATGCTCTCCAGCTACCAGGCCAGGGCCAGGATCTGAAACTGGACAATGAATGGGTCTGGGCTGTCTGTCACTACTTGAACCAATTAAGCAGAGACAGGGTTGAATCATGCGGAGATTAGCAGGTCATCCATGAAAATCTGCTCTACGCACCCCCCCACACACACACACACACACAAGCCCGCTGTTTACATTGGGTAGAAGGACAAAGATCACTGGGGAAGTAGGAACCGCAGGTATGAGGAAGTAGGCGAGGTACAGTGCCTGCAGGTTACGGGCGATGTGGATCCGGGGTTAAGGGGGGTCCCTCCTGGTGGTTACCATCCAGGGCCCCATTGTTTCTAACATGTTTCTAACTCTCTGTCCCTCTCGTCCTCTCTGTAAAAAATCAATAAAAGATATTTTTTAAAAAATAAAAGAAAGAAACATCAATGAGAGAGAAACATCAGCTGCCTCCTGCACACCTCCTACTGAGGATGTGCCCGCAACCAAGGTACATGCCCTTGACGGGAATCGAACCCGGGACCTTTCAGTCCACAGGCCGACGCTCTATCCATTGAGCCAAACCAGTCAGGGCAGGTCCATTGCTTGTTCATTTATTTAACAAATACCGATGGAGCGCCTGCTCTGATTCAAACAGACCTCCCCACCATGGACCTGGATCGAGGGCCCCATGGGCCCCTGGCAGAGAATGAGTGCAGGGTGTGCCCGGGAGAGGAAAGCAGGCTTACAGTGTGGGGAATGTGGTGGGGGGCTTTGCCTGCCTGTGTGATGGGGTCTGAGCCATGTGGGTGGGGGGTGTTCAGGCTGAGGGATCTGCCGTGCAAAGGCCCTGGGGCAGGGGTGTGGGGGGGAGCCTGTCCCTGGCAGAGGGAGGAAGCCAAAGCAGAGAGGGGATTGGGCCAGATTTTGCAGGTCTTGTGGGCCACCGTGAGGACCTGGTCTTTTCATTTGAGTGGCAGGGAGCACCCCAGTAACACTGGTCCATATGGGGAACAGATGGCGGGAGCGGGGAGGACCGGGCAGGTGCGGGGAGGGCCAAGGCCACACTGGTACTCAGGGCAGAGGGTGGCAGACCCCAGGTGATGGCAGCTGGGTGCTGAGAAGTGATTGTAGGGTCTCCAGATGCATTTTGACTTTTTAAAAAAATATATACATTTTCATTGGTTTTAGAGAGGAAGGGAGAGGGAGAGAGAAACTTCAGCAATGAGAGAGAATCATTGCTCGGCTGCCTCCTGCACGCCCCATACTGGAGATCAAGCCCACAATCCGGGCATGTGCCCTTGACTGGAATCGAACCCGGGACCCTTCAGCCCACAAGCCCTTGCTCTATCCACTGAGCCAAACCGGCTAGCACCATTTTGACTTTTTTTTTTTTTCCTTTTCTTTTTCATTTTGACATTTGGCAGCCAGCAAATTTGCTGGGACTGGACTGTGGGCAGTGAAAGGCCAAGATCACAAGTCCGTGCCAAGGCTTTGAGCCTCAGCGTGGGGCGGGGGGGGGGGGGGGGGGGGGGGCGGAGGACAAGGAGAAAACGAGCTCAGAGTGACCTCCTCGCCCTGAGTGCATCGCTTCTGCTCAGCCGGGTTCCAGCCCAGCTCCCTACCTGTGCGAACTGACCCCGCAGCCTTCCCGCCGGGGCAGGCGCCCTCCGGGCTGCCACCAGGTGGCGCCCTGGCCTCAGACAGGTCCACCCCCGTCGCTGTCCCCTCCAAAACTTTCTTTCACTTTCGGTCTCTGGCTGTCACCGGCTGGCCCGCTCCACTGCAGCTGGGGCATGACTGGTGCTGGAGGAGACATGGGCTCTGGGTCCCGGGGGGACGGGGCGGGGTGCCCAGCTGCGGCCGGGGGAGGCGTGGGGGTCGGGTTCCTGGGCCCCTGCCTGGGGAGGGTTCCGAGGATCGCCTGTCGGGGTTCTTAGAAAGGGAGATGCGAGATGCGAGCGTTCGCCGTAACTGGGGCGCATGCAGGAAACCCGTGGGAGAAGGAGGCGGAAACCTGGCCACATCAAGGGGCAGGGAGGCGAAGGGGCGGGGGAGCACAGAGCTGGGGTGTGCCAGCCCCAAACCTGCTCTCCTGTCCTTTCCAAGACCTGGCCACAGGCATGAGGGGCCTCCGGCGGAGATGAGAGTGTTGGCACCAGCCTGGAGCCCAACTGTGCGTATCCCTGGGCAAGGTGGGGGACAGGGCAGTGTCATGTGGACGGATAGGTGAGGAGCTGCAGAAAGTGGAGGGAGACGGGCAAGGGTGGGGGGAGACGGGCAGGGGAGGAGGGAGACGGGCAGGGGAGGGGGGAGACGGACAGGTGTGGAGGGACATGGGCAGGGGTGGAGGGAAGTGGACAGGGGTGGGGGAGACGAACAGGAGTGGAGGGACATGGACAGGGGAGGGGGGAGACAGACAGGAGGAGGGAGATGGACAGGGGAGGGGGGAGATGGACAGGGCTGGGGGACATGGACAGGGGTGGGAGCAGTTGGACAGGGATGGAGGGAGAAGGACGGGTGGAGGAAGATGGACAGGGAAGGAGGGAGGCGGACAGGGGAGGAGGGAGGCGGACAGGGGTGGAGGGAGGCGGACAGGGGTAGGGGACATGGACAGGGTTGGAGGGAGAAGGACAGGGGTGGAGGGAGAAGGACAGGGGTGGAGGGAGAAAGACAGGGGTGGAGGGAGAAGGACAGGGGTAAAGGGAGATGGACAGGGTGGGGAGACGAACAGGGGAGGAGGGAGGCGGACAGGGGAGGAGGGAGGCGGACAGGGGTGGAGGGAGGCGGACAGGGGTAGGGGACATGGACATGGTTGGAGGGAGAAGGACAGGGGTGGAGGGAGAAGGACAGGGGTAGAGGGAGAAAGACAGGGGTGGAGGGAGAAGGACAGGGGTGGGGGACATGGACAGGGATAGGGGGAGATGGACAGGGGAGGGGGGAGACGAACAGGGGAGGAGGGAGGCGGACAGGGGTGGAGGGAGGCGGACAGGGGTAGGGGACATGGACATGGTTGGAGGGAGAAGGACAGGGGTGGAGGGAGAAGGACAGGGGTGGAGGGAGAAAGACAGGGGTGGAGGGAGAAGGACAGGGGTAAAGGGAGATGGACAGGGTGGGGAGACGAACAGGGGAGGAGGGAGGCGGACAGGGGAGGAGGGAGGCGGACAGGGGTGGGGGACATGGACAGGGGTGGGGGACATGGACAGGGGTGGGGGAGACGGACAGGGGTAGGGGGAGATGGACAGGGTGGGGAGAAGAACCAGAGGGAGGTGGGTGAAGATGGGCAGCGGGAACCAGAAGAAGGGAGAAGTGGGAGAGATGAGCATGAGGACAGAGATAGATAAGGGCAGGGGGTGGACAGAGAGGATCCGGGCAGAGCGAGGGGGACCTATCGCTGGGCCAGGTTGGGGGCAGAGGAGACTGGACGGTACGGGGACGGCAGCAGAGAGAAAACCAGGGACAGAGGTCAGAGTGGCAGACCTGAGGCCGACTGGGAGGGGGTGGACCCCAATGGGCTGAGCTGGGAAAGGGGAAGGGGAGCGCCCGGGGAGGGGTGCGGAGCCAACAGGGCCCCTCCCCACAGACCTCCCTGCTGCTGCTGCTGCTGCTGCTGCTGCTGAGCCCCGGGCTCTGCGGGACCCCAGCCTGCACCTTCCCCCACAGCCCCATCACCTCCACCTTCCCGGACAGAATCCGCAAGCTGGTGAGTGCCCTCCAGCCTCCGCGCTGGCGCTGAGCCTGAGTCCCCCCCCCCCCCTGCGGGCCTCGGTCTGGCTCCTGTCCCCCTCGTCCAGGTCCTCTCCACAGTCTGTCTCCTCCCGTCCTCAGCCAGCTGCACCCATTTCCTCCCGCAGTCTGACTACCTGCTTCAAGACTACCCCGTCACGGTCGCCTCCAACCTGCAGGACGTGAGTCACAGCTGGGAGGGGCCGGGATGGAGGTGGGAAAGCCACTCGATGCACCAGCGGGGGACCGGGCTGGTTTGCGATCCCTCAAACCTCGGAGTCCAGGCCCCCAGCCCCCCAGCCCCCCCTCCCTCAAACCCAGGGGTCCTAGGCCCCCAGCCTCTCCTCCCTCAGACCCAGGGCTCCAGGCCCCCAGCCCCTCCTCCCTCAGACCCCGGGGTCCAGGCTCCCAGCCCCTCCTCCCTCAAACCCAGGGGTCCAGCCCCCCAGCCCCTCCTCCCTCAGACCCAGGGAATCCAGGCCCCCAGCCCCTCCTCCCTCAGACCCAGGGGTCCAGCCCCCCAGGCCCTCCTCCCTCAGACCCAGGGCCCAGCCCCACCTCCCTCAAACCCAGGGTCCAGGCCCCAGCCCCTCCTCCCTCAGACCCAGGAGTCCTAGGCCCCCAGCCCTCTCCTCCCTCAGACCCAGGGTCCAGGCCCTCAGCCCCTCCTCCCTCAGACCCCGGATTCCAGGAGCCAGACCCCCAGCCCCTCCTCCCTCAGACCCCAGATTCCAGGAGCCAGACCCCCAGCCCCTCCTCCCTCAGACCCCGGATTCCAGGAGCCAGACCCCCAGCCCCTCCTCCCTCAGACCCCGGAGTCCAGGAGCCAGACCCCCAGCCCCTCCTCCCTCAGACCCCGGATTCCAGGAGCCAGACCCCCAGCCCCTCCTCCCTCAGACCCCGGAGTCCAGGAGCCAGACCCCCAGCCCCTCCTCCTGAGACCCCTCCCCGCTCCCCCTCTGCCCAGGGGGCCCAGAGCTTGGCTGTCTCCCCAGGACAAGGTCTGCGGGGCCTTCTGGCGCCTCGTGCTGGCCCAGCGCTGGCTTGTACAGCTCAAGACTGTGGCGGGGACCCAGATGGAAAAGCTGCTGGAGGCTGTCAACACGGAGATAGACTTTGTCACCTCGTGTGCCCTCCAGGTCAGCCCTGAACTTGGGGTGCAAGTGAGGGAGGAGCTGCCTTCCTAGGGCATGGGGGACGCAGCTCAGCCCGGCCTGGCTGGGGGTTTCTTTTGTCCGGAGCAAAGGCCGGGTGCTGGGGACGGCACCCCTCTGAGCCCCGAGGGAGGCTGGCGGGGGAGTGGGCCCGGTGCACGGGCTGCGTTTCTTTCTCAGGCCCCGCTGCAGGGCGTTGCTAAGGGGTTCTCTCCCCTAGCAACCAGGGGAGGAGGGGGGATCTAAATGCCCTCTGGACTAGACCTCCCTGGGCCCTGTTGCTGGGCGTTGCTAAGGACGCTTTCCCCTAGCAACCAGGGAGAGCAGCGGGCCAAACTCTCCCTCAGCCCCGGGCCTCGCTGGGCCCCGTTGCCGGGCCGGTTGCTGGGGCTGCTGGGCCTGAGGAGGGGCAGGGGGCGATCCGGTGGTGACGTATCCCTCCCCTGCCCCAGCCCCTCCCTAGCTGTCTTCGCTTCGTCCAGACCAACATCTCCCACCTCCTGCAGGACACCTCCGCGCAGCTGCGGGCCCTGAAGCCCTGGATCACCCGCCGGAATTTCTCGGGGTGCCTGGAGCTGCAGTGCCAGCCGGGTAAAGGCTCCCAGCACCCCCTCCCAGGCCCTCCGCCTCTCCCTGCCCCCACCCTCAGCGCCCCCCCTCCCTCCGCACCGCCTCCCGCACCCCACTGCTCCCATCCGCTGCACGACTTTGGGCCTGTCCCCCCACGTTCATTCCCCTCTCTGGGCCTCAGTTTACCCATCTCTGAGAAGGGACAGCAATCCCTGCCTGTTTCTCTAAGGCGGGCCCGTGCCATAGAAATACAGTGTGGGGAGAGCTGCTTGTTTAAGTGTACAATTTCTATCAATAGTAGCCTTTTTTTTTTTTTTTTAACTTTTGGCATTTGGATTCTTTTTAAGGTTTTACTTATTTTTTTCTAATTTCTTTATTGATGAAGGTATTACCTATGTATCCTTATTCCTCCATTACCCCCCACCTCCCATTCATGCCCCCATCCCCCTGTTGTCTGTGTCCATTGATTATCTAGTAGCCATTTTTTAAAAGGTAAGGGGAGGGGGAAGTCCTGGCACTGGCTGGTTTGGCTCAGTGGGTGGAGCTATGGAGCAGCTGCCCGAAGACTGAAGGGTCCTGGGTTCAACGCCAGACAAGGGCTTGTGCCTTGGCTTCAGGAGGCAACCAAGCAATGTGTCTCTCTCCCATTGATGTTCCTCTCCCTGTCTCCCCTCCCTTCCACTCTCTCTATATATCAGTGGAAAAACACCCTCGGACAGGGATTAACAACAAAGCCCTGTTGTGACTCAGTGGGTTGGGCGTCATCTCTGCGCTGAGAGGTCACAGATTTGATTTCTGGTCAGAGGTCAGGGCACACACAGCTGGGTTGTGGTGCTGGATCCCTCATAATGGGTGTGCAGGAAGCAGCCGATCCAGATCAACGTTTTGCCGAAACTGGTTTGGTTCAGTGGATAGAGCGTTGGCCTGCGGATTGAAAGGTCCCGGGTTCGATTGTGGTCAAGGGCATGTACCTTGGTTGCGGGCACATCCCCAGTGGGGGGTGTGCAAGAGGCAGTTCATCAATGTCTCTCATCGATGCTTCTAACTCTCTATTCCTCTCCCTTCCTCTCTGTAAAAAATCAATAAAATATAATTTAAAAAATCAATGTTTCTCTCTCACATTGGTGTTTCTCTCTTTCTCTCAAATCAATTTTTAAAATATATATTTTATTTTTTTACAGAGAGGAAGAGAGAGGGATAGAGAGTTAGAAACATCGATGAGAGAAGCACCCATCAGCTGCCTCTTGCACACCCCCTACTGGGAATGTGTCCTCAACCAAGGTACATGCCCTTGACCAGAATCGAACCCGGGACTTTTCAGTCCGCAGGCCGACGCTCTATCCACTGAGCCAAACTGGTTTCGGCTCAATTTTAAAAATATTTTTAAGTTAAAAAAAAGGTAAATTCACTCTTGTTTAGGATATTTATTTTCTGTCACCCTTATCATGGTTTTATTCAGTCTTTCCGTTCTTGTAAACCTTGCCTACTAGATCTGTCAAGTTCTGAGAGGGATATTTTGTTTGTTTTCTTCTTAAGAGGGATCTTTTTTAAAATTCTCACTCTAAGTTGAATTTTCTCAATTCTTCCCCGAATTTTCAATCTTTCTCACTCCTATTGAGCCTTGTCTGTCATTTGTAGTTATATTTAGGACTATTCAATTGCTCAACCAGATATTTTTCTTCTTTTTTTTTCCCCCTTTGTTTTTGGTAATCCTCACCCGAGGATATTTTTCCTTTGATTTTAGAGAGAGGGGAAGGGCGGGGAAAAGAAGAGAAACAGATCGCTGCCTCCCCTACGCCCTCTACTGGGGATCAAGCCCACAGTCCCGGTGTGTGCCCTGACCAGGGACATTGTTGTTCATCGTCACCCGAGGACACTTTTCCATTGATTGTTAGAGAGTGGGAGGGCAGGGAGGTATGAGAGAGACACATGGATCAGTTGCCGCCCTGCACGCGCCTGAGCAGGGCCAGGACTGAGCCTGCCTCCGAGGTACGTGCCCTTGACTGGTATCCAGTCCATGAGCCTTCAGTCCACAACCAGTGCTCTCTCCACTGGGTCAAACCTGCGAGGGTGCAAGGTCATTTTTTTTTTTTTAAGGAAAAACTGTTACTTAATAGAATGCAATCTATGGCTTACAACATTTTTAAAAATGTTTTTATTGATTTTAGGGAGAGAGGAAGAAAGAGAACGAGAGAAACATCAATAGAGAGAAACATCAACGTCAATGGGCTGCCTCCTGCACACCCCGCACTGGGGATGTGCCCGCAACCAACGCACATGCCCATGACCGGAATCGAACCCGGGACCCCTCAGTCTGCAGACCAACGCTCTATCCACTGAGACAAACCGGTTTCAGCAAACTGGTGACCTCTTGGTGCATGCGTCAATGCTCAACCACTGAACCATACCAGCCGGGCTGTAAATTTTATATATATATTCTCACCTGACGATATATTTCCATTGACTTTAAAAAATATATATATATATTTTATTGATTTTTTACAGAGAGGAAGAGAGAGGGATAGTTAGAAACATCAATGAGAGAGAATCATCGATCAGCTGCCTCTTGCACACCCCCTACTGGGAATGTGCCCGCAACCTAGGTACACGCCCTTGACCTGAATTGAACCCGGGACCTTTCAGGCCGCAGGCCGATGCTCTATCCACTGAGTCAAACCGGTTTTGGCTTCCACTGACTTTTTAGAGTGTAGGAGGGGGAAAGACAGAAACATCTCCTGTGAGAGATACATTGACCGGTTGCCTTTTGCACAACCCTCAGCCTGGGCCAGGGCTGGGGAGGAGCCTGCAACCAAGGTATTGTCCATGCCCTTGACCGGAATCGAACCTGGGACCCTTCAGTCCACAGGTCAGTGCTCTACCCAGTGAACCAAACCGGCCAGGGCTGTAAATTACATTTTTCTAATGTTACTTAGTGAGCACTAGGTAGTAGGTTCTAGGAATAAATAAGACAGATGCATGCAGCTCCTGGACGATCGGGGCAAGAGGAAGACAAATCCACACAGAAGCACCAGAGCATTCGCTCATTTCTAGAACGTTCGGCCTCCCCGTGTGCCAGACACTGTCCCAAGCCTTCCTCGTGCACCCATTCCATTTCTGTGACCGCCTTAGGACACAGGGATAATGTTATCCATTTTATGGGTCAGGAGACAGGCACAGAGAGGCCGGGGGCCCACCCGAGGTCACACAGCAGCACCGGAAGGCCTTTCCTGGCCTGACCCTTCCCCTTGGTCCTCTCTCCCCGCAGACTCCTCCACTCTGCTGCCCTCAGCGAGTCCCCTGGGCTTGGCGGCCACAGCCCTGCCGGCCCCTCAGGCCTCTTTGCTGTTCCTGCTGCTGCTGCCTGCGGCCGTGGCACTGCTCACCGCTGCCTGGTGCCTGGGCTGGCGGAGGAGGCGGCGGCGGAGGCCCTGCCCCGGGGAGCAGGTGAGCCAGCGGGGGCAGAGGGGCTGGGGAGACATAGCTGCCCTGCTGGGTTGGCTGGGGGGGGGGGGGGGGGGCAGCGTGGCCCCGCCTCCAGGGCCCAGGAGCACCGGCTCATCTGGGTGAGTCTGGCCTTGGTGTGTGTGCAGGGTGGGGGCAGTGGAGGCGGGTCAGGTTGGTTGCCGGAAGGCCAGCAGGGGTCTTCAAACTACGGCCCGCGGGCCACATGCGGCCCGCAGAGGAGTCTGATCCGGCCCGCCAGGTTTTTTGGGCAGTGAGCGCAGCCGAGGTGTTACAGTAGGAATTAGTAGTTCATATAGTCCGGCCCTCCAGCTCTCTGAGGGACCGTGATCTGGCCCCCACTTTAAAAAGTTTGAGGACCCCTGCATAAGGGGACAGACTGGGAGAGACTGGAGGTGGAGGAGGAGGCTGGGAGGGTGCAGCGAGAGAGGACCAGGGCTGAGGCTGGCTGGGACCAGGGGGATGGGAGAAGGCCAGGGCAGAGTCAGCGAGCAGGCTGGAGACTGGCAGGCTTGGGGGTGGCACAGTGACCGGGTGGGCAGTGGCGCCTGGGGGAAGGGGGAGAGGAGGGACAGACAGTGAGCCCAGGGGGACGTGTGGGAGAAATAAGGATGCAGTTTACGCTGAGTGTGGCTGCCTGGAGTGTAGGGGGGGAGGGGCCTTGGCAAAGCCCCGCGGTGTGAAAAAGCTCAGCGTGTCCCAGGGACTTGGGCAGGTGTGGGTGGGGATTGGAAAATGCCATAGGAAAACCCAGGCCTCACATGCCTGGCAAGGAAGCTGGGACTTCCTGCCCAGGGCAGCAGCCAGCTCTGGAAGCATGTGATGGAGCAGAGCACCTGGGGGGTGTGGGGAAGAGGTCGGCAGGTCAGGAGAGAGGAGAGGGAGGCTGTGTGTTCCAGGCAGGCCCAGAGGGACAGACTAGAGCCATGTCCCTGTGATCACATGCACATACAGGCCTTGTGGGGAGGTTTTCCACAAACTCACTCCCTTAACTGAGAAGCTGGGGCATTGTCCCCGATTCACAAGGGCGGAAACGGGGACAATGCACAGAGAGGTCTATCCCCGGCCGGAAGTCACACAGCTCATGAGTGGCAGACTCCAGATTTGACTCTGGCTTCTGTGCTTTTCACTCTTTTGCCTCAGTTTCCTTATCTGGACAAAACACTAAGAATAGCCTGCCATAGAGTGATTTGTCTAGAGGTAAAGAGTGACATACGCAGAGCCCAATAGAAACAGATCACAAGCCACACAGGGTTTACAGTTTTCCAAAAGGCATATTTAAAAAGAAAAGAAAGATTTTATTCCACCCTGTGTGTCCAAAATGTTCTTTCCACATGTAAATCAATATTTTACAAAACGACTAACGGTATGTTTTCCATCCTTTTTTCATACCGAGTCTTCCCTGCGCACGCTCCCTTCACAGCCCACCTCCATGAGGTGCCGCGGGAAACGCCCGCTCCGGCCGCAGGTTTCTGGAAGGCGCAGCAGCAGCAGCAGATCCACTTGCTCACGCGGTTGGAAACATGCAGTTGCCCAACCAGTGGCTCGAGGGCCGGTTCCTAAGTTGAATGGTTTTCATTTCAAAATGCATTTGTTTCAGAGCGGTCCTTCCAGGTCTGAGAGGTCTTCTGCCCGGTTTGTCCCCGTCCACGTGTTTTCCCTCTCCCACTCACCACACGGTTAACATCGAATTAGAGAAAAATGTGAAACTCGGGGCGCGGAGCCCACGGGGGCGCGCGGGGCCGAGGGCGCAGGCGCGGGGCCGCCCTCGGCTCCCCCCGGGGGTCCCCCCGCCCGGAGGCAGACCGTGTGCCCCCCGTTTTACAGCGGACCCCGAGGCCCGGAGCGAGGAGCCAGCCGGCCGAGGACGCAGAGCCGCTCGGAGGAAGCCAGCCGGAGCCCGGGGCCTGCCCGGGCGGCGCTGCCCCCGCCCCGGTGCCCCCGGCACGGAGGTCCCGCCAGCCCCGCCCGCCCCCGGCGCCGGCGCCCGCCCCGCCCGCCCCGCTCTGTACGCGGCCCTCGTCCCCGGCAACTTGTACATAAACCTTCCTTTTCTACCCGCGCTGCTCAGCCTGTCTGTTGGGGTCCATGTGGGTGGCGTCTTGGGCTTCCAGAGAACGCGGGCGTTCACCCGGGGCCCATGCAAGGCTAGGCCGGCGGACCCCCACCCTCACCCGGTCCCCAGTCAGAGCCGCCCAGCCCTCGGGGGTTCCTGGCCAGGGTGGGGGGAGACGCGGGACACAGGCGGCCTCAGACCCCGTCGGAGGCACTTGACGCCCGGCGGGCCACCACATGCCCGGCAGCCTCTGTCGCTGGAGGGGGTACCCGCGCTTCCCCGCTGCGCCGGGCTGTTGGCGCGAGGGAAGTGAACAGTCCCTCAAAAACATGGCGGCCGAGGCGGGACGGCCCGCCCGAGCGGAGCCCCGCTCCCGCCCCACGTGACCTCCCGCCCCGCACAATCATGGCCGCCGAGGTCCTGCTGGGAACCGCCCCCGGATTGGACGCTCCGAAGAAGACCCGCCCTCTCGCGGGGCCTCAGCGCGCACGCGCGCGACCGTGGCCAATGAGACGGCAGAAAGCTGCCCGCGTAGGCCGCGCGGCGTCATTTCCTCCGCCCCTGTTGCAAGGGATAAGAAACCCTGCGCCAAGGCTTCCTCCTTTCCCAGGCGGCTGCCGAAGATGGCGGAGGGGCAGGTGCGGGCTCCGCGCGGGCCGGGGCGGCGAGGGCCCGGGTGGGGGCCGGGCTGGGCCGGGGTCGGATCCTCTCTCCCTTCGTACGTGCGCAGCGAGACTTCAGCTCCGTAACTGAGCGAAACGGAGAGCTGAGGAGGCCCTGTGAGGGCAAACGGGAGACATTGGGACTGTCTGCGACCAGGGCCGGGAAAAGGCGGCCTCGCTCCTCTTAGGGGCGACGGGGGAGACTTCCAGCCCAGGAAGAGCCGTTTTTAAAGCTGTTCTGTTTTCCTGGATCCGGGCTGGTACTGGGAGGACTTGGACCCGCGTGTTTGTGGCGCCCGGGAAGCACGTGGTAGGCGGCCGAGAAGCCCGGGATTAGCCAAAATGGAGGCCCTTTCATTCCCCCCAGACGGCCTTGCTCTGCTCTCCCGAGGGAGTGCCAGGCAGGCCCCCCCTGCACCTCGGGGTGTTTGGGCACGAAGTATTTAACTGTGGGTCCAAAGAACTCTTGCCTACGAGGCTTTCAGGAACAAATTGTGTGTTTTTCCCCTTTGCTTTTGGGTTTGATGGTGCTTTGAGGTGCTGCTGCTATTAAAGCAGAAGACGTGATTAAATGCTCGAGAGCCCTGCCACGTCCTTTGTCCTGAAGCACTCGGTCTTCAGCGAAGGCACAGCAGCTCAACATCAGATGCCCTGGGCCGGGGAGGGATCCTTATGTATTTCATGCGCCGGGTCTGCAGTTACGAGCGAGACCAGTGCGGAGTCAGTCCCCCGAGCTTGTCCCCGCATTTGCTGTGTGCCTGGCCCAGTTTGCACTGTCTTTCCTGTAACTGAGATCACACTGTTCCTGAGGCAGATATTTGTTATCCTCATCTTCCAGGTGAGGAAGTGGAAGCATGGAGAGCTGCAGATCTTTGCCCAGAGTCACATTGTCAGGAAGTTGGGCTTTAGATTCTGTACCTTTCTGCCTGCCAACAATCGGCACTCCATAGCGAGGGGACTTTTCCTCTTGGTGAAGAAGCTGTAATCGGGGCATAAAACCCCCTGCCCTTCGAGCAGCCGAGATGTGAGAGGAGTTCTTGTCCTGCTCATTGAAATCCCGAGTCAACCATTTGCTATTTTGGCCTCGTCTGTAAAGTGAGCCTGGGGTCCTAGGCCTGGTGCCCGGATAGGAAGCACCCTGGGGGATAAAGTGTCAGAAACAGTGAACAGTGGTTGCTTGGGGTGGGAATCGGAAAGTTCTGGGTGACTGAGCCCTCCTCTGACTTCAGCAGGTCCTGGTGCTCGATGGCCGAGGCCATCTCCTGGGCCGCCTGGCGGCCATCGTGGCCAAGCAGGTGCTGCTGGGTAAGTGCCCTGTGCCCACAGCCCTCCCAGTCTGAGCCCAGGCCGGCAGTCCGTGATGAGCAGCAATCACCATCTTTCGTTTGAGTCTCACGACCATGAGATCAACCCCATGCACCGCTCTGAGACCTGCCAGCCACCCCCTCCCCTGGGATTGGGAGCTCGGGGTGGGGTGGGGGGTTAATCCTTTATTTTGGGCAAACTCATTAAAGCATAAATGTAGCTCTGAGCCAGCAAGGGGTTCCCCTGCTGGGCCCGCTGCTTGCTTGCCCTGGTGGTGGTGTCCCGACCTGGGAGGATCGTCCTTCCTGGATCCTCGGCTGGGCAGGGGTGTCTTGGCTTAAGCCCCCCATTGAGTGCCTCACTTTCCTTCTCTAGGCCGCAAGGTGGTGGTGGTGCGCTGTGAGGGCATCAACATTTCTGGAAATTTCTACAGGAACAAGTGTAAGTTATGGCAGGGGGAGACTGGAGCATTAAGGGCCTCCCCCCCCCCCCCCCCCCCCCAGTGGTTGGAGATGTTATGAGGCCCAGAATAGGCCTTGGAGGCGGGTGTGGGAAGAAGCCGGGGTCTCCCTGGGGACTGACCGCCTCACCCCTCCCCTCTCCTCAGTGAAGTACCTGGCCTTCCTCCGCAAGCGGATGAACACCAACCCGTCCCGCGGCCCCTACCACTTCCGAGCCCCCAGCCGCATCTTCTGGCGGACGGTGCGAGGTGAGCTGGTCCTGGGGACGGGGAAGGGGGGTGGGGGGCGTGGCCCGTGATGAGGACTTCTCCCACTCAAGTTCGAGTTTCCCGACCGTGAGATGACTCCACATGCACTACCATCTGAGGCCGCCGCTCCGCCTGCCCGGCGAAGGGGTCGCTGCGAGCCCCCCTGAGCCGCTGCCGTCCCTCTGCCCGCAGGCATGCTGCCCCACAAGACCAAGCGCGGCCAGGCCGCCCTGGACCGCCTCAAGGTGTTTGACGGCATCCCGCCGCCCTACGACAAGGTGAGACACCAAGCCCGGCCCAGCACCCGTGTCTGGCGGCGTCCGTGATGATCGCGATTACCTACATTGTTTGACCCCCGTGAGAACAGCCCTGGCTGAGACGCCTGCCCCAGCCAGCCTTCTTCCCTGCCCGTCCTCACTCCTCCCTAAGCCCCTCCTTCTCCACAGAAAAAGCGGATGGTGGTGCCCGCCGCCCTCAAGGTTGTGCGTCTGAAGCCCACCCGGAAGGTGAGTCCAGGTTACGTGGACAGACCGACATGGGGGCTGAACCCGGGGCCCCAGGACTGGCACATGATGGTTTTTTCTCACGATGGTCTGCGGATGCCTCTGGGCACTGCCGAAAACGCCAATGGCTTAGCTGATGCCAGGAGGAGCGGGGGCCCTTACACAGGGGGTGGGTTTTCTGATTTAAACTGGGGTCCTGGGAGCAGTCTTCAGCCCCTCTCCGATCTAGGCTCCCGTTTATTTATACCTTCATTCCCCCCACCCCAGTTTGCCTACCTCGGGCGCCTGGCCCATGAGGTTGGCTGGAAGTACCAGGCCGTCACAGCCACCCTGGAGGAGAAGAGGAAGGAGAAGGCCAAGATCCACTACCGCAAGAAAAAGCAGCTCATGGTGAGGGGGGGGCACCGGGCCTGGGCAGGGGGACCCCAGCGCCCGGGGAGGGCTGGTCATGGGCAGCAGGCACTGACCACAGCCTGTTCTCCCCACAGAGGCTACGGAAACAGGCCGAAAAGAACGTGGAGAAGAAGATTGACCAGTTCACAGAGGTCCTCAAGGCCCACGGACTCCTGGTCTGAGCCCAATAAAATTGACTGTTATTCCTCATGTTGGCCTGGCCTGCCCTTCCTCCATCGCCGCCCTAGGATGTGGGGAGTCCCAGGGGCTGTTCAGGGCCCCAGCACCTTACCCGGGCCTTAGGAGGCTGGGACGGAGGGGCCTTAGTGCTATTGGCCCCGTTTGTTGGGCACACTTTGCCTGTGACTGCTCAGTTTTAGGAAATGAGCAGCTGGAACCGCTAGTTGCTTTTCAGCGCTTCTAAGCTGGAAAACTCAACTTCCCACAAGATACTAGCCTGTAGCTGTTAGGATGTAGCACGTGCTGGGGGCAGGATGGAGCTGGTACTGTACCGAGGGATTGACAGATGCACAGGCAGGACGGCAGCCAGGCTCCGGCATCGCACTTGCACGTTCCTGTACCTTGTGATCAGAAAATGAATAAATTATTTTTAAAGAAGTTTGGCGTCTTTGCCGTGTGTCTGCAGCGGAGGCCAGGCCCCTGGGGAGGGGGACTGTCCACAGGTAATGGATAAGTTCGTAACCTGTCATGCGTGGGAAGATTTACTTGCCAACAATTCAAACCATCGTTTCCTCTGATTCCCCAACTGACAAAGCCGTCCATGCTCTGCAGCTGCGAGGTGTGGGGCTGCTCCCGTTATAAAGCCACCCCTTTTGTGGGACGAGGGACACTCCAATCCTGTCCACCCTTCCGGGGAGAAATGGGCAAGAAACTGCGTGGCAATTGGGTATTGGAGTGGGGTGTTTAGGACGGGAGTAGGCAGGTTAGATCTGCCTGGTGAACCCCTGAAAGGGTAGGGGGACAGGTGGGGGCCCTTGGGTCACGTTTGATCAGGCCCCTCCCTTTCACTGATGAGGTTTAGTCACCTGGTCCAATGGCAAACCCTGAATTCCACACACAGGAAAAGCAGCAGGATTCATGCAGCCCCTGTGATTGGTGTGCGATCTTTAGAAATAATTTCCTAATTCCGTTCATTCAAATGCCTGACCTGCACAAAGAGCGAGCTGAGGATCGTTCACAGGCCCGTCACAACTCGCACCCCTGCCTTTCTATCCTCGGTCATCTTTCCAAAATGGCCAAGATTCTCAATCTAACGGGTGGTGACCACCCCTCCTTAGTTCCTGGGTTCTGCCTCCAAAAGCAACTGAAGACGGGAAGCTTGATTCTATAATTTGACAAAACTGTCAAAGCAGCACAATCACCGAAATCACGATCCATTAAAAACACTTGCCACTTCAGAAGACACCGATAAGATGATGGCAAGCCACAGACAGAAAATACTTGGAAATCTTTAAAGGCCTTCCATGCCAAGTATGTATATTTAAAAACCTCTTAAAATGCAGTAATAAGGAGACAAACCAAATGAAAATTAGGCAAAGCTTTGAATAGACATCTCACCGAAGCAGATATATATATATATACAAATGGCCAATCAGCACCTGAGAAGATACAACATTTAAGTAGAGAACAAAAATAAAATCTCGATGCACAAATGCAAGGAATCAAAGCTCCAGTGACCACCAAAGCATGTCCAGTCCATGGGAGTGCCATAAGGGAGGGTCATGGTTTTTGTGTTTTTCGATAATGATTTCAGAGAGGGGGAGAGAGAAACGTCAATGCCTCCTGCATGCCCTCCACCAGGGATTGAGCCCACAACCCGGGCATGTGCCCTTGACCAGAATCCCAGAATCGAATCCGGGACCCTTCAGTCCACAGGCCAGCCCTCTATCCACTGAGCAAACCGGCTAGGGCAGGAGTGTCTTGTTTTAATAGGCATTTCTGTGCTCAGAGGGGACGGCTCCAGATCTAGTAGCCATGGCATTTTTGTTATGTAGTGCTGGGACACAGTCTGAAATCTGGCAGCGGTGGCTGAAGTTTATTATTGGACACCACGGCTGCTTATAATGCAGGTGAAAAAGCCAATTTAGCCATAAACTAGATAAGTGACATACAAATGAAAAGGGGGTGGGGGAGCTGCAGGAAGGAAGGAAGGAGTTAAAAGTCAGACGGGAAAGAAGGCAGGGAGACAGCAGAGGGAGAGAAGGTGTTTGATGAGACTGAATGCCGCTTCCTATTGTGGGTTCCGCTCAGAGCGAAGCAGTGTTTGCTTTCTCTTATCACCAAGATCTCCCCAACCACTCTCACAATGTGCAAAATACTGAGCATTCGAAAAGCCAGAGGAAATCACACCCAATCGCTCGCCTGGAGACCTAAACCGCGGGGCGCACGCTTTCTTTCAGCTTTTTTCTAAGTAACTTTCACGCAGGTTCACACGCGTTGTGGATAACAGCGGTGGGCCCTGCCTTGCAAAAAAAACCAAAAAAAAAAACCCCACAAACTAATATCATAGGTACTTTCCGAATCGTTCAAAAACTCCAGGAACTGCTTTTTCCTACGAAGAAAAAGGATAAAGATAATGCAGGAGTTCTAAAACAGAAAGTCCCCGTTAACGCTAACCCCAAAAAGGACAACCGCCACAAATGAAAAATGTATCGTTGAACATTCACAAAGCTATCAACTATAAAACAAATTTAAATAACTAAACTCCCAAATGACATTTTTTTAAAAGTTTATAAGCATTCATATTTAATGTGTCCTGTCCTGTACTGCCCAACGTGGTGGAGGCTGGCGCCGTGTAATTTTATCAATAAATCTATTGAGACTAAAGTGAAAAGTTCAGGTCCTCAGGGGCTACGGGGTTGGAAAGCGCAGACATTCCCATTATCGCAGAAAGGTCTCGCGATCCGCGCCGGTACAAACAGAAAACCAGGAGGAGGGCCCTGGGAGGAAACGGGACACCGGAGAACAACTTTCCCTGGAAAAGCGCAGGAGCAGCCCCCGCCTCTCACTACGTCGGCGGCGCCGCCGCACAAGGTCCTAATACTTCACGATCTCCCTCCCGACAGAAAGATGGCGGCCACCGTGTCCCGCTCCGGCCCTGTACGGACACAGCCACGCGGTCCCCAGGGCCCACGTGACCTTACGGCGCGCAGAATTCTGACCGCCTCCCTGTCACTCTCGCGATAACATAGGAAGGCTCCAGGCCGGCCACGCCTCCCTCCTAATGTGAACGAGCGCGTCCAGACAATGGCTGAACTATCGCGAGACGGTGCCCACCCGCCTCTCCGCCCCCCGCCATCATTGCGGCGTCGGTGCCGTCGTCCAATCACCTGCTTGATCAGCGTCGTCGGCCAATCATAGGTGCGCCCACGGTCCCGCCCCCAAACCGTGCTACCGGGTCCCCTGTTTCGTCACTTCCTCTCCAGCCCCTGCGCAGTCGATGAGGAAACCCGGACGCCCCAGTAGCTTTCTTTTTTTCCAAGCGGCGCGAAGATGGCGGACATTCAGGTGCGAGCTCGCGGCCGACGCCGCGGTGGCGGGGCCTTCCCGGGCCTCAGGCGCGTGTCCAGGAGAGCGGGACCCTGCGCCCCGGTTGGGGAGTTAATTCCGCGCGCCCTCGATTTCGCGGCGGCTAATTCGGGCAGAGGAGAGGGCGCGTGCCTGCGTTATCTGGATTTGCGCCGCCTCCGTCCCGGTGCACGTTAGATAAAAAGTGGATCCTGGGTGGATGTCTTTGTGTCTTGGACAGTCATTCTTGCTGAAAGGTGTCCGAGATGCGGTTCTGACTCCGGGTTCTAAGTAATGAATGCTGCAGGCGGTGGGAAGTGCCTGAGAGTTTAAATGCTGCAGTAACCCCGGGTTACGTTCCCATCTGAACTAGAGGGACCTCTGGGCTCAAAGTGTCCCCGGAGGCAGTTCTGGGGCCGGAGATCTTGTAGGGTTGGGGTCTGGGGGTCCCGGGAAGGTCTGCGGCCCGCTCCGGGCTCACCGGCTCCCTCGCCCCTGCAGACGGAGCGAGCCTACCAAAAGCAGCCCACCATCTTCCAAAACAAGAAGAGGGTCCTGCTGGGAGAGACCGGCAAAGAGAAGCTACCTCGGTACTACAAGAACATCGGCCTGGGATTCAAGACGCCCAAGGAGGTACGGACCCTGGGAAGAAAGAAGGGGACCCGACTCCGCACGTGTGCCCGGCTCAGCTGCCCTGCCCACTTCCGCCTGCCTCCCCCGAGGGCTGCTGGGAATTGTAGTTTGTCTCTGAGGCCACACCCCGCTGTTCTTTCCAGGAACGACCTACTCAAGCCTTATTTATTTACTTCTTTAATCATGTTACTGATTTTATTTTTACAGAGAGGGAGGGGATAGAGAGTTAGAAACATATATGAGAGAGAAACATCCATCAGCTGCCTCCTGCACACCCTTACAGGAAATGTGCCTGAAACCCTGGCATGTACTCTTGACCGGAATAAAACCTGGGACCCTTCGGTCCGAAGGCTGACGCTCTATCCACTGAGCCAAACCGGTTAGGGCAAGCCTTACTTCAAAACAAAGCTTATTGTTGAGAGTATTACGGACACACACCTCTTTCCCCATCACCCCAAGCATAACTTCTTTTCCTTGTCCCTCCAGGCCATTGAGGGCACCTACATTGACAAGAAATGCCCCTTTACCGGTAACGTCTCCATCCGAGGGCGCATCTTGTCCGGTGAGTGCCGCGGTCGGGGGCTTGGGTCAGTTTTCTGGGTCTGAGGGAGGAGGGGCTGGAGGCACCCCCCGACCCTGGACCCTGGCAGGTGATGTCTGTTTTCACGATGGTCTTCCGATGCCTGTGGCAGGCACTGCTGAGAAAGCCAACTGGCATAGCTGATGCCAGAACCAAGGTTTCTTAACGCTGCTTGGCAGCTCCCAGCATGCTCCGGGCTGCCCGGGGTCCCCTTTCCCAAGGAGCCTGACCCCACGGCCTCCCTCCCCCAGGCGTGGTGACCAAGATGAAGATGCAGAGGACCATCGTCATCCGCCGGGACTATCTCCACTACATCCGCAAGTACAACCGCTTCGAGAAGCGCCACAAGAACATGTCCGTGCACCTGTCCCCCTGCTTCCGGTGAGCGCGGGGTGGGGGTGGGGGGGCGCTGCCGGCGGGTCTCAGTGACATGGGACACCTGGGGGCTGGGCTGGGGTGGGGGGGCTGCCACCGCCGGGAGCCCCCAGTTCTCTGGTGGAGGTGTGTCTGGGCATCTGCACGGTGTGGAGCCTGGTGCCTCGCACAGAGCTGCGCTCAGGCAGTAATGATGGGGGGGAGCTGGAACCCGGAACTGACGCTTGGCTGTGGCCTCGCCCCCGACCCCCGTGTAACATCCACACCGCCCCCTCCGCAGAGACGTCCAGATCGGCGACATTGTCACCGTGGGCGAGTGCCGGCCCCTGAGCAAGACGGTGCGCTTCAACGTGCTCAAGGTCACCAAGGCCGCCGGCACCAAGAAGCAGTTCCAGAAGTTCTGAGCTGCCCTCCCGCCCCCGCCAATAAAGCTATTTTCTGTCCCAGCCTCCGTGTCTGGCCTCACCGGAGGGAGGTATGTCCCTGGGGACGGGGCAGGTTGATGAGAAGGATGGGGCTTTTACCCTCCGGGCCTGAGGTGGGGGTGGGGACCACGTTCCCACCCCCCGTCCTGTCTCTGGGCAGAGATGGCCTGTGTTAAAGATGCTGCACTTCCCGGCTCCTTTGGTCCTTACCACCTTCTACCTGTCACTGAGCTGCTGCTTCAGCCCTCACCCCCTCTTTCCCCTGCCCCCCGCACCCCCCTCTGGGGAGGAAGTGAAGGGGGGGCTTTCTGGCCTCGGTGGGGGGGCGGGTGAGGAAGCACCGCAGCCTGGGCCTTGTCCTCAGCCTGGCTTTCCTCTTCTGACAGCGGGGGGGGGGGGCAGGGCAGGGGCTCCCCCCCGAGTCCCCCTCCCCAGTGGGCGCCATGCCCCTCTGCAGATGAGCAAGCTCCTCTGAGGGGCAGGTCCTTTGCTCGGCGTCCCAGTGCCTGAGCTCCAGGTCTCAGATTCTGGAAACTTCCTTTGCCTGGAAATCCCAGTAAGGGCATCGGTCTGAGGGAAAGATCCTTAGCAAGGCCCGGCTGGAGGGCAGCCCCGGAGGCGGGCCTGGGAGGACAGGCCGGGCAGGGCCTTGGGTGGAGAGAGAACAGGAGGGGGGGAATGGGTGGTCATGCAAACTCGGAATGATTGCTGACAGCCGGAGAGCGGGAGGGGGGAGCTGTTGGTTGTCAGAAGCAAAAAGGGGGGAAAGGGCGGGAGACACCAAGAAAGGAGACATAACAGAGGGCTCAGCTGGACACCACAGGGCCAGACCGGTGGGCACAGGCTCAGATCTCAGAAGAGGGACAGTCAGAGAAGGGAGGACAGGTGGGGAGATCCTCACCCGAGGAGGCTGGAGGAGGGCTGGCTGGAGTGGCTTCGCGCTCAGGCGGGAGCTGCTGGGCCCCCAGGCCCTGCCTCCCATGCCTGTACCAGGGGCCGCACGCCATGGTACAGGGTTGGGAGACGGGGCCTGGAGGAGAGGAGCTGCGGGTCCAGAGCCGCTCCGATCAGCTGCAGCCCGGCTTTTAGCGGCGCCGAAGGGCGGGGATCTGCCGGAGGAAGTGGGGCCACATCAAAGCACAGGAAGGGGCAGGGGCAGGTCAGGGGGGCACGCCCGCCCGCCCCGCCCCTGGAGGGCTGCGGACCCTGAGGGAGGGGCCTGGACCCCCTGCAGGTGCTTCCGCTCAGGGTGGGGCCTCCGTGTTTACAACAACAGCCCGGCTCCCCGGTTTCCTCCCAGCAGTTGTTGGGGCGTCTCCTGGCACCCCAACATGTCAGGCTGCCTCGTCCCGGGTGGGCTGGCCTGGTCTGCCAGGGGGACCCCTCTGGCGGGCCTGTGGGCGCCACAGTTCTCTTTGGCGGGAGGAGCGGGCGGCGTGGGTGCCTGTGCCCTCCCCTCCCCTCCCTCTGGCAGGCCTGCCCCCGAGCCCTGCCCTGGCTGTCCTGTACCCGCACATGCCCAGGTCCGCCTGGCCCCCGCCCCACTCCGTGGTCTCCAAAGCTTCCTAACCTTTCCGCTCGGCCAAACCTCCGGCCCCCCCCCCCTGCTTTGTTGACAGGACAGGTAAGTCCTGTTTCTCAGCTATTCCCGGATTTACTGTACCAGCTCTGCACTGTGCTGCCTGTTTATCTGCCCAGCTCCGAGGGCAGGCGGGGAGTGGGGTGTGCCTGCTCCATGCGGCTGAACCCCCACCTTCCCAGGGTGGGTTTGATCAGACAATAACAGGAAGCAGCGCCGGGGCAGAAGCCTCCAAACAAACATTGAGGCCGCAGGCTCTGAAGCCCCGCCTGCTGCTCGCAGCTCCGCGGTCTTGGGCGGGTGACCTCAGTCTCCCGGTCTGTGAAATGGGCCCATGGGGCCCTGCCCCCCGGGAGGGCGAGCTGCGGTCACGTGAGCTACTGGGTGGAGCTGGTTCCGGAAGTGATATGGGGAAGTGAGTTAGAGAAGGCGGTGGGCGGGGGTCCTTGGTGAGCCGCCCTGGTCCCTGTGTTCCGTGGGCCGGTCCGGTGCTGCGTGGTGTGGAATCCCGGGCCCGTCATGGGGTTCTGAGTTTGTTTCCGCAGGCTTCTGGAATGTTCTGGTGCATACCTCTGATAGGCCAGTCACAGGGAAGTTAGGTGTCGGGCCCTTGGCTGAAGGGCAGGTGGGTGTGTCCTGAGGGCTGGCGCCCCGGAGCCCTGCCCGCCGCCCGGCCTCACTGCAGCCCCGTGGCGGGAGCCGGGAGCCGGGAGCCGGGAGCCCGGCCGCTGCGGGTGTGCCGGGAGCCGGGTCCCGTAACAGGAGCTGCCGGGCCGGCACCTTATGGCCCGGGGTTCAGGGGAGTGGGCACCTGCGGGCACTGGCCCGTCCGAGGGCTGTGAGGCAGTCGGGTGCAGTGGCGTGTGTGTGTGTGTGTGTGTGTGTGTGTGTGTGTCTGTGTGGTGGGGGGGGGGTGTGTGTCTGTCTGTGTGGTGGGGGGGGGTGTGTGTGTGGTGTGTGTGTGTCTGGTGTGTGGGTGAGTGTGGTGTGGGGATGTGTGTGTATGTGTCTGTGTGTGTGTGTGTGTAGTGTGTAAGTGTGTGTGTGGGTGGTGTGTGTGTGTGAGTGGTGTGGTGTGTGTGTGTCTGGTGTGTGTCTGGTGTGTGGGTGAGTGTGGTGTGGGGATGTGTGTATGTGTCTGTTGTGTGTGTGTGTGTAGTGTGTAAGTGTGTGTGTGTGGGTGGTGTGTGTGTGGTGTGTGATTGTGTGTGGTGTGAGTGTGGGTGGTGTGGTGTGTGTGGGGTGTGTGAGTGTGTGTGGGTGTGTGGGTGGGTGGTGTGGTGTGGGTGGTGTGTGTGAGTGTGTGGTGTGTGTGTCTGTGAGGTGTATTTTAGTGCTGCCCTCAGCCGGCCATGGGGAAACTGGGGACTGACCATAGAGGGCCCAGCTGTATCCCTGTTATGACAGGGGGATAGATCCTGCTGGAACATTCTAGAGGAGCTTTAGGGGCATATCAGACCAGAAGGCCGTCGCTCGTGCCTTCACTCACTGACAAACACACGGGGCCGGTGGGGGGCTCGGGAGCGGTGAGCCCTCCTGAGCGAGGCCGTCACCCGCTGTGCAGCCTGCCCCGGCCGTCTGGCTCATGGGTGTCACACAGGCCCCGCCACGGCGGCCGACAGCTGTTCGGTTCGGTGGAACAGCTGCTCTAACCACCTGAGCTGCCAGCCAGGCGGCCCTGAGACCGGAACGGGGGCCGCAGGTCAGGAACTGGTCCTGCCGTGGCTTTGTTGCCTGTGATTGGCCCGCGGGACATGCTTACAGGACCCGGGGCCGTGCTGGACTCCGGTCTCCAGAGCTGACAGCACAGCTGGGCTGCTTTAAGCCACTCTGGCTCCGGGTTAGGCAGCCATCGGCACTACTGGTGTGGCCCCTGGACTGTTACCAGGACCCAAAGTCTTCATGGTGGGGTTCTGGCTGGTAGCTCAGCTGGTGAGAGCATCGTCCTGATGCACCACGGTTTCCGGTTTGATCCCCGATCAGGGCACACACAAGAAGCAACCGATGAAAGAGGGGAACAACAGCCAAAACCGGTGTGGCTCAGTGGATAGAGCGTCAGCCTGCGGACTGGAAGGTCCCAGGTTCGATTCCGGTCAAGGGCATGTGCCTTGGTTGCGGGCACATCCCCAGTAGGGGGTGTGCAAGAGGCAGCTGATTGATGATTCTCATCAATGTTTCTAACTCTATCCCTCTCTCTTCCTCTCTGTAAAGAATCAATAAAATATATTAAAAAAAATAAGAGTGGAACAACAATGTTTCTCTTTTTCTCTCTCTCTTCCTCCCCCCAGGTTTTTTGTTTTTTTTTAATAAAAGACCTCATGCAACCAATGAAAGTGGGACAACAAATCGATGTTTTTCTTTTTTTTCTTTTTTATTTTAGTAAAAGACTTCATGATAGGTCTAAGAGGCAATCTCCTAGGTTCCAGGCAGTGCTCAGAGGGGACACCCCGAGTCCATTTGGTGACTCCAAGGCTACATAAGGGAAGGCTGCGTCCATTGTAATAGGGCCCAGGGGGTCCTCTGAGCGCTCAGGGTCTGAGGACATTTCATCAGGAACCAGAGGACTCGGAGGATGCGGTGTTAAGTAGGTCTGCGAGGTCTGATGGGAGGTGGAGTGATGGCTGATGGGACAGGCAGCAGGTCCTAGGACACCCAGTGTTGGTAACGCAGGGCCTGGAGACGGCTGAGGGTTACAGCAGGACCTGGGCCACAGGGAAGGCCCGGACAGTGCGTAGGGCCCTGGGGGGGGGGGGGGGCGGGAAAGGGGAGGGGGAGATCCAAGGACTTGACCCCAGGGCTGTCCTGGGATTGGCTCAGGGTCCTCGTCAACAGAGCAGAACCCTAGGGGGATGTTAACGATCAGGAAGGACCCAGGGCACCTGAGGGGGCTTACAGGGCCCTGGAGGAGGACCTCGGAGGCCTTTTTAGTGGGGCCTCCAGTCCCCTCTGGCCGGGACCTCACAATGAGGGGAAGCAGACAGAATGGGGGCGGGGAGGGGAGGGTGAGGAGGGTCCTGGGTAAGTGATGGTTTTCTGCCAGCTGGAGGGGTCATAGCCGGTCCTGGGGGCTCTGTCTAATTGCTTCTATGAAATATTTTTCTGTCTATTGATTTTGCTATCACTCTGACTAGTTCTCCATCTGTGTAACTGTCTGTTTTGTCTGTCTATATCTGACTCCTTGTCCGTCTGTATTTTTTTTAAATATATACTGTTGGTTGGCCCATTGGGACATGATAACAGAGGGAGGGAGAGGGAGAGAGAGAGAAACATCAATGATGAGAGAGGTCATTGATCGGCTGCCTCCCGCACACCCCACACTGAGGATCAAGCCCACAACCTGGGCCTGGGCCCTGACCCAGAATCGAACTGTGACCTCCTGGTTCATAGGTCGATGTTCAACCACTGAGCCACACTAGCCGGGCATCTGGGTATTGATTATCTGTCTACTTAACTGCCTGACACTGTGTCTGTCTGTCCATCATTCACAGGGACGTTCTGGATAGGAAGACCTGGTGAGGGACAATAAGAGACAGAAGCCAGGGGTGGGTGCAGGGGGCCTGGATTAGCTTCATGACAGAAACTGAAAGTGAGCCCAAACCAGTTTGCCTCAGGGGATAGAGCGTCGGCCTGCTGACTGAAGGGTCCCGGGTTCGATTCTGGTCCAGGGCATGTATCTTGGTTGCAGGCACATCCCCGATGGGGGGTGTGCAGGAGGCAGCTGGTCGATGATTCTCTCTCATCGATGTTTCTAACTCTCTATTCCTCATCCTTTCTCTGTAAAAAATCAATAAAATAGCCGAGACCAGTTTGGCTCAATGGATAGAGCATCGGCCTGCAGGCTGAAAGGTCCCAGGTTCGATTCTGCTCAAGGGCATGTACCTTGGTTGCGGGCACATCCCCAGTGGGGGGTGTGCAAGAGGCAGCTAGCTGGTCCATGTTTCTCTCTCATCGACGTTTCTAACTCTATCCCTCTCAGTTCCTCTCTGTGTAAAATCAATAAAATATATATTTAAGAAAACAGTTAAAGGGAAAAACAGTTTAAAAAATCAATAAAATATATTTAATTAAAAACAAACGTGAGGGTGGCGGGGAGAGGGCCTGGGGCTGAAGGCCCGGTGGCTGGTTCTCTGAGGGCTCAGGCCCATCGGGAGGCCCCAGGGTGGAGGGACACTAGTGGGTCCTTTAAGAGGCTGTCCTGGGCCTCAGGACTGTGCTATCAGGGCCCCAAGGAGCTGGGAGGAGGCCTGAGGTTACCAACGACCGGGGCAGGGCGGGTCCTCCGAGGCCCTGCAGGACTCGGCGGACGGAGTTCCAGCAAGCGGTGGGGTGCGGGGGACCAGGCCATGCGGCTGGTGCTGGGACAGCCCAGGGCACCGAGACCACCTTTTGCTGCTGCTGTTAATCCTCGCCTGAGGGTATTGAGTTTTAGAGCAGAAGGGGGGTGGGGAGGAGGAGGATGAGGAGGAAAGAGAGAGAGAGAGAAAGGGGGCGGGGAGACAAACATGCACATGAGAGAGACACATGGATTGGTTGCCTCCTGCACACACTCCAGCCACGGCCAGGCCTCGAACCTGCAACCCAGGTACATGCCCTTGACCGGGAATCGAACCTGCGACCCTTCTGTGCACTGGCCAATGCCCTAGCCGCCGAGGAACGCAGACCAGGACCATTTTTTCCTTTTTTAATTGGTTTGAGGAAGAAATATCGGTTTATTGTTCCACTTATTGAAGCATTCATTAGCTGATCCTTGTACGTGTCCTGATCCGGGATCGAGCCCACAGCCTTGGCCTATCGGGGTAACGATGTAACCAACCAAGCCGGGCCCTGAGATCATCTTCACAGGCCACAGGGTCTCCCGGTGGGATGACAGGCACATTATACTAGGGCTCCTGGGCATTTGGGGGATTCCTGGGGCATTAAGAGGGGAAGAGAGCTCGGCTTATGTAGCCCACTGGTTAGTGTCTCGGGTTCGATTCCAGGCCCCAGTGGGGCTGCATGTGGGAGGCAACCAATCGATGAGTCCCTCTCACATTGGTTTTTCTCTCCCCTCTTTCCCTCCCCGCCTTCCACTCTCTCTAAATATCGGTGGGGAAATGTCCTCAGGTGGAGAAGCATTGATTGGCTGCCTCGTGCATGCAGGAGGGAGCCTGCAACCCAGGCAGGCATGTGTGTTGATCGGGAATGAAGCCACATGGACCACTCGGTGCCAGGCTGCTCTGGGGCATCCTAAGCAGGACATGAGGGACCCCAGGGTGATGATTTCCAAGGAGAAGCATAGCAGCGCCCTGGGGGCTGTGGTCACAGGGCACTGGGCATCTACATACCAGGGACCATCTGGGAGGGTCATGAGGGTCTTTAAAACGAGAGCCCAGCCTGACTGGTTTGGCTCAGTGGATAGAGCGTCAGTCTGTGAACTGAGGGGTCCCGGGTTCGATTCCAGTCAAGGGCGTGTACCTTGGTTGTGGGCATATCTCCAGCGGGGGATGTGCCGGAGGCAGCTGATGGATGTTTCTCTCTCATCGGTTTTTCTAACTTTCTATCCCTCTCCCTTTCTCTCTGTAAAAAATTAATTAGATATATATTTTTTTAAAAATGAGAGCCCAGCCCTAGCCAGTTCGGCTCTGAGGACTGAAGGGTCCTGGGTTCAATTCTGGTCAAGGGCACATGCCCGGCCTGTCCCCAGTGGGGGGGCCTGCGGAAGGCAGCCAATCAGTGGTTCTTCTCATCATTGATGTTTCTCTCTCCCTCACCCTTCCCTCTGAAATCAATAAAAATATATTTTAAAAAAATAAAAATAGCCCTAACCGGTTTGGCTCAGTGGATAGAGCTTTGGCCTGCAGACTGAAAGGTCCCAGGTTTTTTTGTCTGTGTTTTTTTAATATATTTTATTGATTTTTCACAGAGAGGAAGAGAGAGGAATAGAGATTAGGCAACCTCGAAGAGAGAAGGGAATCATCCCTCAGTCTCTTGCACACCCTACTCGGGATGTGTCTGCAACCACGGTACTGCCCTTTGCCCCGACAGAAACCCCGTACCTTTCAGTCGCCAGGGCCAACGCTCTCTCACTGCGCCAAAACCGGTCCGGCCCAGGTTCGATTCCAGTCAAGGGCATGTACCTTGGTTGCAGGCACATCCCCAGTAGAGGGTGTGCAAGAGGCAGCTGATTGATGTCTCTCTCTCATCGATATTTTTATTTCTCTGTCCCTCTCCCTTCCTCTCTGTAAAAAAAAATCAATAAAATATAATTAAATAAATAAATAAATACATACATAAATACAGAAAGAGCCCAGAACCGCTGAAACAGTGTCCCACAGACACAGCTGGGGCCCAAGGGACAGAGGAGGGACAGCTGGGTGCGGCGGGTTCCTGCGGGTATTTTCGGAAAGTGCTAAGGGTGTGGTCGTAGGACTCATGGGGACGTGAAAGCAGAACCTTTCAGGAACAGGCAGCCCTCTGGGCCGGGTCTGGTGCTGTTCTAGCAGAATCCAGGAGAGTGATGAACATCAATGAGCTTCCTCCATAAAGGGGACATAAGCCTCATGTCATTGCCCACTTGCTGGACCCAAGTGCCCAGATGTTTGGGCAAACATTCCCCCGGCCCCGGCCAGTGCAGCCCAGATGGCTGAGCAGCAGCCTGTGCACCAAAAGGTCGCTGGTTTGATTTCCCGCCAGGGCTGCATGCCTGACCCTCAGTAGGGGGCGTGCAAGAGGCAGCTGATTGATGTTACACTCTCACATCGATGTTCCTTTCTCCCTCTCCCTCTCCCTTTCTCTCGCTCTCTCTGCCCCCCTTCTTCTCTCTCTAAAACTCAATAAAAAATATTTTTTTTAAACATTACTCTGGATGTTTCTGGGAGGGTGTTTTTATTGATTGATTTTAGACAGAGAAAAAGGGAGAGAGAAAGAGAGAGCGAGAGAAACATCGATTGGTTGTTCGATTTATTAATGCCTTCATTGATTGCTTGTATGTGCCCTGACTGGGGAACAAGCCCGAAACCTTGGTATAGAAAGATGACACTCTAACCCCGTGGTCGGCAAACTGCGGCTCGAGAGCCACACGCGTCTCTTTGGCCCCTTGAGTGTGGCTCTTCCACACAATACCACGGCCTGGGCGAGTCTATGTTGAAGAAGTGGCGTTAGAAGGAGTTTAAGTTTTAAAAGATGTGGCTCTCCAAAGAGATGTCAGTCGTTGTCCTGTTTATATTTGGCTCTGTTGACTAAGGAGTTTGCCGACCACAGTGCTAGGTCAGCCCTTCCTGGTTCTCCATCCTGCCTGACTGGCCTTCTCAGCCGAAACTCTTTCCTGAGGCCCCAGCCTGCCCACCACCCCATCCGAGTTTAGACTCAGCAAGCTCCACCGTCATGTGAGCCAATTCCTTAAAGTCCCTTCCTATCTATATATATATATACACACATATCCTGTTGGTTCTGTTTCTATGGAGAACCTTGACCTAACAGTTTCCTTTTTGGATATATACCCCCAAAACTGAAAACAGCTACTAAAAACAAAGCAAAGCATGTACATACATGTTCATAGAAGCATCTAGCTATATAAAAGGCTACTATGCAAAGTGTCCCCTCGGGAGTTCGACCAGGAGACCGGGAGTTGGATCGCTCACTAAGACGTGAGCTGACCACCAGGGGGCAGCACGGAATGGAAGAAGGCCCTGGCTGCCAGCCGGAAGGCCCAACAGGCCTCTAGTTATTTGTAAGTAGAGGCCTGGTGCACGAAAGTCATGCACATTAAAAGGGAATTAATTAGAAGAAATATTTTAATATTGCCAATTGCCCGTTCTCTATAATAGAAGTGTCAAGAGATGAAAGAAAATTAGTAAAATGTATATAAAATCTCCCTCCTGCCCTAGCCAGTTTGCCTCAGTGGATAGAACATCAGCCTGTGAACTGAAAGGTCCCAGGTTTGATTCCGGTCAAGGGCACATGCCTGGATTGTGGGCTCGATCCCCACTGGGGGATGTGCAGGAGGCAGCTAATCCATGATTCTCTCTCATCATCGTGGATGTTTCTATCTCTCCCTCTTCCTTCCTCTCTGAAATCAATAAAAATACGTTTCAAATTTCCCTCCTATCAGAGTCTAGGCTAGGGGTGTCGAACTCAATCAGAGAAGGGGCCAAAATCTAAAATCCAGCCTAAATCGCGGGCCGAATGGTTTACTGAACAGTCATAAACTGTCATTGTGATGGAAACGCAGCGGAGTGCAGTGATGACAGCGCGGTGCGGGCCACATTGCAAGGCCTGGCGGGACGGATTTGGCCCGCGGGCCTTGTGTTTGACACATGTGGTCTAGGGCGTGCCATGGGACCCAGAGTCAAATCCCCACCCACCACCCACACGCACGCATGTCAAACACGCAGGAGACCCAGCCCCAGCCAGCCCCACTTCTATTGGGTGAGATCCAGACCTGGCTGGCCCCACCCTATCAAGCTCCTCCAGGTGGGGGGTGCAGCCTCAGGGCCGCCTGCCCGGTGCTGGGGGAGGGGTGTGTGGCCTGAGGTCCCCCGTCAAGCCCAAACCCCCTCCACCGCACATTCCCAGCCGGGGGTGCGGGCAGGCAGCCTCACCTCAGCGTTGGGTGGGAACACATGCAGGCAGTGTGACGTTAGTGCTGGGGGCGGAAGTCCCCGCCCACAGACTGGTCGTGACTGGGACACCTTAGCGGACAAATTGGCATATTATCTCTTTATATGTATAGTCTAGAGGCCCGGTGCATGAAATTCATGCATGGGGTCCCTCAGCCCAACCTGCACCCTCTCCAATCCAGGAGCCCTCAGGGAATGTCCTGCTGATGGCTTAGGCCCTCTCCCCGTGGTTCTCGGCTCCCTGTGAGGCCTGCCTGCTCCACACCACGGTGATGGGCAAGCAGGCCGTGCTAGGTGCTGTCCAGGTGCACAGCTGCCCTCACCTCCCGGGGCCATCGCTGGTCCCGGGAGGCTGCAGGCTTGGTGCCCATCCCCAGGACCCAGGCCACTTGACGTCTGCGTATGCAAATGAATCTGCCATCTTTGTTGGGTTAATTTGCATACACATTCCTGATTGGCTGGTGGGCATCACAGAGGTACGGATAATTTGTATCTTTCTCTTTTATTAGTGTAGAATAGCCCCAACATGGAAACAACCCAAAAGTCCATCAACAGATGTCTGGGTAAACAAAAGGCGATAGACCCGTGGAATGGAATATTATTCAACCACAAAAAGGAATGAAGTTCTGCCCTAGGCGGTGTGGCTCAGTGGATAGGACATCAGCCTGTGGAACGAAGGGTCCCAGGTTCGAGACCAGTCAAGGGCACGTACCTCGGCTGCAGGCTCCTCCCAGCCCGTTCCTGGTTGGGGCTCATGGAGAAGGCATCCAGTTGATATGTTTCTCTTGCATTGATATTGCCCTCTGTCTTTCCCTCTCTCCTTCACTCTCTCTAAAAATCAATGAAAAATATCCTCAGGTGAGGATTTGAAACACACACACACACACACACACACACACACACACAAAGAGAAATGTAACACATGCTACACTATGGGTGAACCTCAAAAACATTATGTTCAGAAAAGAAGCCAAACCTGGCTGGCTTGGCCCGGTGATTGAGTGTTTGACCTATGAACCAGGAGGTCATAGTGTGATTCCGGGTCAGGGCGCATGCCCGGATTTCGGGCTCGATCCTCAGCATGGGGCATGCAGGAGGCAGCCAGTCAATGATTCTCTCTCATCATGGATGTTTTTCTCTCTCTCTCCCTCTCCCTCTTTGAAATCAACAAAAGTATATTTTTAATAATAATAATAATAATAATAATAATAATAATAAAGAAACAGGAAGCCGAAACTGGTTTGGCTCAGTGGATAGAGTGTCGGTCTGCGGACTGAAGGGTCCCAGGTTCGATTCTGGTCAAGGGCATGTACCTTGGTTTCGGGCACATCCCCAGTAGGGGGCGTGCAAGAGGCAGCTGATCGATGATTCTCATCGATGTTTCTAACTCTCTATCCCTCTCTCTTCCTCTCTGTAAAAAAAAAATCAATAAAGTGTATTTTTTTTACAAAAAGAAAGAAAAAAAGATAGAAACAGGAAGCAGATCAGTGGTGGCCAGGGCTGGAGGGGAGGAGGGGCTGCTTGCTGTGTGGATCTCCTTTTCGGGAACTAGACAGTGGTGGTGGTTCACATGGTGAATGTCATTAAGTGGTAAGTCACTTTTTCTTTTAGCAAGAGGAAAATAACCAAACTTCATACATACATGCATACATACATATGGATGGGAACCCCACATACATGAGAGAGTCAGGGACCCCCCCCCCCCTCCCAGGCACAAGAAGTTCCATTAAATGGTAAATCTTACGTTTTGTGCATTTTACAATGAAGCAGATGAATGGAGGCATTATGGCGACCTGCGGGCGGGCGGGCGGGGGCGGGCGAGTGGAGGGCGGTAAGCCCGCTGGCAGGGCGTCGGTGCTTTGTGCCGGGGAGACCCTGCAGATACCAAAGCCCAGAACGCTCACGTCCGTTACAGCACAGGGCACAGCCATGTGCATTGGGACGGTGTGCGAATGAGATCATGCCAGAAGGCGTTCAAGACCCAGAGGCTTGTGGGCGATGCTCTTCTTGAAGTCACTGTTGAAAAGGCATCCTGGGCCGAAACCGGTGTGGCTCAGTGGATAGAGCGTTGGTCTGCGGACTGAAAGATCCCGGGTTCGATTCCAGTCAAGGGCATGTACCTTGGTTGCAGGCACATCCCCAGTAAGGGGTGTGCAAGAGGCAGCTGATGGATGATTCTCTCTCATCGATGTTTCCAACTCTCTATCCCTCTCCCTTCCTCTCTGTAAAACATCAATAAAATGTATTTTTTTAAAAAAGAAAAAGAAAAGCCATGCTAGGAGTTCAGATGGCGAGGCTTCAGAAATGGGCTGATCGGAGCTCATGCTATAAAACGTCAGTATCACCGAAACCGGTGTGGCTCGGTGGATAGAGCGTCGGCCTGCGGACTGAAAGGTCCCGGGTTCGATTTCGGTCAAGGACATGTACGTTGGTTGCGGGCACATCCCCGGTGGGGGGTGTGCAGGAGGCAACGGTTGATGTTCCTCTCTCATCGACGTTTCTAGCTCTCTATCCCCCTCCCTTCCTCTCTGTAAAAAAATCAGTAAAATATATTATATGTAATAAATAAAACGTCAGTATCATGGTCGTTGGCCACGTTTGTTTCAGGCCATCATATAAGGTATTTCAAGTAAATTCTTGATCATCTTGCAGGGTAAACAAATATGAATGTTAGTCTATAATACATTTCTTGGCAGATTTTGCTTTCTTGAAGAAATGATAAGCGCCCTCTCCAGTTTGTCTCAGTGGGTAAAGCATTGGCCTGCAGCCTGAAGGGTCTGGATTCGATTGAGGTCAAGGGCACATTCCCAGGGTTCCGGGCTGGATTCCCAGTAGGGGGCGTGCAGGAGGCAGCTTCTCTCTCATCATTGATGTTTCTATTTCTCTCTCCCTCTCCCTTCCTCTCTGAAATCAATAACAATTAAAAAAAATTATAAGCTAGCTACAGGGTTCATGTCTAGGTTTGCTTGTGTGTTGTTGTTTTTGTGTGTGTGTGTTTTTAAAAAAAATGTTTTATTGGTTTTTTACAGAGAGGAAGGGAGAGGGATAGAAAGCTAGAAACATTGATGAGAGAGAAACATCGATCAGCTGCCTCCTGCACACCTCCCACCGGGGATGTGCCCACAACCAAGGTACATGCCCTTGACCGGAATTGAACCTGGGACCCTTCAGTTTGCAGGCCCACACTCTATCCACTGAGCCAAGCTGTCTAGGGAAAGGTTTGTTTTTTGTTTTGTTTTTTGCAATACTTTTTATAGATGTCAGAGAGGAAAGGAGAGAGAAAGAGAAACATCAGCGATGAGAGAAAAATCATTGATTGGCTGCCTCCTACATGCCCCCCTCTGGGGAGGGAGCCCACAGCCCAGGCCTGTGCCCTGACCGGGAGTTAAACCGTGACCTCCTGGTTAATAGGTCGGCCGCTGCTCAACCACTGCGCCCAGCCGCTGGGCTCGCGTCCAGGTTTAAGCACTTTGAGAACAATGAGACGTGTCTTTTTGCTGATGGGTGACTTTCCATTCGTTCACATCTGCCAGTTTAGTTTCTGGGCAGATTTCAAGCGTTGTTTCCCTGACCCTTGTTTTTTGGTTAATCCTCACCCAAGGATATTTTTTTTTCCCATTGATTTTTAGGGAGAATGAAAGGGAGAAAGCGAGGGGGAAAGAGAGAGGGAAATACTGATGTGAGAGACACACATAGATATGTTGGCTCTCCACACGCCCTGGCCGCGCCCGGGACTGAACCTGCAGCCCAGGTATGCGCCCTTGGCAGGGACTCAAACCCTTTCCTGTGTGGGCGTCCACTGGTCTAACCACTGAGCAACACCAGCCGCAGCCATTTGTCGGTTCTCGTGTGTGCCCTGCCCCAGAAAGAAACCCACAACCTTCGTGTCTCTCTGGCCGGCGCTCAGCGCCCCGGCCAACCCCTCTTTTTGCGCGAAGGGAGGAGGCATTTGGCAGCCGTGGCATCCGAGTGTCCGTTTCGCTTTGCATGTGCTGTGCCCGTTCCGTGTCTGATGCATATAACGGGACCTTGAATCCATACATGTAAAAAACAAAAAATAAAAAGAGCTTTTGATCGGCAATGTCTCTATACAGAGTTTTTGTTTTACTCCTAAAACACGGTTCTGAAGCAAAAATACTGTTTTTTAAAAAAAAGGAAGGAAAAAAGAAGTGCGGGGCACTTTAACGGCCGCTGGGGGAGGGGTTCCGCGGAGGAACTCTGACAGCCGCTCTGGAGGCAGCCCCGGGGCAGACGCTCGGGGGTAAATGAGGTGAGAGGGGCCCGGAGGGACCGATCCGGCGCTGGGTCTGCCCCCGGCGCGGCTGGGCGTGCGGGGCTGGCCCGTCCCCTCCACCTGAGAAATAGAAATAGAAATAAAACCAGGGAGCAGCAGAGCAACAGATTAAAAAAAAAAAAAAAGACAGAAGGTCCAGGACAGGCAGACAGACTCTGGAAGCCTGGCCCGCGGGGTGTGCCCTGAGCTGGGGGCGGGGTTGCCGCCGGAGTCGGGGAGCGGGGAGCGGGGGGCGGACAGGATGTGAGAGAGGAACCGGGGCGCAGTCACGGGAGCGGCCGGGCTGCAGCGGGAAGGCGCGCGGCTGCCGTGAGCGGAGCGGGGCGCGCACCGGGGCCGCCCGGGGCGGGACCCCTGGGGCCGAGGGAGGGCGGCCGGGCCGGGCTCCGGGGTCCGAGGGGCTGGGGACCCGGACTTCTGGGGCCGAGGGAGGAGCGGGGGGACCCGGACCCCTGGATCCGAGGTGCTGGGGACCCGGACCCCTGGATCCGAGGTGCTGGGGACCCGGACCCCTGGATCTGAGGTGCTGGGGACCCGGACGCCTGGATCCGGGGGAGGACGGGGGACCCGGACCCCTGGATCCGAGGCGCTGGGGAGCCGGACGCCTGGGTCCGGGGGAGGACGGGGGGGACCCAGACCCCTGGGTCCGAGGGCGGAGCCGCTGGGGACCCGGGCTCCGGGGTCGGGGCGGAGCGGCGGCGGGCCGGGCTCCGGGCCTGGGCGGGGCGGGCGGGCGGGACGGGGCGGCCCGGCGGGCTGTCACTAATTAACCCGCAGGCCCGTCGGGGTAAAGGGTCACCGAGCGAGGGCGTCCGTGCCGCCCGCGGGACCGGCCGGACCCGCACCCGACGCCGGCGCCGTGGCCGTGGCGGCCGAGCCCCGCGGAGCCGGGGCGGCAGGGGCGGGGCGGGGTCCCCGGAGTCACACGCCTCCTCCCGCCCCAGGTCTCCCTCTCAGCATGCGGGTGCCCCGGCCTCAGCCCTGGGGCCTCTGGCTCCTGCTCGTCCTCCTGCCCCGGACCCTGCGCGCAGGTGAGGCGCCCGGCGGGCGGAGGGGCGGAGGGGGGCGCCGACGGCAGGGAGAGCAGCGGACCCGGAGCCTCCCCGGAGTCCGGGCCCGTCCTCCCCGCGTTTCACCTTGTTTACCACCTGCTCCCCCTCCCCGGTCCTTCCCGGGGTCCGTGCGCCCCTCCCCTGTCTGTCCCCGTCCCGGGGTCCGTGCGCCCCCCTCCCCGGAGTCCGTGCGCCCCTCCCCGGGGTCCGTGCGCCCCTCCCCGGGGTCTGTGACCCTCCCCGATCTGTGCGTCCCTCCCTGGTCCGTGTGCCCCTCTCTCCGGTCCGTGCGCCCCTCCCCGGTCTGTCCCGCTGTCCGGGGTGTCTTTGCTCCCTCGGGGCGCCGGCCCCACCTGCCCGCTGTCCCCGCAGACGGCCACCGCTCCCTCCAGTACCGCCTGACGGCCGTGTCCTCCCCGGCGCGCGGCACCCCCGCCTTCTGGGCCACCGGCTGGCTGGGGCCGCAGCAGTACCTGCGCTACAACAGCCTGCGCGGCCAGGCCGAGCCCTTCGGCGCCTGGATCTGGGAGAGCCAGCTGCCCTGGTACTGGGAGAAGGAGACCACCGACCTGCGGGGCAAGCAGGCGCTCTTCCTGGAGGCGCTCGCCGCCCTCGCCGCCCTGCAGAAAGGTGAGGGGGCTGACCCGGGTCCGAGGGAGGAGGGCTGGGGGGCTGGGCCCCTGGGTCTGAGGGCGGAGGACTGGGGCCTGGACCCCTGGGTCTGAGGGCGGAGGGCTGGAGGCCTGGATCCTTGGGTCTGAGGGAGGAGGGGCTGGGGGCCTGGGTCTGAAGGAGGAGGGGCAGGGCCCCTGAGTCTGAGGGAGGAGGGGCAGGGCCCCTGGGTTTGAGGGAGGAGGGGCTGGGGGCCTGGGTCAGAGGGAGGAGGGGCTGGGGGCCTGGGTCAGAGGGAGGAGGGGCTGGGGGCCTGGACCCCTGGGTCTGAGGGAGGAGGGGCTGGGGGTCTGGACCCCTGGGTCTGAGGAAGGAGGGACTGGGGGCCTGGGTCTGAGGGAGGAGGGGCTGGGGTCCTGGGTCAGAGGGAGGAGGGCTGGGGGCCTGGGTCAGAGGGAGGAGGGCTGGGGGCCTGGACCCCTGGGTCTGAGGGAGGAGGGCTGGGGGCCTGGACCCTGGGTCTGAGGGAGGAGGGGCTGGGGGCCTGGGTCAGAGGGGGGAGGGCTGGGGGCCTGGACCCTGGGTCTGAGGGAGGAGGGGCTGGAGGCCTGGACCCCTGGGTCTGAGGGAGGAGGGCTGGGGGCCTGGGTCAGAGGGAGGAGGGGCTGGACCCCTGGGTCTGAGGGAGGAGGGCTGGGGGCCTGGGTCAGAGGGAGGAGGGCTGGGGGCCTGGACCCTGGGTCTGAGGGAGGAGGGCTGGGGGCCTGGACCCTGGGTCTGAGGGAGGAGGGGCTGAGGGCCTGGGTCAGAGGGAGGAGGGCTGGGGGCCTGGACCCTGGGTCTGAGGGGGGCGGGCAGGCCCCTGCCCTGGCTCCGCTCACTGTGGTGGGGGCCCAGGCTCCTACATCCTGCAGGGCCTGCTGGGCTGTGAGATGGGCCCCGACAACGCCACCGTGCCCGTGGCCTCGTTCGCGCTGAACGGCGAGGAGTTCATGAAGTTCGACGTGAAGGCGGGCGCCTGGGACGGGGACTGGCCGGAGGCCCGGGAGATCGGCCAGCGCTGGCGGCAGCACGAGGACGCGGTGTGGCAGGAGCGGCACTTCCTCATGTCCTCCTGCCCCCAGCGGCTGCTCGGCCACCTGCAGACCGGCCGCGGCAACCTGGAGTGGAAGGGTGAGCGCCCGGGGTCCCGGCCCGCAGCCCTGGAGGCCCGCAGCCCCGGAGGCCCCGCCTCTCCCCACCGCCCTGCCCTGCCCTGCCGCCCGCCTCCGGGCCCCCAGCCCCCCACCGGCCCCGGAGGGTCCTGTCCCCTCTCCTCTCACCGCCCACCTGCAGCCCCAGAGCTCAGCCCGGCATGGGGGCCCCAGAGGTGTGGCCCCTGTCCCTCTCTGAGCCTCACGTTTCTCCCTCACGCTGCACCCCTCTGCGGGTGGCACCCCCCAGAGTTCACACCGGCCCTCCCCTCCTCTTCCCTCCCCTCCCCTGTCACTCTCCGCCCGGTTCCCTGGTGTCACACCCAGGGGCCTTCTTGTCCCCGAGGCTCTCACCTTTTGGGGGGCTCCCATGATCCTCCTGTGACCTCCATCACAGCACATGTCACTGAGCTGTAAAGGGGTACAGGCCGGGCTGGAATCAGGGTTCTCTGGGGTCCCCCCACCTTGCCATCCCAGCTTTCCCCTCGGCCCTCCGGACAGACCACCCTCCACCTGGCAGTCAGAAGGGTGGTTTATTTATTATGTAAAATATATTTTGGCTGAAACCGGTGTGGCTCAGTGGATAGAACGTCGGTCTGCGGACTGAAGGGTCCCAGGTTCGATTCCGGTCAGGAGCATGTACATTGGTTGCGGGCACATCCCCGGTGGGGGGTGTGCAGGAGGCGGCTGGTCGATGTCTCTGTCTCATCGACGTTTCTAGCTCTCTATCCCTCTCCCTTCCTCTCTGTAAAAAGATTAATAATATATATTTTTAAAAAATGAGAAAACAGAGTCGTCCGAGGGCATGCACAGAAATGCGATCCAGCCACGTGTCCTGACCGGGAATCGAACCACCATCTCCTGGTTCATAGGTTGACGCTCAACCACTGAGCCACACCGGCCGGGCTCGATTCATTTCTATCTGTGCCCATGCACCTGCCCTCCGGGTCAAGATCGAGGACATTCCAGGGCCCCAGGAGGCTTCTGTGTCCCCTCCAGTTCTGTGCTCCCGAGGCTGACGGCTCCCCTGACTTCTGTCCGATCGGGCTGCCTGCCTCCGAACTCCCCACAGCCACGCCTGTGTGCTCGCTGGCGGCGTTGCTTTCGCTCCAGCGTGTGTGGGGACTCCGTTGTTGAGTGCATCAGCAGTTCTTTATTTTATTTTTTTAATACATTTTATTGATTTTTTACGGAGAGGAAGAGAGAGAGAGATAGAGAGCCAGAAAGGTCAATAGAGAGAAACATCGACCAGCCGCCTCCTGCACCCCCCCCACCGGGGATGTGCCCGCAACCAATGTACATGCTCCTGACCGGAATCGAACCTGGGACCCTTCAGTCCGCAGACCCATGCTCTACCACTGAGCCACACCGGCTTCGGCTGTCTTCTCATTTCTGTGGGCTGCAGCCCTGTGAGTGGGGTGGTTAGATCACGGTCTGTGCGGAGGATTAACGTTAGTAGGTCGGCCCTGCTGCTCGCAAAGTGGCTGAACCAGTTCTGTTCCCTACGCCCACCAGCTGTGTGTGAATGCCAGTTGCTCCACGGGTTTGCCAGAATTTGATACCGTCTTTCATTTTAATAATTCCATGGGTGTGTTGTAGTGTCTTGTGAAATCATTTTTTCAATAATCAGATAAATGTTTTTTTTAAAAAATATATTCTTTATTGATTTTTTTACAGAGAGGAAGGGGGAGAGAGAGTTAGAAACGTATTGATGAGAGGGAACCATGGAACCCGGGCACTCTATCCACTGAGCCAAACCAGCTAGGGCTTAAATATGTTTTTATTGATTTTTTTATTATTTATTAGAGAGAGAGGAATAGAGGAGAGAGAGAGAAAGAGAGAGAGAGAGAGAGAGAGAGAGAGAGAGAGAGAGAGAAACATCAACGAGAGAGAAACATCAATCAGCTGCCTCCTGCAGGCCCCCTACTGGGGATGTGCCCACAACCAAGGTACATGCCCTTGGACCGGAATCGAACCTGGGACCCTTCAGTCCACAGGCCGACGCTCTATCCGCTGAGCCAAACCTGCTAGGGCCAGAATCATTTTTTAATTTACTTATTCCTATTAAATTTGTATAGCTTCTTTTGGATTATGTCACCTTTGACCCATTTTATTTTCTTTTGCAATCTTAATACCGTTTATTTCTTTTTCTTATCTTATTGCCCTGGCTGGGATCCCAGTACAATGTTGAATAGAGTAGTGATAGTGAGCATCATGTATTCTCAAATTCACAAGAAAACTTCACTTGATCATAATGTATTATCTCTCATATAAATGACTTGATTCTTCTACCCTGGCTGGTGTTGCTAAATGGTTAGAGGGCCGGACTGAGCCCCGAAGGGTCTCGGGTGCAATTCCTGGTCCAGGGCCCATACCTGGGTTTCAGGATGGATCCCTGGGTTGCAGGTTGGATCCCTGGCACAGTTGGGGTGCATGCCAAAGGCAACCAATTGATATGTCTCTCTCACCTTGGTTTCTCTTTTCTCTCTCTCTCTCTCCTTCCCTCCCTTTCACTCACTCTAAAAATCAATGGAACCCTAACGGGTTTGGCTAGTGGATAGAGTGTTGGCCTGTGGACTAAAAGGTCCCAGGTTCGGTTCCGGTCAAGGGCATGTACCTTGGTTGCGGGCACATCCCCAGTAGGGAGTGTGCAGGAGGCAGCTGATCGATGTTTCTCTTCATTGATGTTTCTAACTCTCTATCCCCCTCTCTTCCTTTCTGTAAAAAATCAACAAAATATATATATTTTTAAAATTAATAAAATATATTTTTAAAAAACAAAAATCAAAATCAATGGAAAAAATATCCTTGGGTGAGGATTACCAATAAGAAAGTAAATAAATACAATTTTTAAATGACTCCATTCTATCTGTTAATGTGTTTATTTTTTTTTAAGAGAGTTTGAGTCTATTTGCATGAGAGATTAAATTCTGTTGCTTGTTATGTCCTTGTGAGGATTTGTTATCAAGGTTACCGTGGCTACCATGCTAGGAATAGCTTCCTTTTTCTCAATTCCTGGAAGAATTTGTGTCAGAGCAGGATTTTTCTCTCTCTCGCTTGTTTTGCAGAGTTCACCACTGATGTCATGTGGGCCTGGCATTTTGTTTCTTGAAAAGCTTGAATTTATGGATTAAATTTTTTGAAACTTAGTAATCAAGTTTTATCGTGTCAGTTTTGGAAAGTTGTGTATGTCTTAGGGATTTTTTCCAGTACTTTCGAATGTGCTGGCGTGTAATATTTCATAATTCTCTCTTACAATCTTTTTTCCCCCCTTCCTTCCTTTCTTTTCTTTTCTTTTTTTTTTTTTTTGTCTTTCT